>NC_068365.1:5594725-5956831 GCF_020536995.1 Dreissena polymorpha | reverse complement strand
GAAATGTGCCTGCCATAAACTGCCTTCTTATTCAGCAGAACAACGTGGGTATCAGTATGACATTATTATTTGTTTTTGCAAAACGCCTGATATTTTTACGCACTTTCATTTTGCAACAAATATCATCAGCCATGACGTCAAAAAATCTAACAAATGCATTTAATTTTAAAGTAAATACATCTTTAGGAGATGAATACATTAAGGTCGAAAATAAACACACACAGTTATTTTGTGTGTTAAGTCTTTAATTAAAACGCACTCATTTATTTCGCATTGTTTTTTAGTTTATTTCCGGACTTTATCGTAGATGTAAAATCGTAACCGAATGCTTTTCGATGCTTTACGGTGTTATCGCCCAAATATTACCGATTTCATTAGGTCCCCACTGCCTTTAATGACCGTGAAAATTGATATTGATGACCGTTACAATAAATATACAAACGTACAAACACTAACCTTTAAGTATATGATTCATCACACCAACACAATTAATATCTCCAACGATTCAACCTTTAACGTTTTGGAACAACGAAGGTTTGCTTATCAAGGTTTCAGCCATTTTTGGGGCGATTGCCTTCTGAAATTCGCCCCATAGGTAACATAATATGTATACCGAAGACAGTAACCATTTAGCATCCAGATTCTGCATTCGCAAACAAATATCTCCGATCGCATGGTATTAGTATTAATACGCCACTAAAACACTGTGACGAAGTACATCAGTATTTGCCGTTTCAAAAATTGACCAATCAGAAGATGTCAAAGCTATAGGAAATTGTTAGATTTTTTAATTATACATATTGCTGAAACAAATGAGTTTGACCGGTTAGCGCATTCGGTAGAGCACGAGACTGTAACGTCGGGGTCGTGGGTTCGAGTACCAAGTTGGCTGATAATTTTTTCCCTATTATTGAATGGATGTACTTAATTCTTAGACAGAATACCCCTTTGGACAAGACGTTTTTACCTTACCTATGGTTTAGTATCCAATTCCTCAAAAACGAACATTTGCCGTATATTACTTGATACTGAAGGGATTAAAGTTATACTTTGACATACGGAGGCCCGTATACTAAGGCAATAACGATCCAGAAACCTTACTGTACTAATTAGAAATTACTGCAATGCTTGTCTTTATAAAATGTATGTCAAGTTTGGAACTGGGTTGCCTTTATTACCATGAACCCTGGTTGACATTGACCTTAAGTATCAAATTACTGAAGAAATAACATTTTCCATATCTTACTTAAAACTGAATGGATTTACTTTATACACACACGGAGGCCCGTGTTCTTAGGCAAGAACGATCCAGAAACCTTTCTGTACTAATTAGAAATTATTGCAATACTTGTCTTTATCAAATCTATGTCAAGTTTGGAACTGGGTAAGTGTATTATATCTTCGCAGTTTAGCTATCAATTGGCAAATACGACAATGACTTGTTTTAAATAGAAGCATTTACATTTAACCCAAATAGTCAACTTATATAATGTTGAAAGCCTGTCACCCTTCCTTACTTCCCTTTGTTTTCTTAAAAAAAAATGTGATTGGTTGGCATCACGTCGTAAAGTGTTTTAAGGAGCACAAAATTTGAACAAATCGCCCCACCAGTACTTGCCTAGGTGCCTATTTTTACTGAAATACGACCTCTTTCAACGTATGAATCAACTTTAGCACGTTAAATGATTTATTATCAACATAGCACGAACACGTGGAAGAGAAATACGATCTGCATTCAAACATTTTTCTTCTTTCTTAATTGGTGTATCCGTTGCGATTTAGAGTATTTTAAATATCGATAATATATTTTAAGAACATTTCAACCACGATTCAATAGGCGATATCACTTAAGTTAAACACATTTGCATTTTGCGACATTAACCAATCAGTTCATTTAAGCTACGTATCATTGTGCAATCTATTTATGAAACCCTGACTTCACCACGTACACCTGTCTATAAATAAAGATATCTTTCGGTTCATATGCAGTTTAAAACCCGAGCTTTTCGCTTGTTAACATGTTTCAAGGACTTCTCATTGTGGGCTTCCTCTTGGGAGGCGAAGTGTTGGATGAAGAGCCAGCTTGTTATACAACAAACCGGTTGAATACGAGAAAAATGTACTCGAGAAAATGCTTTACTTGGAACAGTTCAAAGCCGATGCTACAGTGAAATTGATTTATTTGGAGCAGTCCAAAGCCGATGCTACCTAAGGATTGCTGCTTTGGCGAGACAATTGCAAAGTACATAATTGTTTTGAAATGTTGGCCTGGGTCAAAATACAGATGAATGGTGCATAGAGTGAAATGACGTTGTAGTATATTATGAGTGTGTATTAATACAGTTAACTTCATATTTGTGTACTGGAAATGTCATTTAAAACTTGTCACATTTAAACATTCTATGAACAATCAAACCTCTATAACTATTTTGCTTCAGCTCATTAAGCACAATATTTTATTATCAGTTGTAACTATTGCTTTCGTTTTTGGGAAGTTATGTTTTCATCAACGATCTCAGTGATCATCATAATTTAAATAAAACACATCCCTGTGATGGATTTATAAATACAACACGAACCATTTGCTTTCTGTTTCGGTTACTGCTCAAATTTCAATAAATATTTTATTTGAGTAAATTGACTTTGAAAAAGAATGAAGTTGTTTCTTTGTTTTCTATAATTATTTAATAAATATTTTAAACATTCCATATATAATTGTTTTGAAAAAACAACAACATTTGAATAAAGGAGAAATAACAATTCAAATCTATTCCCAAAAATAGCGTTTGAATAAAAAAAAATTATAAACAGATTCACATTGCTTGTAATCGGTAAAACCAATCGCATTATACTAAATTGTGCAGTTGTCTATTCAATCATGTTTGTATCACATCGATAACAATATAAGGTCTTGAAAATATTAAACTCAGACTTCAATATACTTTTTAGGCCAGACAACACAGTCCCCGCAAACCATGCGGAGTTCGTCAACATACGTGCACTGGGGAATGAAAACGTGTCCCAACGTGACAGCTACAAGTCTTATTTTCAGCGGACAGGTAGCTGGATTGTATACAAACCGAGGCGCAGGGGAGTATATTTGTTTGCCAAACGACCCATCATATGATCAATATAGCGACGCCGCTGACGAATATAGGTCATGAATGTACGGTAACCGAGTACGAAACATTCTCGTCTCCAGTTTTAACCAATTTCTATAACTTTGAAGTCCCATGCGTTGTTTTCCTTGCCTGACGGAAGACAATCGTTATGATACCTGGTCGTACATCGTGCTACAGCGGCTGGACCATGGAGTATCAGGGGTACCTGATGGGGCCGTACTATAATTATCACAACAAGGGGTACCTCTGCGTGAACAAACTTGCCGAATCCTTGTTTAATTCCAGCTCTGGCAACGAGGATGGAGCTGTGATCTACATGACTGAAGGTCGATGTGGCTCCCTGAAGTGTCCTCCTTATAAGAACGGAGCAGAACTTGCCTGCGTCGTTTGTTCAACAACCTCATAGATATGAGTGTTACATATGGAGTATTGAAAGCAGATACAAACCTTTTTAAAGACGTTAAAATGCCTAGTTTAAGTAACCACAGACAAAGTTATTTTCAACAAATAGTGCACTTCCATATACACAATGCTCTTTCATAATTGTTTCTTCTTATTTGTGTTATTTATATTCTGACCTCATGAAAAGTATATGTTACTTTTTATGTACATTTTATCATCGTGTTAACACGTTATTTTATGCTACCATTTTTCTGAAGAATGAAGAATAGCATTACAACACATTATGTCAAACATCGCTTTTGTTAAATTCTGCTTTAAACAATAATGCATTTACATATCGCATAACGCATCTCATTTTTAATATAACTAAAATGTACTCTGGTAGATATAAATATATATTTATCTATCATATTTGTTTGTTTTAATATGTCTTATAAAGTGTAACAATATTGACAATAGAACGTTTTAATGTGTAAGTTACGGCTGCATTGTCTACTTGGAGTCGAGGTAACTGCAAACACGGAAAAACACAGTCTACGCTTCTTCTGCGATTATCTTTGGATACAAGACAGATGAAAAAAACTTCTTTGACAACAATTAAACTATCTTTCTGGAAAGTGTGTTGATCAGCCACAATCAATTTAACTGTTCGACAAATGTCTCTTGAGCAAACAATTAAATAAGATCTTCAAATGATGAAATGTGCGCATAATAATTACACTAAACTGGTTAACCAGGTTTGGACAGTTTCTAAAATTTATTACAACCAAAGTTTTCTTGCCTGTTCATATGTGGGCTGTTTGGTCGCGTTAGCTTTAAATATTTTGTGACAAATGCCGAACACTATATCGGAAATCTTCACCGCTCATAATCTAGAAAATAACGGGCAATTGAACCATAACGTGCTAAAAATAGTAACCATGTGGAGGCAATAATATCCCGACATTGAATTAAACGGACAGTGGTTCATACGCTGACGAACATATGGCATACTTTGAAATACACATGATTGCTTAAAATCTTTCAGCAAGTCACTTTGAAGAACAAACTAAATCGTTTAAAATTCGTGCGTGTTCAAACAGAAATAAGGATTAACCAAATGAACAGCTTAATTTCCTGTTTTAGTTTACATTAAATCAAGATGAACACTTTTTGCTGTCTTGTTCAATTGTTTAGATGTTTACTTCGTCAACAATGACTACAACAAAAAGTGTTGCATCATCTCTAACCTATACGAACCCCCTTATCATTATTTAAGCGGACTGAGTTTATACATAACTGATATATTAATTTGCAATGACTATGATGCCTTTTCGCTTGCAAGAAAGTGTGTAAATAAGACATAAAACCATGCTATTCCATCGTAATGCAGAAGGACCGTTTAAGCTGTACATGTGATAATCATAAGGATTAGAAAGATATAAATTATAAATGATTTATAAAGACAACCATGAACTGAATTCCACAAGTCTCATTTTGAAAGGTACTTACAAGTAACTATTGATACAACAGTAGGTTCACGTTCGAGATGGCGCCATTACGTCGGTTGAAAACAATAAGAATTTTCCTCCACAATAATCGCTAGCGTTTGTTAAACGACTTTGAATTTGTTGTAAACAAAATTGATACTTTCAGTTAAAAAATGACAAATTTAATGTCATGACCACTCATTCAATAAAGCTTCGTGATGTATAATATTTTGCCGCATATTGGGTTAAAATGGAAGTAATAAACAACATCATGGGGTTTTAGTGTGAAACGATTATCTCATTTTGACATGTAAAACAGAGACAAGAGTTTTCTACCGAAATAATCTCATTTTGCAATACAATTTTGTATTTATCTAAAAACATACATGTCATAAATTATGCTCACTTTCCATCCATATCAGTAAAAAGGTATTAGCGTTTATTTCGAATGAAAATTCGCTTTTTACCTGGAGTTACATCAAGTCAAATTTCGCAGCGAGTTTATTCGAGATATAGAGCTAATATTAAAACGAAATAAACGCTAGTAACTTTCTTGCTTAATGGCTGGAAAGTGAGCGGTATGTAAACAATTAATACAAGTAATAAAGGGTATAAAGCGGCGAAAAATACCTGCCTCGGCATGGTTGTCGCTATCTTGATAGTCACGTGATAACACCCTCTGGCATAAAATTTCTTAAACTTCGACGGGACATGTGACAATTTACTGGGAAACATAATTGCTCAACACTAAAGGTGTTCCGCTTGTAAGTAGCCATAAAATTTCTGAAAGAACCAATCCAAAAAGAAGCTAGTCCGTTAGTTTTCGGACAATACTATTCGACAAAATCAGGACATTTTAGTGTTAGTGATGGGCAATTCGACCCCTAAAAACAATAATTCACAATAAACACCAACGACTTGTATTTTCCATGACGAACAATCCAATATTGACGAACCATGTGTTGAAGAGGTCACTACACAAAACGTTTACCATGCTACCCAGTATACTTGCCCGTAACTTTAAAAACTAAATGGTTTGATATGCGCTTATTTGGCGTCCAATCGAGTCTGGAGTATTTACATTTCGTACATCAACACCTGATCTGCGAGCACCTAAAACTTATAACAACCAATCAACAAGTAAATACAATGTTTTAGTGTTTGTAACGTGAACCAGCTATTTTCTGAACATCAAACGAACATATATGCTTTACAAAGAAGAGTGACAATTAGTCAATAGTCAATATCAATCAGTCAATACATTGCTAATACGTTATACAAACTGCTCAACTTTAGCATGAACATAATGAAAATTGTGGTTATCAGGAGTTATGAAGTGATTAATACTTAAGATTCAACTGTATAATGTATTAGTGCGATTGCCCAAGAATATCGCATCTCAGCGGGACTTTGGTAAAGTCCTTTCGGAGCCAGGGTAATCCCAACGAAACCGGGTTTGTATGGCATGTATGTCTAGAAATGTTGATCACGTTTTACTAATCTATCAGATTCACATAGCATCTTTTTAAACAAGAATAGATGCAAAGTAATATAAAAATGGACTATCTGGAAACATTCAAGAAATGATTCACAACATTCCAAATTTTAATAATATTCAATCCTTTGTTTTGTTTAAAGGCACAGTTACATCATGTGATCTTTACGAATGATTGTGTGTGACTTATTATCCTAGCCTATAATATTGAGCTTGTCCGTCCGTCCTTATTTCTTTATGTCAGTCCGGAACACTATTGTGTCCAGGACCGGAGCCATAAATCGGGACTTCTTGGGTAAATATTTCAGCGCAATGACTGTGCGCCGAACATTTCATAAAGAATCCTGTATTTTTCCAATAAACACGGGTTGCCAAGTCAAGCCACCAGGTACAGACTTTTATTTATATAAATACTATCATACCTTTGGGAAAAATTGTGTTCTTTTGACACTCGTTTAGTTGTGTTCGTCTGTCCATCATATTGGCTCTTTATTCTGGAGTAAAAAGAGGGGCATATAGACGTTTAATACGGTATTTTTCTAATATTTTGATCTTAAAATATATGAGTATTTAATGGCTTTTTTCACAAATGTCTCTCGGAATTAACGTTCATTAAAATATTTATTGTTCTTACTATAAAACAATTTCCCGTGGGAGTACTCATTGCGCATCAGGACATTCTGACGAAGTAGACAAATCGTTATGGATGAAATTTACATGAAGGTCCAATTAAGACATTCGGTAACGAGACTTTGCTTAGCGAAATTCTCATTTATGTGCGTTATTAATGTACACATAATTTCGTGAAAAAGTTGAGGCGAGTTAAAAAAAAAAAAGTTTAATCACTATTACTTAGTTTCTAGATAATCATCTGCTTTAAAATGAGAATATGCATTGATTAAATACCTGTCTATGTTTTGGTGAAATACAGTCGGTATGCTCTTTAAATGCTTACATACGACCATGCCATAGCTAAGATCTATGTCATGGTGATGTGTAGCGGGGCTGTATAAGTTCAAACATAGGTAACTAATGTACTGAAGTACGGACTATATGAGATTTACATTTAAATAGGTTTTGAATTCTTGAAATCAGTTGTACTAATTTAAAACAGGTATTTAGAATTGTGAGTGTTATGGTTTATGAAGTGTTTGTATAACTAAATATATGGGATTACTCTATATATTTTTATAGATGATGACTTCATATATTTTATAACTTTATAATTTTGACATGTGATGATTTAATATATGTGTTGGCTTTATATATGTGATGACTTTATATATATGATAACTTTATATGTGTGATGACCCAATAACTTTACATGAAATGATGATTTTATATATGTAATTACTTTATAAATGTATGATGACAAATAAATGTGATGACTTTATAGATGGGATGAATTTATATATATATAACAAAGTCTTTATTAGCCTTGTTGTGTTTAAACAAAAACGCTGTAGTTATTTTTTGCCGAAGCTTTCGACCTCACGGTCTTCATCAGCGGCCATTTTTTATTTTCAGATGTTTTATTATGAATGGAAATGACGTCGTGCATTTCCGGCGTCAACGTTGCTTACGCGCCCTTTTATTAACGTTTATTCTTGCACGTTGATGCCATATGGTCGGTATGTCCTTAGTTTCGACTTCCACAATTGCTCCATGGTTTTGCGGTATTCGTCCGACCCGCTGAGTTTTTCGAGTCCCATTATTTGGAAGTCATCCATGGACTGTCCGTCGGTGTAGAAATGTTCAGCTACCGGGTCACTGTGCTGTGTGCGAATACGCGACAGATTCAATAGATGTCGCTGGTACAGAGTTCCGCCGGTCTCTCCCACATACACGAACCTGCGACTGCGACGACAGTTGACCGCGTACACAACATTGGATGATTTGCAATCAACATTGTTTCTGACGCTGTACTTCCTGCCGCTGGGATCTGTGAAATATTCCGCCTTCATCATGTACGGGCAAATGGCGCATCTATGTGCCCCACAGGGCCCGCTCATATTGGGTTTTCGGAAGAACATCCTATTGTGTTTCTTGTGCACTAGGATGTCTTGCAGGTTGCAATCCCGTCTGAAGGCTACTAATGGGGGCTCAGAGAACACGTCCTTCATTCTATCAGACGTGTGCAGCGTGTGTATGCGTCTACGGATGATACGGCCGATGTTGGGTAGTGCGCGCGAAAACGTTATCACCAGCGGAATCCTTGTATTATGCTCCGAGTTTTTCTTTTCGCGTAAAAGGTCCTCTCTCTTTTTACTGTCGACCTTAATCAATTCGGTCTCCACAAACGCCCCGTCATATCCACGGTTCACGAGCTGTGTTTTCACCGCCTGTCTGTGCTTCCGGTAGGCAACCTCTTCTGAACAGATTCTTTTCTCACGCACACCCAGACCATATGGTATTGCTTTTTTTGTAGATTCCGGGTGCGAAGAATCCCTGTGTAGGTACAGTTGTTTATCGGTAGGCTTAGTATATAGGTCGGTTTGAAGGCGCCCGTTCCGTATTGTTGTCACCGTGTCCAGGAACTCTAGTTTTTCTGAAGAATAGCGGAGCTCGAGTTTAATGCGAGGGTTGATTCCATTCCCTTGTGTGTGGAAAGTTTTAAGTGCCTCGATACCATGCGTCCATAAGCCCCACACATCATCCACAAACCGGAAGTATGCGAGTGGTTGCTTTTCTGACCGCCGGAACAGTTCCTGTTCCCAAGCACCCATGTAGGTTGATGCATAGTTCAGCCCGAGGCGTGAGCCAATAGCCGTCCCTTCTGTCTGTATAAAGTGTTCGTCGTTGAATGAGAAGGTGTTGTTCTCCAACACAGTGTCCATCATCACGATGACGTCCTCTGTAGGTATTTCCGGGTCCGTTCGCCTGTTTAAAGCGTCTATAGCAGCAGCACGGGCCTCATCTCTCGGGACACTTGGATACAGGGCCTTCACATCTAAACAGAATATTAGCGTACCTTCCGGAATAGGTTGTTTTAATTTTTGTATTTTGTTTAAGAAGTCCATAGTGTCTCTTACAAACGACGGAAGTGACGTCACATGGCTTTGCAACTGGTCCTCAACAATTTCCGCCATTTTCTCTGTCGGGTGGCTTCTACCATTCACAATGGTGCGAAACGGCATTCCTGGTTTATGTAACTTCGGGTTCCCTTGAAGCTTACCGGAATACTTGAAGATAAGAATGTCGCTACTGACAAACCGGAAGTGCAGTGTAACCACACCGGAAAATGTTTAATGACTGCAGAAAGCGTCCTTGTCGTCGAAGAGGAACCGGAAGTGGGATCTGTTGGTTCAGAAAGACTTTCCATGCCTACAAAAATATGCATGTGTTGTTAGACAAGCCGGAAGTGCAACGCCGCAATACAGCAAACGGTTCAACGTCTAAAAATTGTGTTATCGTCACTGAGGGACCGTCGGTCCAACCGGATGTAGTGACTAACCTATCTAAGAAGCAACTTACTGTCTCACAAATAAGAGTTCTATCTAAGGGATTGAAATTTGTTCCAACAAGAAGAGTCGTTGACAAAGGCAAGTTGTTGACGGACCTCACTGCATGGGAACGTCGCATGCGTCTCAGAGAATATTTCTACTCTGAAGAGAGGGACGGACATCCTAATCAAGAGAAACCGTACAGGAAGAAGACGCCGTCAACATGGACTCAAAAAGCAGGCCGCGATAAATGGTTGGATGCGTATATCAAGGCTGTAAAGGATGACATCATCAAGGGTCTAAAAAGAAGGTTTATGCTCAATATGAGTAAATCTGAAGAATACGCTCTAAAAGAACTTCTTAACGACGATGAAATTGTCATTCGGCCTGCTGATAAAGGTTCTGGTATAGTCGTAATGGATAGCACAGATTACATACAAAAATTAAAAGGTGAAATTTCCGATAGCGACACATATGCGGAAGTTACCGACGACAAAACAAAATCAGTGCAAAACAAGGTAAAAAAGGTGGTAGACAACCAGTACAAAAGAGGTTCCATAGACAGTGATCTCCGACAATACATGACAAGGAACGATGGCACTTCCGGTAAGCTTCAAGGGAACCCGAAGTTACATAAACCAGGAATGCCGTTACGCACCATTGTGAATGGTAGAAGCCACCCGACAGAGAAAATGGTGGAAATTGTTGATGACCAGTTGCGAAGCCATGTGACGTCACTTCCGTCGTTTGTAAGAGACACTATGGACTTCTTAAACAAAATACAAAAATTAAAACAACCTATTCCGGAAGGTACGCTAATATTCTGTTTAGATGTGAAGGCCCTGTATCCAAGTGTCCCGAGAGATGAGGCCCGTGCTGCTGCTATAGACGCTTTAAACAGGCGAACGGACCCGGAAATACCTACAGAGGACGTCATCGTGATGATGGACACTGTGTTGGAGAACAACACCTTCTCATTCAACGACGAACACTTTATACAGACAGAAGGGACGGCTATTGGTTCACGCCTCGGGCTGAACTATGCATCAACCTACATGGGTGCTTGGGAACAGGAACTGTTCCGGCGGTCAGAAAAGCAACCACTCGCATACTTCCGGTTTGTGGATGATGTGTGGGGCTTATGGACGCATGGTATCGAGGCACTTAAAACTTTCCACACACAAGGAAATGGAATCAACCCTCGCATTAAACTCGAGCTCCGCTATTCTTCAGAAAAACTAGAGTTCCTGGACACGGTGACAACAATACGGAACGGGCGCCTTCAAACCGACCTATATACTAAGCCTACCGATAAACACCTGTACCTACACAGGGATTCTTCGCACCAGGAATCTACAAAAAAAGCAATACCATATGGTCTGGGGGTGCGTGCGAAAAGAATCTGTTCAGAAGAGGTTGCCTACCGGAAGCACAGACAGGCGGTGAAAACACAGCTCGTGAACCGTGGATATGTCGGGGCGTTTGTGGAGACCGAATTAATAAAGGTCGACAATAAAAAGAGAGAGGACCTTTTACGCGAAAAGAAAAACTCGGAGCATAATACAAGGATTCCGCTGGTGATAACGTTTTCGCGCGCACTACCCAACATCGGCCGTATCATCCGTAGACACCTACACACGCTGTACACGTCTGATAGAATGAAGTAAGTGTACTCTGAGCCCCCATTAGTAGCCTTCAGACGGGATTGCAACCTGCAAGACATCCTAGTGCACAAGAAACACAATAGGATGTTCTTCCGAAAACCCAATATGAGCGGGCCCTGTGGGGCACAGAGATGCGCCATTTGCCCGTACATGATGAAGGCGGAATATTTCACAGATTCCAGCGGCAGGAATAACAGCGTCAGAAACAATGTTGATTGCAAATCATCCAATGTTGTGTACGCGGTCAACTGTCGTCGCTGTCGCAGGTTCGTGTATGTGGGAGAGACCGGCGGAACTCTGTACCAGCGACATCTATTGAATCTGTCGCGTATTCGCACACAGCACAGTGACCCGGTAGCTGAACATTTCTACACCGACGGACATTTCATGGATGACTTCCAGATAATGGGACTCGAAAAACTCAGCGGGTCGGACGAGTACCGCAAAACCATGGTGCAATTGTGGAAGTCGAAACTAAGGACATACCGACCATATGGCATCAACGTGCAAGAATAAACGTTAATAAAAGGGCGCGTAAACAACGTTGACGCCGGAAATGCACGACGTCATTTCCGTTCATAATAAAACATCTGAAAATAAAAAATGGCCGCTGATGAAGACCGTGAGGTCGAAAGCTTCGGCAAAAAATAACTACAGCGTTTTTGTTTATATAAATATATATATATATATATATATATATATATATATATATATATATATATATATATAATGCATAGGAAGCTAGTCAATTAAACACCTGTTACTCAAACCATCTGAATACAACAGCCACCTCTCTACACCACCCAACTCCTATTTATGGCAGTTGGTTGTTGTCAGAAGGTTGAAAAAAATCCTTATTTTTTCGGTAATAAAGTAATGGCAAGTTTTTTGAGGCTCATAAAATAGTGAACCAATGAAGTAAGGATTGCTATCATCACTACCGCCTACTTTAAAACTGTGACTAATTAAATATTATACATACAACCCCCATTTACACTTATTAAGACATCGTTCTATAAACCTAACCAATTAATTTATGTGACAAAGCAGTCAAGTCTTTCTTTCCAAAATAGTGTTGTTAAAAAGAAATAAAACACGAGAATTTATTTTGAAAAGGCACAATTGATAATACATAAGGCATTTAAAAGTACATTTGTATGCATATGCGCCCACATACACTTAATATATGCCCTATAAAGCAAAGAAATTGCAACAAAATGGCTTGAATTATAAAGTCACTGCTCACATAAGGTTTCCTGGTCTTCTCCAGATGGTATCCGTGTTTTCCCAACATGGCCATTAAAAACGCAAATTTCTCCACAAGAAATAGTTTTCTGGAGAAATCCTGCCGAGAGGTTATGGTGGCAAACATGTGTAAGTTTGTATAAATCCTTTAATAATTGTAGTGGCTTGCAAATTAACGCAGTTTTTCTCCCCTAAATGCCTAAACATGGCCCATTTTGCCCGATCTTCTACTTCAGGGAGCCACATTTCGCTCATTTTTTACGAAAATTTGTCAGGATATTTTTTACATGAAGGCCAATACCTTTGTTATTAATGTTAATACACAGTTGTTTCAAATTGGACTTTGAAAAAATATTTTTTTTCCAATTTACTTACCCTATGTTAGTTCATGCTAAAATAACGAGCACTGCTCCAATGGTATCACACTGCTCACAAGGTATCGGGTTTCCTGGGGTGAACAATTAATCTCTCCGACAAGCCATTCGATTTCGTAAATCGTAGTTTTGGTCAGTATTCCATACAAACATTTGCGGGTGGGCGGTAATGTCAATATGTCAGTGCAGAGGTTCATGAGGAAGTTCTCTCCTTTCTACTGCTCATACAACCGGATGCTGGTATTGCGTACATTATTTCGTCATCAGTGATATCGCAAATCTTCTTACATATATTAAGGACGAAGAATCAACGGGGTTTACACACGCGCTGGGCAGAATGTAAACACACCGTTAAGAACTTTATTTTTCAAAGATCTCAAGCTATTGAAATTCTTTTGCAACAAGGGCTGTTTGTAAAACATGCATGCCCCCCCCCCCCATATGGACTGTCAGTTGGAGTTGCAGCCATTGTGTGAATACGTTTTTTGTTATTGTGACCTTGACCTTTGACCTAGTGACCTGAAAATCAATAGGGGTCATTTGCCATTCATGATCAATGTACCTATGAAGTTTCATGATCCTAGGCATAATTATTCTTGAGTTATCATCAGGAAACCATTTTACTGTTTCGAGTCACTGTGACCTTGTACCTATGAAGGTTCATCATCCTAGGCGTAAGCATTCTTGAGTTATCATCCGGAAACCATTTTACTATTTCCAGTCACTGTGACCTTGATCTAGTGACCTGAAAATCGATAGGGGTCATCTGCCAGTCATGATCAATGTACCTATGAAGTTTAATTATCCTAGGCGTAAGCATTCGTGAGTTATCATCCGGAAACCATTTTACTATTTCCAGTCACTGAGACCTTGACCTTTGACCTAGTGACCTGAAAATCAATAGGGGTCATCTGCCAGTCATTATCAATGTACTCGTGAAATTTCATGATCCTAGGCGTAAGCATTCTTGAGTTATCATCAGGAAACCATTTTACTGTTTCAAGTCACTGTGACCTTGACCTTTAACCTAGTGACCTGAAAATAAATAGGGGTCATCTGCAGGTAATGATCAATGTTCCTATGAAGTTTCATGATCCCAGGCGTAAGCATTCTTGAGTTATCATCCGGGAACCATTTAAATGTTTCGAGTAACTGTGACCTTGACCTTTGACCTAGTGACCTGAAAATAAATAGGGGTCATCTGCTAGTCATGATCAATGTACCTATGAAGTTTTATTATTCTAGGCGTAAGCATTCTTGAGTTATCATCAGGAAACCATTTTACTGTTTCGAGTCACTGTGACCTTGACCTTTGACCTAGTGACCTGAAAATATATAGGGGTCATCTGCCAGTCATTATCAATGTACCCATGAAGTTTCATGATCCTAGGCGTAAGCATTCTTGAGTTATCATCAGGAAACCATTTTACTGTTTCGATTCACTGTGACCTTGACCTTTGACCTAGTGACCTGAAAATATATAGGGGTCATCTTCCAGTCATGATCAATGTTCATATGAAGTTTCGTGATATCAGGTGTAAGCATTCTTAAGTTATCATCCGGAAACAATTAAATGTTTCAAGTCACTGTGACCTTGACCTTTGATCTAGTGACCTGAAAATCTATAGGGGTCATCTGCCAGTCATGATCAATGTACCTATGAAGTTTCATAATCCTAGGTCTTAGCGTTCTTGAGTTATACGGAAACCATTTTACTATTTCGAGTCAATGTGACCTTGACCTTTGACCTAGTGACCTGAAAATCTGTAGAGGTCATCTGCCAGTCATGATCAATGTACCTATGAAGTTTCATGATCCTAGGCCTAAGCATTCTTGAGTTATCATCCGGAAACCATTTTACTATTTCGAGTCCCTGTGACCTTGACCTTTGGGCTAGTGATCTGAAAATCAATAGGAGTCATCTGCCAGTCATGACCAATGTACCTATGAAGTTTCATGACACTAGGCCTAAGCGTTCTTGAGTTATCATCCGGAAACCATCTGGTGGACGGACGGACCGACCGACATATGCAAAACAATATACCCCCTCTTCTTCCAAGGGGAGCATAACAATGTAAAGTGCATAAAAAACAGCTTTTCTTGCATTTTGAGAAGATATCCTAATCTATAAGAATAAATCCTTGAATACGTCTGAAATCGGTGACAAATTTTACTTTGTGTGAAGCATAACCGTGCGGTACACAAGCATGTTTTAACCAATAACACAGGCTTATTAAATAAAGTAATTATGATGTATTTCACATTGCCATAAACAGCATAAAACTCTGTCTTTTATGCACTGGGTGAAATTCATAATACATGTATTTTTTTAAGTTATTTGAAAAAAATGCACCACTTACCGGTGTGTTTACATCTATAAACGTTTAAATGGCAAACCCACAAAGTCACGTGATCGTGCTTCCTGATATTATCGTTTGTTTATAGCTCAGCCCTTGGCAATCTTTAGCAGCTTGACCATTAAAAATGACAGGAACTATTGTGTTTTCAATAACAATTATAGTAAAATAATGAAACACGAAAACCATTAAAGACTTTATTCACTTTTGTCGAAAGTAAAACTTTTCTCTTAGTATTAGTTTAGGTATAAAAATAAATGAAGTAAATATACATCCATTTCAACAACATGCGATTTATTATTATATATGATTTTTACTGAAAAATAAACGTAAATATTGCTGCTAGTTCATTTCATTACACCTCATGAGGTGGGATTCACTATGTTACAGTGCAAGTTCGCTGGACACCCACAGCGGCATCAGATCTCGTCGGTTAAAGATAATATTTCGTGGTTAACACATATACAGTGTAAACGATTTTAGAATGCATTGCACAATGGGCGCAAAGTACTCGTGTACTAACAAAACTTACTCTGCATAAGTTCTTTTTCAGCAATGTTCGGCGTTGTGGCATAAAGGCCGGCATACATTTTGCAAAATCGAACACTGTCCATTTTCTAGTTTTTCTTTCCAAATTTTGAACATAATGCAAAGCTGTTTAATTTATTATGTAAAATCATTAATTGGAACTCTCCCTCTGCATATATGTGTTAAGTTTTCGCTTAAATATATTGAACTTTTGCAGAGTTAGACATTATTTTGCACAAACGCACACTGTCCAATATTTGAATATGCTTTCCATCCCACATTTACGGTGTCATCAAAAAACTAATCATACTTTAGATTATCAGAACTCGTTTTGGGGTATTGAAGATTAAAAAAAGATCAGGTAATTAATTTAATGCATCAATATGTATATACAATAATTGAAAGTTGTCACTTTAACTTTGTTCGAGCTAGTTTATCGATTATTTACACTCTAAGTTTACAAAATCGTGTGAAATCTAATATCTCCGGTCTTTGAAAATTAAGATACATCATCCATATTGACATTGATTAAAAATCATATTCCCGATGTTGAAGTTACTAAATATTAAGAACATTTAGAAGTATTATAGTCAAATTTCGATGTCATTCAAGAAAATTAAAGGTCTATATTGATTCTTACAGGTCAGAATTGAATAATCATATCTTTTACAATTTCCATTTATAATCTACCGGTAGTCAGTGGTTCATGTTCATAGTTTTTAAGCATAGTTCTAACACATGAAATTCATTTTCAGTGAATCTGCATTGTAGACAATTGTATTTGAAATAACATAGTTTCTCTACCTACCTTCTCAGCCCTTTTTGCATGGGTTAGGGAGGGGAAAGGATCATGCTTTTATGTTTGGCCTTATGGTCAAATTACAGCCCATACACCTTAAGTACAATAGGAGGCATAATCATGCTTTAAAGCTGTTTACAGATAAATCTTGGTCAGTAAATGTTCATATGGACCCCAAAAACATATACCAAGTGTTATATAAATATACATGTATGTAGTAGAAAGAGACATGGAGTAGTTGAAAGCAAACAATCATATTTTTTAAGTAAAAAATGGGGCTTAATACTGCTAAATGGCAGATCAGAGTCATGAACCTTTGTCATTGACCCAAACAATGACCCCAACCACATGTTTCAAATCAATACCTGTAGTAGAAACAGTCATTTGGAAATGATGCCTGTTAACCTTGACCAAATCAAAACGCAGACACTGACAAATGGGCGAGTAGTATAGCTCGAACTACATGTATTCAATGAATGGCTATAAATTACAGTAACCAAAACACCCAGGTGCAAATTCAAATAAAGCTACTTAATATGTTTGTAAATTTTCATTTCTCAAGCAGTATTTGTTTAGTTACTAAATGAACAGATCTTGCATTAAAAAAGCCTACATGCTTTATTTCAAGTCTAAAATGCACATAACATTGATCATGCAAAAGTGGGGAAAAGAACATGTTCACCTTGGTGTATGTTGAAAACTTAAAACATTTATGTTAATTTAATTTAATTACAAACATACATTTCAAAATGTGAAACTTGTAAGACAGAGCATGACAATAGACATTATTTTACATCACACCATTTTCATTTAAACAGTTGAAGAAATAAATGTTAGTTAATAATATAATTACAATACCCGAAAACACAGTACAAACAATTCAAATAAAGTAAAAATAATTGCATACAAGTTTTATCATCTGATCAATGAGATACATGCAGCATTAATAATTATAAAAAAATCCAAGTGGACAAATTCAGAAAGGAATAATAACAGTGTGCACCAATTTGTAAATCAATTGCAGAAGCAGAGCTAAGCCAATTCTGATGCTACTAGTATGTGTTAATTTGTATTTTATATACACACCAATGGGCCAACACATCATATACCTAAGACCTATGTCAATATAACAGGTGAAAACAAATGAGCCATGCTCTGGGCTAAGGGAGATTTATGTATGTACATAAAGTTTCGTTCAAGATTAGCATATGCAGCCTGTACGGGCTAATCAGTGATAACACTATCCACCTAAACGGGATTTTTGCTCAGATGAGACAACCTTAAAAAAAAATCCATTACAGTTGAAAGAGTTGTTGCTGATTAGCTTGAGCAGATTTAACAATCTTATCTGGGACGACACTTTATGCACAAGTATTAAGCCCAGTTTTCCAAGGGTTAGGGTTAGGGTTAGGGTTAGGGGTTAGGGTAAGGGTTAGGGATAAACCTCAAATCCAAGACTTTAAGGCTGATTCATCTTTCAAACTATCGTCTACATACAATTAGTGTTTACATATACTGTAAAATCATTATAATTCGTACAACATTCTTTTTTTGTGGATTTTGTGGGTTGCCCGATCAACGAGTTTAATATATCGGAAAATTACTAACGCAAATACCTTTTTTTTCAAAATCAGAAATCCATGTCCACAAAACATTTTTTGAAAACTCACAAAATGTAACGCTGACAAATATAAATTATTTAACAGTGCTAAAAGCATAGCCATTAAGTGATCACTGAACACAGAAGCTGAGAGTTCTTCCTTCCACACACAGCTTGTGTCCCACCATGACCCAAATGTCCCTCACTTTGTCCAGCTCACTTTGGGGATGTCAAAGTGCTCAGTGAGATTGTCAAGGTGCTGGTTGAACTCCTGAAATTAATGACAGGCTCTCATTAAAGTTTGTCAAATAAAAGGCAGGCTCTTGTTAGAGTTTGTCTATGTAATAAATGACACGTTTTTGTTTGGGTTTGTAAATCAGTTGTCTTTTGAATCTCATCAGTATTTTTGCTGAGCTAGTTTAAAGTCAAATGTCTTAAGTTATGAGCACCTCCTAGTTTGGCATGTAATTCAATGTTTTTGTTCAATAATTTACATCAAAATAATAATTTATTTCACCATTAATAACATATTTCAACATCCAACAAATAAGAAACACACTTAATGTGCATCAATAGAGACACAATTTTCAAACACGGTAGTAAAAGAGAACACAATACCACAAAGACAAATTTGAACTATAATTATATTCTCCAATAGACAAAAAAAAACAAAGGACAATAATTCAGCCCAAACCGGTCACAGTCGAAACAATCATATACACATTGAGGTCATTAAAATGAGAAAGCTTAAGCAAGATTCAACACGTAGTTAATGGGCATTTTTGGGACTACAAACTCAATAATGGTAAAAATGACAAAGGGCCATAATTCTGCCAAAAGTGGCAGGCAACATTCTTTTATTTTTACAATAATCTATACATAAAGGTCATTCAATTGTGGAGGTTGTATTAAGATTTAACCTGAAGATAAAGAAGAGATAATGTCAACCTCTGTCAATGTCAAGCAATTGCTGTAATCTGATTTGATAATTCAATCACATGATTACATGACCTGATTATCATTTCGCAATGAACCAACCTAATATACCATGTTAATGTTTATATTCATGACTGTGCTACTTTTTCATAAACAAATTGCAAAATGAAGTCAGAATTTTGGGTGACTTGTAATGACGTTGCAGTGATATTTTTACAAAATTTCTCATCTGAGTTCTGGGACTCGATAACTTGCAAATCTATGAGTCCCCGAATTGAAAGAATGAGTCCAAATATTAAACGATATTATTTTTTTATAAATTTCAATGCATTTTTGGGACTCGCATAATTCGAAACTTTGAATCCGCAGAGGTTTTTGTGAGTCCAGGTCGCAGGACTCGCAGGTAAAAAAATCACTGACGTTTTTTTAAACGTCATCAGTTAAATGACTCAATAGTATGGCCCCAACTTCAACAATATGCCATACAACACAAAGAAAACTGAAACTCAATTTATATGCCAGTGTATAGAAGTCTGTTGCTGCCTTTAGAATGTTATCATTAATGGTACTTAATGTCTTTTTCATGACTATTGAAAAGCATTGTTTTTCATTTAATCAACGTATGAACTGTCCGGAAAATAAACATTAATTTTTCCATGAACTTTATCATACACTGATCAATGATACACAAAAAAGGAATTCAATTCTTAACTGAAACACAAATGTTGAGACAATCATTTTTATATTGAAACAAACAACACAAAGAGCAATAACTGTGCCAAAACTGGTTACAGCCACATTTCCTTTCTTCATAATCTACACATTCAGCTTGACTGACTTGTGACTTTTGCACATTGTCTAGTCTAAATGCACTTAACATTGTATCCAACTTTCGTAAATATTCTTGAATGGGTATAGGAAGAATGGACAGAACATGAAAATAGAAGCTTAAGCCTTTGACCTAACTAGAAATATGACCTTGATCTCAAGTAAAGATTACTGACTCATGTCTTATGTACACACTGTCAATGCCCTAATTATTTGAGACAAGTTCCATCAAAATCCTATCAAGGGTATAGGAGATATAGAGTGGACACAAAAATGGAGGCTCAAACCTTTTGCCTTGAGGAACTACCTTGACCTTGATCCGGCATGACTGACTCATGTCTTCTGGACAAGTCTCAATGCACTAAGCATATGATGCAAGATTCGTAGACACAATGCGGAAGCTTGAACCTTTTACCGTGAAGTATGACCTTGACCTTAATCTGGCATGACTGCTTTCTGAACATTGTCTAGATGCTTTTAGCATTTGAGGCATGTTTAATGAAAATCTGCCAAAGGGTAAAGGAGATATATAACAGACATAAAACTGTTACGGACAGACTGATAGACTGACAGACTTACTGGCTGACGGGATACAGGAACAGGGAATTCTTCCTTACAATTTGTGGAAGCACATTAATTGTCAAGGGGTCTTGACCCACAAATAAGGGGTATTTTTTTGCAAAAATGGCTTCCAGTAAAACCTTGAAACCAGCAGTTGAACTGGTCAGATAATTCCTGGCCAATACACACTTTGTTCAATGTTAGTATGTGAATTGCAGCTGCTATCATCCATGACAATTGTATCTGGTTTGGGAACATCTCAATCATCACAGTGTGTTTGACTGTGCCATAGTTAATATGGATCTTAGTCAGTTACCTTAAGCATAAAGCCTGAAGACATGTATAACATGTATAAGTGTTAAAAAAGCAAAACAATTTGCAGGTAAATGTAGACAACATTTTAAACAGTTGAATGAAATGGTTTGACATAAAATAATCCTTAATTTCCTAAGTGAAAAACAAGCACAAAAAAGGATTGTAAAAAGAACTTACTACAATTCTTTCTTTGTGACTTTTTGTTGCCCTCTCCAGGATTTGCTGGGCCATCTGCAAACCATAATTTGAACATTATGTATTGCTAAAAACAAAACCTAGTGTTCTAAAGAGTGTCTACTTGTTATAAAAAATAACTGAACAAGTTTGAATTATCCATAGGAAATACCACAATTTTCTTTAACTTACGCTTCAATATACTTCTGTATCATATTCTAAGTTGCTTACTCAAATCTTATCTATTTACTATTTGAAACAAGATTTGGTATACATGCCAAAATCATATTTAATATATTCTTAAGGTAATTTGAAAAGGTAATTTGAAAAGAATCACAAAAGTGATGTTCACAGATTAGCAAAATTAAACTGTTAAAATGATGTATCATAGATTCTACACTGCTTTGTCATAATTTCCAACAACGCTAAATCCCTAAAACAGATTTTCATTTAGACATATCATAAAAGCGAAGTGTTGTCCCTGATCAGTCTGGGTAACACTTAACACACATGCATTAAGCCCTGTTTTAGCCAGAGTGAAGCATACCTTCTTCTCCTTTCTCTTCTCAAAGGCAATCTCTGCCTTGGTCCGTGTGTCAGCCCTCTGCGCAGGCTGCTGCTCTGATGTGCCAGGCGTCTCTGCCAGACTCTGCAGGTACTTGTCAAGCTCCTTGTCTTTATCCTTCCTTTTCTTCTTCCTGGCAAATATTAGGATAATTTTTGACATAATGAAAAACTTTGTTTGCATAAGTTAAAACCTATTAATTTAAGCTTGACTGCATTGAAATTCTGAGGCTTAATGAAAGGCTCTCCAATCTGTGACCTGGGTTAAACCGTTCTTGGTATCTTTGAGGGAGATCTTAAAGCGGGTATATACGATTTTTTTTTATGTGTTTAATTGTGATATATTGATAAAATATGTTACAATAACACAAAATAGGCAAGAAAAATTATACATTAAAGCCGAATTTCATAAAATGCAGCAAAGACAAATTAGCGCCCTGAGTGACGTATATATTTTCCTACAATAACCGAAGCATTCGTCTTTGTATTAGGATCGGAGTTAGTGTTCGTGTGTCGTAGGAATAGATATCGTTGCAGGAATTCAAATAAACCGTGAAATTAAGTTTCGATTCAAATCGTACATGTATGGTATACATGCTGGAGAATTCGGCTGTACAGCCGTTTTCAATTTCAGTATTAAAAATCTTGCTTATTTCGCATTTTTAGACACATGTTCTTCTTATCTTTTATTTTAATTTATATTGAACTATATATATAATAAGTTTTTTACACAGTTTATATAAATTCATAAATATTTGACAAAATCGTATATACCCGCTTTAAGAATGCTCCCACAGTGGGGGATTGAACATTTGACCTCGTGGTCAAAAGGCAGACAAAATACCTACTATAACACCGTGACTTTTCATATCAGCATACTAGCTTGCATAGATCCATTTTGACCTTGATTTCTAGCAGGGTTACAAATGCCAAAGTCTACTCTTATACTAGTCAATATAAATTGCCGCCTTAGAGTCTTTTGATGATTTTTGCTTTGGCAGACTCTTCAGATTTATTCTGAACGCAATTATTTCAGCTAACTCTTATACATATTGGTGAGGTTGGTGTGCACTGACCTCACATGGCTTCGTGCTATTTTACGAAGGGCTTAGCATGGTTTCAACATGAATTAATGTCAGAAGCTTTACATGCTGCACTGTGCAGTCATACATTGTATTTTACTGATGGTTATTCACTAAAAATGCCTTAACATTTAAAGTGATTATTACTGTATTTATTGCAGGCAAAAAACTTACATAATGAACAAGACATATTGTTTTCAATGTTATTTTAATTTATTTTGGTATGTGTGATTGTTCATGCAATAATAGCAAATACACATTTTCATGGACATGATCATATGCGGGCGCTCTCAAGATCTGTTTCTACCCTCGTACTGCGCACCCGGGCAGTAACGTATTTTTCGAGCGGCTGCGCCAGCAGATGATCATGCCCTCGAAAACATGTATTATCCATATAGTCAAAGCTTGACCTTGTGAACTTGCTTTTGGACACATGGCTTTGCCCAGGTATTGTCAAAAAGAACATTTTGACCAAGTGTTATCAAGATTGAGTCACAAATGTGATACAATACAAGGTTTTCTTAGTCTTTGAAAACACAAGAATCTGATGCTAACTCAGCATAAATATTGTATAAATAAACAATCTGAACAAATTTCATCAGAAATAAGACATAAATGTGGAATCTGGAGTGATAAACAGATTTTTTGAAGTGTGGCTTAGTTTGTGGATGTACATGACTCAGCTTCGTACTCAGCTTATATTCACAATAACCATCTAGATTGGATGAAAATTGTGGGCTTTAGTGCGATAATGAGCTTAAATTTGACTACACTTGACATACGATGCCGGACACAGGTGATCATGCTCGGGTGAGCTCCAAAAATGATGACATCAATGATCAATGGCTGTTTTGAGAATCATGTTATTTTTGTTATAGTATGATATGAAAAATTGTACCATATAACAGTTGAAATAAAGATTTAAAAGTAAAGAATAAGAATTTTAAAAAATCACACTGACAATTTTAGTGGTTCAATACAAGCATACAAGATTCAGTTCATAGCCATATAAACATAACACAAGTGACATATTTATATTAAATAGCATGTCAAGGGAATGTGATTGATATAATTAGTTTACTTAAGGAAAATGTTTTAAACATATTCAATGTGAGTTAAATATTTGAGATCTAAGTATTACTGAAACAAAATAGGATAAAAAGACTAACAGCCACAATTGCTTAATAAAATACATCAACAATGAAAAATATAAGGCTGTTAAACCAATTGGATGTGATTCATTAACTATGAAGCAAACAAAACCAAATGCTCTGATAATGGTTTTGAACCATAAATACCCAGGTAAACAAAGCAAAGTAAATTTCTACATGACAAACCTTTTCGATAATTAACTTTAAAGTTTAATGTTAGAGGAATGAGTTAAATTATTTTGCAAAGCGAGACAATAAATCACACCAAATATTGAATAGCAGTAAATTTGCACTTCCATCTTAATCCAAGCATGAAAGACAATTTAAAATTCCATGGATTAAAATGTGTTATTGGAAAACTATGGTTGAAAAAGGTGGCTTTTTTTAAATCCCTGAAGTCAATCAACACCTCTGTAGCAACAGAGAACTCATACAGTTCCCCTGGTAGCCACAGACACCAAAGCCAACCCCCTCAAGCCCACTTGATGCTCAGACATCATGCTTCAGCTTTGTACTGTCGCTACCGGGCCCTCCACAAGCATCATATAGGATATTGCTGATCAATTTCCAGAGCATGCGAGCCAAACGATCTGAATTCTGGGTACTCCTCCAAGAATCCAACCCTGATATCGTTATTGGCTGTGAAACATGGTTGCACAACGGCTTCTATGAGAGAGAAGTTCTCCCTGCAGGGAACCACTTCGTTGCCACACGTGTTTCCAGATTCAAACCACCTCAGAGAAATATTCTGCTTTGGAACCATGCTGATCTTGCTACCTCTCGCACAACTATTCATAAATTTCTTGACATCTTTCTCAACACACATAACTCGGATACAGACATCAACACTCTTTGGAAAGAATATAAGCAGTTCTGTATCAACACCATAGAAAAACATGTTCCATCCAAACTCACAACACATTTATTTATTTAGTTAGTTACGTTACAACCAACCCTGGGTAAATCGAAAGATCAAGCGCCTATCAAGTCAAAAGAAGAGGCCCTCAGGAGATCCAAACATACAGGGAAATCAGAAGACCTCACCCGAAATAAACAGCTGCAAAAGACAGTCCAATACGAGTGCAGACGGGCAAACAACACATACATCAGTGATACTGTATCTGAAGATCGCCACCCTAAGAAGCTGTATTCCTTCATTAAAACAAGAAGATGTGACAGCAGTGGTATCGCCCTCATAAATGGCACAATCTTGAATGAGCAGTTTACAAGACATAGTGTGTTCACAGAAGAGGACCCAAGTACAAACATGTAACATCCAAACAAGAGGGCCATGATGGCCCTGTATCGCTCCACTGTTTTTTATGCGAAAAAGCGTGCAATGTGCATGGGTTGAAATCTACTCAAGCATGTGACTTTTTATTTCTATCCCTCGTCCCACTGGGCGCTTAAAGTTGGAAGGGTGAGCATTTTTAGATATAAATTTGGCCCCAGGGGCATAATTTGAACAAACTTGGTAGAGAACTATAAGATGTCACTACATACCTAATTTGGTAGCCCTAGGCCTATTGGTTATGGACAGAAAGATTTTAAAAGTTTGCACAAAAGAGGCTTTATATAAGCATATGTTCAGTTTTGTGACCCCTGGGGCAGAGTCAAATTTGAGCCCAGGGGAATAATTTGAACAAATTTGGTAGAGGACTATTAGATGTCACTACATACCAAATTTAGTAGCCCTAGGCTCTATAATTATGAACAAGAAGATTTTTAAAGTTTGCACAAAATGGCCTTATTTAAGCATATGTTCATTTTTGTGACCCCCGGGACAGGGTCAAATTTGACCCCAGGGGCATAATTTGAAAAAACTTGGTAGAGAACTTTAAGATTTTAATACAAACCAAATTTGGTAGAAATAGGCCCAATGGTTATGGACAGAAGATTTTTTGAAGTTGGCACAAAATAGGCCCAATATAAGCATAGGTTCATTTTTGTGACCCCTGGGATACGGTCAAATTTGATCCCAGGGGCTTAATTTTAACAAACTTGGTAGAGGACTATTAGATGTCACTACATACCAAATTTGGTAGCCCTATGCCATACGGTTATGGACAAGTTAAATTTTTAAGTTTGCACAAAATAGGCCTTATTTAAGCGTATGTTCATTTTTGTGACCCCCAGGGCAGGGTCAAATTTGACCCATGGGGCATAATTTGAACAAACTAAGTACAGAACTATTAGATGACACTACATACCAAATTTGGTAGGCCTAGGCCCTACGGTTATGGACAAGAAGCTTTTTAAAGTTTGCACAAAATAGGCTTTATATAAGCATATGTTCATTTTTGTGACCCCCGGGGCAGGGTTAAATTTGACCCCAGGGGCATAATTTGAACAAATTTGGTAGAGGACTATTAGATGTCACTACATACCAACTTTGGTAGCCCTATGACATACAGTTATGGACAAGTAGATTTTTAAAGTTTGCACAAAATAGGCCTTATTTAAGCGTATGTTCATTTTTGTGACCCCCGGGGCAGGGTCAAATTTGACCCCAGGGGCATAATTTGAACAAACTAAGTACAGAACTATTAGATGTCACTACATACCCAATTTGGTAGCCCTAAGCCCTACGGTTATGGACAAAAAGATTTTCAAAGTTTGCACAAAAAAGGCTTTATATAAGCATATGTTCATTTTTGTGACCCCCGGGGCAGGGTCAAATTTGACCCCAGGGGCATAATTTGAACAAATTTGGTAGAGGACTATTATATGTCACTACATACCACATTTGGTAGCCCTATGCCATACGGTTATTGACAAGAAGATTTTTAAAGTTTGCACAAAATAGGCCTTATTTAAGCGTATGTTCATTTTTGTGACACCCCGGGCCGGGCAAGGTCAAATTTGACCCCAAGGGCATAACTTGAACAAACTAAGTAGAGAACTATTAGATGTCACTACATACCGAATTTGGTAGCCCTAGGCCCTACGGTTATGGCAGGGGTTTTTATCTGATTTTGGGGAAAGGGCCTGGCCTTTTTTGAGGGGAAAAAAATCGCGCGAAACGTTGAATTTTGGGGGAAAAAAATCTGCGAAAAGCCGGATTTTGGGGAAAATAAGGATAGTCTAAAATAATCAATTTAACGTATTTTACTGTTTTTAAAACAAATTCAAGGCAACAGGTTATTTAATTATGCAATATTTTTCAAGTTTCTACAGTGGATCAGGTTAACTTTTATATAAAAAGGTAAAAAAAAAAAAAAAATTTTTTTTTTTTTTTTGGAGGGGAAAATGAAATCTAGGGGAAAATTTACCAGCTGAGGGGAAAAAAAATCCGAGGGGAAAGGGCCGATTTTCGGCGGGTCGCAAAGAAGGAAAAAAAACCCTGTATGGAAAAGTAGATTTTTAAGTTTGCCCAAAATAGGCTTTACATAAGCATATGTTCAATTTTGTGACCCCAGGGGCAGGGTCAAATTTGACCCCAGGGACATAATTTGAACAAACTAAGTAGAGAACTATTCGATGTCACTACATACCGAATTTGGTAGCCCTAGGCCCAACGGTTATGGACAAGAAGCTTTTTAAAGTTTGCACAAAATAGGCTTTATATAAGCATATGTTCATTTATGTGACCCCCAGGGCAGGGTCAAATTTGACCCCAGGGGCATAATTTGAACAAATTTGGTATAGGACTATTAGATGTCTCTACATACCAAATTTGATAACCCTAGGCCCAATGGTTATGGAGGAGAAAATTTTGTAAGTTTTCACAAAATAGGCCTTTTATAAGCAAATTTTCAATTTTGTGACTCCCGGGGCAGGGTCAAATTTGACCCCGGGGGCATAATTTGAACAAATTTGAAAGAGGTTCACCCCAGGAATATTTGTGAGAAGTTTTATCAGTATAGGACTTGTAGTTTAGGAGAAGGAGATGTTTAAAGAAAAAGTTAACAGACGCACGCACGCACGACGGACACGGGACCATGACATACGCCCGGCTGGCCTCTGGCCAGTGGAGCTAAAGTTGAGCGGAACACCATACCGGTCAATGGCAATCTTTTTTCAACATAGGAAATGAGGGTGTACACAAACTCTTGCTGAACCTGAACCCACACAAGGCAACAGGACCTGATGCCATCCCTACAAGGTTCCTTCAAGAATTTGCAAGTGAACTCTCACCTACTGTATGTTGACCCTCATCTTTCAGGCCTCTCTGTCACAAGCCTGTGTGCCTGATGACTGGAAGCAAGCATTGGTGGCTCCAATATTCAAGAAAAGCGACAAAAGCACACCTGCCAACTACAGGCCTATCTCTCTAACCTCCGTCTGCTGCAAAATCATGGAGCACATCATGCAAAGCCAGATAATGCAGCATATGGAAGACCTGAACATTCTGTCAGACGCATAGCATGGGTTCAGGAAGCGCCGGTCATGTGAGACGCAACTACTCCTGACCCTACAGGACCTCTCGTCAGCTCTTGACTACGGTGAGCAGATAGACGCCATCTTACTTGACTTCAGCAAGGCGTTCGACAAGGTTCCGCATGAACACCTTGCTGTGAAACTGAAGCACTACGGCATCAGTGGAAACGTTCTCACCTGGATTAAAAGCTTCCTCTCAAACCGAAGTCAACAGGTACAGGTCGAGGGCGTACAGTCAAAACCAGCACCAGTAACTTCAGGTGTCCCTCAAGGCTAGGTGTTAGGACCCTTGCTCTTCCTGGTGTACATCAATGACATGCCCTCCAAAGCTCAATCCACAACAAGGCTACTCGCGGATGACAGTCTTCTGTACAGAAAGATTAAGTCTCCAGAGGATGCACAGATACTGCAGAATGACCTCAATGCCCTCCAGGAGTGGGAAACAACTTGGAAGATGTCCTTCAACCCAGACAAATGTGAGGTACTGAGGATCACAAGAAAGCGAACCCCAACTCAAGCAGACTACAGCATCCATGGGCACCAGCTGGCCTTAGTCAAGACAGGAAAGTACTTAGGCATGACACTTGCCAGCGATCTTTCCTGGAAACCACACATGGACAGCCGCACTAAGTCTGTCAATAACTCTCTGGCCTTCCTCCGCAGAAACCTCTCAAGCTGCCAAAAAGACATAAAGTTGCAGTGCTATAAGTCACTAGTCAGACCTGTCCTCGACTACGCATCAGCAGCTTGGGACCCTCACACACAAGCATGTATTCAAGAGTGAGAGGCTGTACAGCGAAGAGCAGCGCGATTCATCACAGGCAACTACAGGACTACAAGCAGCACTAGCCATATGATCGCAGACCTTGGGCTACCTACCCTAGAACTCCGCCGCCAGCACTCTAAATTTCTGATGATGTATCGGAACACATATGGTCTTCTTGACATTCCAGCCACTGATTCTCTCCAGCAATCCATCACATCTACAAGAGGACGTGGTCTCGAAGACATGGATGGTGCAGTGGTCCGTTACTGGATACCCTACTGCAGAACAGACACCTACCGCCACTCCTTCTTTATCTCTGGAGCTCGATTGTGGAACCAGCTACCAAAGCACCTCACAGTTCTACAGACCCCAGAGTCATTCAGGGAAGGACTGGCCGTCCTCCAATTCAAACATTGAGCTTTCCTGACTGTACATATTATAAATATTAAATGTTTTATTCTTTTAACTGCACTCTCACGATAACCTTGTAAATAAGAAATGTACGAGTATGCTCCAGAGTGAGATTAGTACATCACATGGAAGAAGAAGAAGATTTCCATGAACTTGGTCTTATTAAACGCAGAAATGAATTTCCTTTGTGGAAATCTCTATCTATCTCTCAGTTAATGTGCTGGGCCCCTCTGGGACATTGTCGCACAATTGTGAACTATGTACATGTGTGAAGGGAAGAACAATGGTTAAAAGCCGGATAAAAACATTTTGCTCCAGAGTTATATGCACAGCTCCCCCATCCTAGTCTTAAAGACATCTATGGACGGGGAAATGACCACCTGTTCTGGGAGACCATTCCAGAGGCGTATTCCAGTTGGGAAGAAGGAATACTGGTAGGCATTGACTGTCGTGAATGGCACTATGAAGCGGTTTGCATGGCCTCTGGTGTGCACTCCTGCTGGTATGAGTACGCTTCTGGAATCGATGTCCACCAGGTTGTTTACGATCCTGTACATCATGACCACTTTTGCCGCTTGTCGTCTGTATTCAAGCGTTGGCCAACCGAGCTTGTCCATCATTGCAGTGACACTCCTGGTGTATCGGTAGTCGCCTGTGCAGAAGCGGGCATTTCTTCGTTGGACAGACTCCAATTTGTTGATGTTGGATCGGGTTTTGGGATCCCAAACAGATGCCGCATACTCAAGCTGGGGTCTTACAAGTGATGTGTATGCCTTTGCCTTGATGTCTGTAGGGCAGGTTGCCAGATTCCTACGAAGGAAGGCTGATGTTGAGTTTGCCTTTTTAGCGGTGATGTCTATATGGCTGTTCCACGTGAGTTTACTGTCTATGGTCACACCAAGGTATTTGGCTTTATCTGTCTGTTTAAGTGTTTGGCCATGGATGTTGTATGAGCCAGGTGTGATGTTCCGCTTGTTGGTAATACGGATCATTTCGCACTTGTCTGGATTAAAGTCCATTAACCACTCCCGCTCCCATACTTGTAACTGGTCGAGGTCATCTTGAAGTGCCTTGGTGTCATCTGCCGATCTTATGGTCCTGTATAATAGACAGTCATCGGCAAAGAGGCGTACAGTTGATGAGACTCTACCTGGGAGGTCATTTATGTAGACCAAGAACAGGAGAGGCCCGAGGACAGTACCCTGAGGGACTCCTGATGTAACCGGGGCTGGTGCAGATACCTTTCCGTCAAGTACAACTTGCTGTTGTCTATCGGATAGGAAGCTGTTAATCCACCCCAGAGTCTTGCCGCGCACACCGTAGTGGTGCAGCTTTGTTGAAAGACGTCGGTGAGGCACCGTGTCGAATGCTTTAGAAAAATCAAGTAGTATCCCGTCAATCTGTTGCTTGTTACTCAACCCTGCTGCAAGATCCTGTACTGTGTTGATGAGTTGTGACTCGCATGATCTCCTCTTTCGGAATCCGTGCTGTGCATCACAGAAGCTTTTGTTCATCCAAGAACTTCATCAAGTGGCTGTGAACAATGTGTTCCATGGTCTTACAGCAGATTGAGGTTAGTGACACAGGACGATAGTTGGAAGCTTGGGTCTTGTCTCCTTTCTTGAAAAGTGGCGTGACATTGGCTTGTTTCCAATCAGTAGGGACTTGGCACTGATAATGAGACGCTTGAAAGATGAGGGTTAGTGCTGGGGCTATGACCGATGACATCTCCTTCAGGAATCTGGATGATATCTGGTCTGGTCCTGATGCTTTGTGTGGGTTGAGGGCTTCAAGTAGCTTCCTTACACCATTGACATGGATCATCAGTGGGGGGGCCTCCACTGGGATATCCCGTCCGAGATCTGGAAGGTTCTCGCAGTCCTCCTTTGTAAACACTGAGGAGAACTGGTCGTTCAGGATGTCTGCTTTGGCACTAGCATCAGAATAGGTGGACCCATTTTTTTTCAGGGGAGCAACGCCTGAACTGTCACTTTTCATGCTTTTTACATATGAGTATAGCTTCTTGTTGTTGCCTCCAGGTTCACTTATCATGTCTCTAACATACTCATTTCTGGCATTTCTACAGGCTTTCTGGTTTTCTTTCTGGATCTGTCTGTAAATATTCCATTCTGTCTGTTCTTTAGATTTTCTGGCTCTACGATATGCCCGTTTCTTTCTTCGAGCTAGTTTTCTAATATTTCTATTGCACCATGGTTGGTTGAATCTTGAAGATGTTAGCTTAGATGGTACATGCGATTCGATGACTTTGTTACATTGTTGTTTGAAGTCTGCCCATAGTGTGTTGATTGGTGAAGCGATGCTGTGGTTTCCAACAAAGGTTTTGCTAAAGCTGTCAAGGTCTTCTTCCATGGCAGGTGTATTCACCTTCTTCCATAAGAAGATGCGTCGTTGGACTGGTACATATGTACATATATTGCAATTATCTTTTACAAATGCTGTGACAAATTTCAAGAAATAACACGATACACATGTAATCCGATAAAGACCTAAGCGATCCGTTTATGGCTAAATCAGTGTACCATGAAATTCGCGCTGTAAACAAATAATATTTTTTCGGAAATTTAAAACAGCTGGCATGTTTCAATAGGAAAGACATGTGTCTATCTAGGTTTCATGGTTTAATTACTGAATGCTTGGTGTTTACGTTGAAATGAGACTCAAAGTCCTTAGCTATCTGTTATACACCAATCGACTGTACTTAAGTAAGCGATTGCAGTGCCTTCCCCAGGAATTTTTTCAGGCGCCCCGGGGCCGATCGGGGTGGGTTCGGGAGGGGCGTCCCCTCCGTACGTTGATTTTTTATTTATTTAACGTGTCAATTCACGTTCTGTGGTGCGTTATAACTCAAAGAAAAACAGCGTCAAAAGACGTCATTTGGTGCGCTATGACTCTTAAAAAAAATCCCCCAGTCATTTAAAAATATATTTTTTTATATTGTTTAATTGTTTTAAAACTTTTCCGCACAGATAGTAAAATCCCACCTCGAACGATTCCCCAATACATCCGTTTCAACCCAACTCTATTCCTGTATACTTACTATTTTTCAAGTTTCTATTTATTACCCAATAATCCCGTTTATTCCGTTGTTATCAATCTCTTTCTAGTAAATATTTACGATAAAAGCTTTCAGTTATTTCTTTAACACAAACCTTGCCATTTTTTAAGTGACTATTTATAGATTTGATGAAATATTGCCTCTGAATATGCGTCAATCCCCTGACCTGTTGTGTGCTTGTTAAAACGCTCAATACACACCATTTGTATGCAATAGACGCGACGTTGTACATGCTGCATAATTTTCGCGCTCTTTTTAATTGAGAAAAAGATTCGACACAAAATAAATTTGCACTGCTAATTTGAAGCAAAAAAATTTAACGTTGCGGTAACATTTACATTCGGAAGTGTGTTTCGGATTAAAAACGCGTTAACATCGACTTACGGGAATGGGTTTCGGATTACAAATTTAATTATTCCCATTTGAGATTTCAACAAATATTAACCGTTGCGTTATAAATTCAACGATAATTTGTTTAAACACTTTACGAGTCGAATAAATGTTTTGACGGAATAATGCATGAAATTAACGTTGTCCACGAGGATCACGGCCGGTTGCCATCATCAGCCTTCTAACTATCGATTATCGGACGAAACATTTACAAGTGTGCGTAATTAATTCAACGAAAATTTGTTAAAGCGCATTACGTGTCGAATAAATGTCAGAAAAAACGAGGTGAATCAGTTCTATAAATGGACATGTTGAAATATACATGTACTGGAATTAAATAAATTGTTATCACATAATTGTAACCGGGAGTCATTTGCACAACTTACTCGCTATAATAATTAATTGTTTACCACTTGCAATTAATTTCTCATATTAATTATGAGTCATAGGTAACACTTGTTTACAGTAAAAAGGTGTGATGATGATGCCCGAAACCGTCTTTAATGTTCTGTACTATACTAATTACCGGTTTTATATTGCTCAAATGGTACAACTTCTTGCTAATCAAGCTGCGATAAACTCTTACTTCATGCCCGACGTCAATCAAAAATAATGGTCGATAGTTAACCCCGCCCTCATAAGCATTCGCGTAACCGATTGGACGATGAACTTCACAGTTTGACGACTGGAAAGTTACCAGATACATCCTTGTCAGCATTTAAATGGCCGTGTAATGTGGCTAGAATAATCGATACGCGCGTCATGCTATTCTCTTATCAGTGGTTTATCCATTACCCCATGTGGTGTTTATGGCGATTACTTGTGAAAGTAGGTACCGAGTGCTCTTTTAAAACAGGAAATATTGATACACTGATAGGGAAACCTTGATTTTTTTGGACAATCTCCACTTCCTTTTACTGAAGAATACACTGATCGGAAAATTTCAAGCGCCCCGGGGACTCTGATTTCGAAATTCAAGCGCCCCGGCAAGGGGCGCTTAAATGGCCTGGGGAAGACCCTGGATTGTATGAGGGGCAATAACTGGGAGTTGGATTATTGCAACTATGATCAATATGAACATTTTTCATTTAAGAGTTTAGTTGTATACCTTCCTAAACAAACAATTTAAGTTGTTAATAAAATGCAATTAAAGATTTATTCACGATTTTGTTTTTGTTGATGAACAGCTTGGAGAGCACTACAAGTACAAAATCATATGGTCGCGAAATCTTATTTCGCACATCAAACACATGACACTTGTCATGTATCTCATATTATTTCGTTTCAAACATTGTCTTATGTTGTCTTTTGTTTTATTTTGTGTACTTACTTTTTAATTTTATGATCTGAAACACCTTTTAATTTTAATGAACCTCGACAAACATTGTCGTATTCAGACATCTTTATTTACTTTAACATTCGTTCAAAGAGGTTTCGTACCTACAACATACAATCATGTTTATAGTTTTTAAAGAATATCCTATGAAATATTCGAATAAAATGTATACATAATGAGATTCCTTATATAAGAAGTACGTTTTTTATGTGCAAAGGGAAGTAAATTTAGGGTTGGAAATTTTATGATGCAGATGTATCGAAACTGTTGAGTACGAAATTTAGGGATTAATTATTTTTCGTAATTTGTATTTTATTGTTGTTTGGATATTTTTTAAATAATAAATGTGAAAAATAAATAATTGAATTATTATCAAATAATTAGTACATAATATAGTGTTTGTCGTTTATAATTGTTTTAAATAATAAAACTGGTCCCCGTTCACAATAAGAAAGCAAGACTTTTGATTGGTCGAAATAGGGGCGTCCTTAGAACCAGAGCAACGGGTTGGGATTTTATATTTTGGGGTCATTATTTATTTAAAACCGTTTAAACGTAGAATTAATTAACCTGTATCATGCCACGAAGAGCGCTGAGATGTGTTGTGGATTTAAATATTGAAAGGGTATGCTGTTTTTATTTAAATTTGCTCAAAATTAGCCACATATAGAGATGTCAAAAGTCATGTTGACAGGTTTTTGCTTGCAAAGCACATTCCCGCTTGCGCTTTATTGTATACATAATATATTGTACTTGTATATACCACTTATTAAAACTAACATATTAAATGTGATCAGATTTAAAATAAATGGTTTTAATTGACATAATATGGAGGAATCAGTATCAGCAGCAAGATCATAGTAATTTAGTAAAAGATTTACTTTAAACTAAAGCATGATTTATTGATTTATAATTCAATGTACAGTAGTGTATTGGTTTTCACACTTGGTATTTAGGGCTCTTGTGATTGTTATCAAATATTTATGTATAGGGCTATAAACTGATCTACCTTTGACAAGTATTTGATATGGGAGTTTTATGGCTTAAGATCTGTGAAGATGAATCAATACATGCATTGCATCAAGGCCCATATTATGGAAATTTAATGCTGTATCAAACTGGTATTGCAAGAAACTGGTGTTTAAGTTTGCCTATAAAATGCACAATTATGATCAGACCATTATTAATTCATTAAAATGAACGCATCATTGATTGAATATTATGTATTTTCAAAATTGTTCAAGGTTTAGTGGCTGTGCCCCTACCATCATATATCAAGCGACTCACCAGATTCACTCGTCACATGCATCCCCTCTCCTACAGACAGATCCATACTACTGCAAATTATTATAAGTTTTCATTTTTTCCACTATTGTGATGTGGAACAACCTCCCCGCCACTACAGTTTTACATCCTGATCTTGAAGGGTTTAAGCAGTCCCTGTCCCGCTGAGACTTCCGAAATCTGACCCATTTTATACCTGAACTCTGATAAAGTAGACCCATTTTGATACAAGATTTTTGAAAAAGCATACCAATTTGTATACGATACCATTGAGAAAGTGGACCCATTTCAATATGGTTGTTACTGGTTGAGTCGTGGGTTCTGTTTGATTCGTGGGTATAGAAATCGGGTGAAATCTCGCGATAGAACGTTCGCACATGATGTAGTTTGTTATGGAAAAATGTTTTGACACGGTCACCATTTTTGTCCGATCAAAAATGCGTCAAAAACAAGTGATAAGTGTAATTCATCATAACTTGATAGGTCCTTATGAAGTATTTGCTCATTTATGTATTGTTCATATAGTGATTCAAAGTAACACAAAATTGTTTATTTATGAGTATTTACCATGCTACATCGTCTGTTGACATTTTTTCACAAGAAATTAACCTGTCCTGCATGGTCAGTTTAAAGGCTATTTATAGTATGCAAATCTTGAAATTCTGGCAGCCAATAAGAACCCACGAATCAACCGGAAGCGTATTTTCATGATGGTAGTTTGACACTATCAACACAGTCGATTATTATGATGTTTAAAGACGATAAACATTTGGAAAAAAGCAACACATCTTAAAGAAGAAAGGTTAATAATTATTTTCATTATGATTCATGGTCATATATTTATAAAATATTTGTGATGTAACAACTTTATGAAAATTACCCACGACTCAACCAGACTATAGCATACAAGAAGTTTGATAAACTGGACCCATTTCAATACTAGAATTTGATAAAGTGGACACATTTCATACTAGAATTTTAATCTTTTTCATATCAATACAGTATACTTATTAAATTTGCTATTATATCTTTCCTGCTACTGAAATTTACTTTTTGATACCAATTTATATACAAGAATGACATTTATCATACCCATTTTGATACTGATACTTTCAAATCTACCGGTATATGCATTTATATACAAGCAAATTTCTGATTTCAATACCCATATCTATACTTAGATGCTCAAAACCATACCCATATCTATAATTTTAGTGGAAAAACACACCTCATAAAATCGGAACACCCCTATATCGGCCCCGAAATTGCCATAAAAAAACACTGGATATATAGATGTTAGAATAGTTATACGCTAGTGTAGATAAAAAATGTTTTTGTATGGTTTCCTTTCCCGTAAGGCCATGTCAGTTGTTTTTAGTTAACTGTCAAACTTACCCAGGTGATATAAAAAACAACATATATATTCTTTACTGCATGACATTAGAAAATGAGATATCTGTCATATTTCATAATTGAGAGCACACACATGTCATATGAAACATATAAAAAAGTACACATTATTTAAACAACTTTGAATTTAAATTAAAACAATATAAACATATCAATGCTTTGTATTTGTTGCTATTCTTACTACTAGTCCAGTGATTTTTTTAGCTTTAATTTGTTACAGCCTGTGCCATTTTAATTGGGAAAATTAGTGCGATAAACCGTGAAATTTGGAAAAATAGCGCGATAAACCATGAAATTGGGAAAAATTAAGCATTATAAATAGGATTATAAGTAACAGAAGTGATATTGTTTTTAAGTGCATGTTCAAGGAGTTTTCTAGAAAAGGAGTCTGGTCAAATTGTTTTTTTTTTTAATCAATAAAAGTGGCAAGTTTGGGAATGATTTATGGACAAAAATGACTAAATTCAAGTTATATATTTTGTAAGATGTTTTAAAAATAAAGTTGAGACCTAGATTTAAGAAATCATAATTAAGTTATATGAGACTTCTTTCTTAAAAAAAAAAAATAATTTTTTTTTGGAAGTTGGGCTTTTTTGGGGAAATTTTGGTCAGATTTTTGGGAAAAAAACGTGTATTTTTGCGATTGGGAAGCAGCCGAAATTCGGCTGTAAATTTGAGCAAAAAAAATCACTGTAGTCACTTCATATTGGAAAAGAAGCACAAAGGCATAGGCTGTTATGCTAATCATGAATACTATTATAATAAGATTATTTAGTTCAGTGTATAATTACATAAATTGACACATACTAGTTGTCTTGAGGTGAAGTATATGAACAAGTCCTCAAAAATTACAATGTCAAACAAGTTATCCATATATCATTTCAATTACTTGTTATTCTATAAAATAATGCAATGACAAACAACCAATACACTTTGAAAACTAGAGGATAATTATAATATGTATCATCAGACATTATTAGAATATCACATAATACATGATTTCCAATGATAACAAAGTCAATAATTTACAACCAGATAAAATATTTCCATTGAGATAAATGCTATTGTAGCAACCTGGCTGACTTATTTTAAAACATAATCTAATAAACATCTCAGATAGAAGAGCACACAGATTTCTTTGTAAACATCATATAAACAATACAACATGTACTTATACATTTATCAGGCTTTACAGCACTTTATCCATGTCTTATGACATGGTGCAAAACTGCAAATAATCAGGAGTGCACATACTAGATCTACATTTAGAACCACATACATTTTACAAATGCAACTTCGGTATAATGTATTATATTGAATCATAAAAACCGTCTAGAACATGCAAAAACACTTAAACCTCAAATTACAATTCATGATGATAAATACTTAGAATGTAAAAAATACTTAATAAATAAAATTATGTAAACTGTAAACGAATCGTCTTTCTTTCTCAATGACAGATAAGGCTTAGTGGCGCGGTCACTTGTGAAATAATATCCTACATCAGTAATAAATACAAAACCACGCTGACAAGGTTACAAACAACTTATATATAATTACTTTAAATGCACCTTGCAACAGTTACAAGTCATATTTCAAACACCGTGAAAAAAGCTCTTTAAAAAACATAATATACAACAGCTTCGATAGTTATTTTGGGAGAAACATAAGTAAAACAACATTGGTTTTCATGGGGATACAAATGTCTTCTTGGTGATAACACATGTCTTTATATCAGTATTCATATTTGAGCCTCATTCTGGGAACTCGGGACTTAATGCATGCAGTCCGTAAAGGCTGATAAGGGAAGACACTTTATGGTTTTATGGATTTTTTTGTTCAAAAGAGTTCTCTTCTAAACATAAATCTAGTATGAGCTGAAAGTGTTGTCCCTGATTAGCCTGTGCAGACTGCAAAGACAATCTATTAGGGACGCCACTTTAAGAACTTGAATTAAGCCACGTTTTCGCAAAGCTCACATGTGTTTTCTTGTTGAGGATAACACATGTCTTTATATTTTTGTGCTAATCTACAATATATCTCATTCGTTCACTAAGAACTCTCGCTCTGTTGCAGGTTTCTGCCCCGGGTGTCTGGCTGCCAAGCAAGGAGGACTGTTATCTGAGTATCAGTGTGTTTGGCCAGTACAGGAATACACGAAATGTCACGTCCGTGTTTCCATTTATCTTCTATGAGCCATTTAGATTCGAAAAGGTGTGTGTATGTACTGTGCAATATTATATGCAATGAGGGACCACGACTGTTATATTTAGTGCTGCAACAATACGCCAAAAAACGTATTGCGATATAATGTCAGTTCAAAAACCCGTATTGCAATATATCGCAATATATTGCTTACTTGTACCAGCATTATACATGTAACTCGCCAATTACCCGATAATCCCGTATATTCCAGTTTTAAAGCAAATTCTGGTAAATGTTTACTATAAAAATGCTTAAGAATAACACAAAACACAAACATTCGCCCATTTTCTTAAATATCAAATACATTTTGGCATTTGTTACTATTTAAATATGTGATGAAATAACTTCCAACGGGGCGTTTTTTTCCCCACTGAACACGCATAAATCGCCTGGCGTGATGTTCCCAATTTATACAACACAAATACACCAACACTTTCCACGCGACGTTCTGCATGTCTCTATAATTTTTGCGCGCTTTTTATTGAGAAAAAGAATAAAGCACTTTGTTTATTGTCGCGTAAGCATTACATTTCGGAAGCGTGTTTCCGAAGTTCGGATTACAAATTTAATAATGCTCATTTCAGAATCGAACGAAACATTTTGTTGTGCGTAATTAATTCAACGATAATTCGTTTAAAAGCATAGAATGAATGCTCCCATGTAACAACGCTACTCAGTATAATAGACTTTTTAGAATGCCATTTTTACGTGACAATTTATTTTTACAAAATTCCGCTTTGTTTTGTTTACCTTGATACCATTATTTTGGATGGCTTTTCTGAACGAAATGTAGATGCTTGTTTGTAAAATTTTCGTACCGGTATGACGAAAATCGTATCGCAATACAATATGCTGATTGTGTATTGCGATATATACCGATATACCGGTATATTGTTGCAGCTCTAGTTATATTACATTACTTGAAAAAAGTTCATATTTTCAGTATATTTGGTAATAAAATTTCGCGCTTTGAAATGGAAAGTACATCGCAAAAATAGGTGACAGCGATAGGTGTTTACACTATAAATAACACAAGTATATTGATCATTTTATATATAATATATATATATATATAATTCACAATGCATGCACAATTTGCATTCCTGGGTTTACCACGTGACCATGATGATCAATCTTCTTGTGTTATTTTTAGTTAACTGGTAGTAACCTGGTACCTGTACCTAGTAAAATTTATTACCAAATATACTGGAAATATGAAAACTTAAAATAATGTAATATACCAGTCGTGATATTTTAATCAATATAAACTAATACAGGGTTTTATGGGACGCGATATGTTGCGTCAAATACGCATAAAATGCCAGTCAGGACCCGTCATATATGTTAATTTGCGTCCCATGGGACGCACAATCATTTTGACATATTGGTTCTCGTAATATCAACAAGAAACTCTGAAAGATAACTGCAGTATGTAATTATCTAGACGGATGTACAAGATGTCTCGCTTGTTGATTTATCGACCAATCATGTTATCGCGCACCTACTGTTGCTAGGTGCAAAGTCCCAAATTGAGATTACATAGCGTAAATGTGAGCTATTTATGTCGCTATGAAAGAAAAGCTTACTGAGGTTACGATAGCTTATTATCTGGCAAGGAAGATTAAACTATAAAAATAAATACAATCTTTAATTATATAGGTGTGTGTTAAATCTCGGCTATTGTTTACGTAAATAATCGATTACTTTACTTTTAAGTAATTGACTTTGACACAGCCAGCATATTTAGCATATACTCGCTGCTTGTAACTCAAATGGTATGCATTGAAATATTCCCTTTTTCGTCTGCAAAAATGTCAAAGCAAGGTAACCTACAAGCATTATTTCAAACTAAGTTATATTAGGACCCCCATTTTTATTTACAGAACCCCTGAAAATTATTAACTAGAGTCCTAGGGACCCCTAAAATTTGACATGAATGAATGTTGAATGTAAAACCCTGCTAATAATTGTAAAAAAAATATGGTATTTAGAACTTTTCTTTTTTCGTAAATCGCGGTTAACGGTCCCTTAAAAAATGCCCTAAAATTTTTAATTTTTAATTATAAACCAAGTTATTGAAAACTATTCATAATTCTTATTCATTTTTTGAGGATTTTTTACATTTAAGACTCTTAAATATTGTGATCTTTTGAAATATAAGACGCTTTTGGTATAATTATAGTAGTTTTTTTGTAGCTATACTGTCTGAGTTCTGTTCTGGGAAAACTGGGCTTAATGCATATGTGTCAAGTATCATCCCAGATTAGCCTGTGCACTCCACACCTTCTTATTAGGGACAACACTTTCAGCCTAAACTTTATTCACATTGTTATTAAGCCCAGTTTGCCCAGATTGAGCTCCTTAAGGTTATAAAGTCTGTAGAAGAATTTGATAATAGCAAGAACAGCAACTTTCGTTATTTACATTTCAGACTTACTACACAGCTTTAGACCCACAAGATGTCGCCGAATTTCTTGAAGGTATGTCTATTGTGAACAATTTTGAATGTTTAGCATACTACAACATTTTACTACATACCTTGCTATAAATAATATCAAAAACTTACATTAACTTTTAATGGAAAAAATGACACAACCTGGTTTACACATTTCAGTGGGCTAGTAACTGTACAGGTTGATATGGAAGAACTTTACCCACATGGTGTCAGCTCTCTCAGTGCTGGAACCGAATTTTGAAGGCCTTTGCAAACAGTTTGGATCCAGATGAGACACCACAAAACGTGGCGTCTCATCAGGATCCAACTGTTTGCTATTCTGATAGTATTCTTTGAAAAAAATCGTAGAAAATGCTAATTTTAGAAATTCAGCAGACAAAATTTTAGCAGATGACAAATTTCCCAGCATGCAAAGGGTTAAATAGCATGGTTAATTTGTATTTCAGATGAGCTGGTTATCATTGAGTTACTTCAGTACTCAGACTACTCAGACGGTGCTGTCCGTTTGGCATCATTCTCAACCAGTGCCAGGGAGTTCCTGTTCCCCTACCCCTCTCTCTGCCCCTCGTATACATCCTCATGTCGCGAGGTCCTCCTGTCACGCACCATCGCATTCCCAGTAAGTGTACATGCCATTCATACTGCATAGCGGTGGTAAAAACTTGTATTACTTAACATTATCGTTTGTTTCATTGTAAGAGAGCACCAAAAAGGATATTTAAATCTTTCTTTAAATGCAGTGGTTGTGAAATGAATCTGATATGCAAAATCTTGAAATCACACTAAAACCTTTTATATGAAGATACACAAGACAGTTATCATGCTTTTTCTAGTTTATTTCCCCGATACTCTTATTCACAGAAAATACTTGCAGTTGTTTTCATCTTCCTGGCTATTTGTTCTTGTATTTTGAAGGTATTCCCCTGAAGCTTGGGTTCACCAAAACAACTGTGATGAAAGAATCTTGTTCTGTTTTTCAGGGTATTTCTCCCAAGCTGGAGTTCACCACTGGGACTGTGATCAAGGAATCTCGTTCTCCAGAGCTCGACGCTCTTGAAGATGCCTTGGAGGAGGAAAAGGTGAGAAACTGGCAAGAGTTGTCTTTTATGAGATAAGCAACACAAGAGTTGTCTTTCATTAGCAACACATAAGAGTTGTCTTTCATAAGCTACACACAAGAGTTGTTTTTCATGAGTAACACACAAGAGTTATCTTTCATCAGTAACACACAAGAGTTGTCCTTCATGAGTAACACACAAGAGTTGTCTTTCATGAGTTACACACAAGAGTTGTCTTTCATGAGAAACCCACACAAATTGTCTTTATTAGCAACAGTTAAGTGTTGACTTCCTTGAGAAATACACGAGAGTTGTCTGTCTTGAGAAACAGACAAGAGCTGTCTTTCATGAGCAAAATAATTGACTCGAAAAATTGTAAAGCGCCACAGACAAGAGTTTTCTGTAAAAAGAAATACTCAAAACATGTAGTTTTTTTTACATGAGCAACACACAAAATTTGTCTTACATAAGCTGCAGGAAACTGTTTCCTTCATGAGCAAAACACAATAGTTGTATTTCATGCGCAGCACACAAGACTTGTCTTATAGGAGAAACACACAGGTGTTGGCTTTCATGAGCGATACACAAGAGTTGTCTTTCAAAAGCAACTCAAAAAAGTTTTATTTTATTTTATGAGCAATACACACCAGTTTTCTTCAGGAGCAACACACAAGAGATTTTCGTCTTGACCATAATACAAGAGTTTTTTTTCATATGCAACGCACAATAGTCATCTTGAGTACCACACAAGAGTTGTCTACATATGATTTACACACAAGAGTTATCTTTCATAATTTACACACAAGAGTTACACACAAGAGTTGTCTTTTATGAGAAACACACAAGGGTTATCTTCCATGATTTACACACAAGTTGTATTTCATGAGTAACACATAAGAGTTGTCTTTTATGAGTAACACACAAGGGTTTTCTTCCATGATTTACACACAAGTTGTATTTCATGAGCAACACAAAAGAGTTGTCTTTCATGATTTATACACAAGAGTTGTATTTCATGAGTACAACACAAGAGTTGTCTTTCATTTGTAACACACAAGAGTTATCTTTCATGATTTACACACAAGAGTTGTCTTTCATGAGCAACACGCAAGAGTTGTCTTTGATGAGTACGAATCAAGAGTTGTCTTTCATAAGTAATACACAAATTTTCTTTCATGATTTACACACAGGAGTTGTATGATATGAGTAACACTCACAAGTTCTCTTTCATAAATAACACAGAAAAGTTGTCTTTCATGAGTAACACACAATAGTTGGATTTCATGAGCTATACACGAGACTTGTCTTTCATAAGCAACACACAAGAGTTGTCTTTCATGAGCAATACACAAGAGTTGTCTTTCATGAGCAACACAAAGGTTTTTTTCATGACTAACAAACAAGAGTTGTCTTTCATGAGCAACACACACGAGTTGTCATTCACTAGCAACACACAAGAGTTGTCTTTCATTAGTTTCACACACAAGAGTTGTCTTTGAGCAACAGACAAGAGTTTCTTTCATGAGTTACACACCAGAGTTGTCTTTCATGAGTAACACACAAGAGTTGTCTTTCATGAGTAACACACAAGAGTTGTTTTTAATAAGCAACTTCCAAGAGTTGTCTTTCATAAGAAATTAGGTGAGAAACTAAATGTCAATAAAGTGTTTTGTATGTAAAAAAATAACTAATTTCCATAAAAATAAAAAACAACTCACACACACTCACACTTTAATCCATTTTATACAACGTCTTGTATGGTCCACAACACCATAGATATCTATTTTTATGTAACAAGTTGGACTCATAAATTATGATTGTTTAAGCATTTATTTTGATTTAATTAATTGATTATGTTGTTTTTCAGATTGCAAGAAAGGCTCGATCTCGCTCAAGGTCAAGAGGTCGTTCTGTTACAAGGTCAAGGTCACTGTCAAGGACAAGAGCATACAGGTGAGTAGATCTATACAGAGAGGGCTCTGTCAGTTTGCGTGGAACCTGGCCCATGTATATGCCCATGATGGCTTGACTATGACTTTTTTGTTGGTGATATCTACACTGTGTTCTTTATATAATTGTAAGCACTCTGTGTTTCGACCTATTGGACCTGTATTTGCCAACCCATTTGTAGATTTGAGATTTAAGATACAAGAAAGAACATTCAGAAGCGTTAATGTTTAAAAATGATTTTCATTTGAATATTTCTTATTTAGACTACCTTATTAATAGCATCCCTTTTTGTACTCTACATACAAATTGAAAACACTGAAGCTTTGTGTTGTTGAATGGAAGGCTGAGAATGGTTGGAGAACTTGGGCTCAGATTATTATGCTGTTGAAGATTAATGTTAATTTATTATCAATGCATGTGACTGTCACTCATTTACCAAAAGAGGCTGTTATGGGAAAACTGGGCTAAATGCATGTGTGTAAAGTGTTGCCTAGATTAGCTGGTACAGGCTTATCAGCAACAACACTCCCAGCTATTATGGAATTGTTCGTTTAAAAAGTCTATTCTAAACAAAATCCAGTTTAGGCAGAAAAGTTGTGTCCCTGATTAGGTACTGCACAGGCTCATCTGAGACAACACTTAATGCACATACATTGAGGCCAGTTAACCCAGAAAGAGGCTAAAAATTAGTAGTTATTCATTCACCTGTTTGTGTCTTTAAAACATGACTTTATGAGGACTTATTCTGTCCCCTCTTACTGTAATTTGCAATACAGATAGTGTAGAGTAAACTCGTCCGCATAGGCTAATCTGGGACATCACTTTTCATCTACACTGGAATTTTGCTTAGCTTACTAGAGAAGTCCATGAAACAAAACAATACCATAATAGCAGAGTGTCATACTTGATAAGCCTAAGGCTTATTTCGGATGGTTTTTTATGCACATGCATTTAGCCCAGTTTTCCAAACTTTCCTCAATATTCCTTGGTCACTGACTTCATTGCAGCTTTCCAGTTTCCAGAAGGTTGTATGGCTTAAGGTCTAAATATGTCTATTGGACAAATACAATAAAATCAAAATTTGTAAACAAAAACGTATTTCTAATGTATCAAAATGAAACCTGAAGTGTATTTGAAGTTTAGATAATAATGTTTATATATTAAATAACAAATACATTAAGTGCATAAATCAACCATTTAATAAGCCAATACCTTAATTCAAAATCAATTTCAACACTGACATACATCATTACCTTTCGCTAAATATTTGTGTGTAAAATTGTTAAATTGATCCTCACTCTAGGAAAAGAGGGCTTAATGCATGTGGCACTTTAGGAAAAGGGGGCTTAATGCGTGTGGGTGAAGTGTCGTCTCAGATCAGCCTGTGTAGCCGTCACGGGCTTATCAGGTTTGACACTTTCAACCTTAACTTGATTTAAGTTAAGAAGAGACTCTTTAAAAAAAAACAAGAAAGCTTATGTTTATGATTAGCCTGTGCGAACTGCACATGCTAATCTGGGACAACCCTTAAGCACATGCGTTAATCCTGGTTATTCTGGATTAAAGATGAATTTGTATAGCTGCAATTGTGCCTCAGTGAATATTGTGTGTTATGACTGTAAACTGCATGTGACTTTTTCCTCATTTCTGTTTCATTATTAGCCCGGAAGGCTTGCATATCACAATTACATCAGGGTAGGTGAAACTTTAGCTTCCATTTTTAGGGCCATTAACTATCCACCCCTTATCTATGCACTAGCATTTTCATCCATTTCAGCTTCGCTCAGACATTATTTAGAGGAATGTTTATTACCGCTTCAATAGTTTTATTATGGTTCAGTCTAAAAAATGCAAACTGTTAACAGCTTATGTAAGTTCAGTGTTATTCCTAAATTTTAAAATTAATAGTTTTGTTCAGATATAGAATTAAATTGATGCCTTCTTAGAGGTTTATTTTCTGTGGTTCATGTTTCTGTTATATGGTTTATTATTATTGCTTTAAGATTGCATGTTATCCCCATTCTGAAAAAAGTGGGCTTAATGCATATGCAGATTAATAAAGGACCAAAATTTCCATCTAGACTGGATTTTTGTTTAGAAGACACCTCCTGTAAACAAACATGACCATACAAGTAAAAGTGTCATCCATGATAATCCTATGTGGACTAATATGGGACGACACTTTACACACTTGCATTAAACCCCATTTTTCCAGAATGAAGTTCACATTGTTAACCCTTTGCATGCTTGGAAATTTGTCGTCTGCTAAATTGTTGTCTGCTGAATTTCTAAAATTAGCATTTTCTTCGATTTTTTTTCAAAAAATTCTATCAGAATAGCAAACAGTTTGGAAAGGCCTTCAAAATTGGGTTCCCGCACTGAAAGAGTTAATGCAGCCCTCGTCTATTAAGTAATCCCCATGCATGTATGATCATTTTTGTTGAAGTCAAAAGTCTGTTGCAAATTGGTTTTTTTATTGCACGTTTATTAACCTTATAATGGGATCATCTATAACAAAATTTCCCCAACAACATATACTTTATTATGATTCCTAAAGATTTTATGAAAGTCTTTACCACAGTTTGTCACAGAATGCTGATTGTTGGTTTGCATGTTGCTGTTATGTTTCATTCTTGGTTGAATTGTTCAAATATTGACTTATTATGTTGTATGATTTACTTTCACTGCCTTTAGCCATGTACTAACCTGTAATATGATGATATAGAATCCTAAGTTACATAGATACCCGTGTTTACCTTGAACCTAGATGCTTTTCCGGATTTTGCAGGGCTCTGTTTTAGATATTCGTATTTAGCTAGCATGGTAGTTAGCATTAAACAAGATATGCAAATTGTATAATCTTCTTAGTTAGCATTTATTAAGATATGCACATTTAATAATATTGCATTTCAACTGTTTTAATGTGAATTTTGTAATAACACCACAAAGGGAGAGGAAAGGCATCTATCATATGAAGCATTGCACTTGTTTGTTCTTATGTTCATTTGTCAGTATTGTTGTCCTCTAGCTTGTGTTTTCAAGTAGGTATTTACATCTCTAGAATTGTGTTTTCAACTCTTGAACTGCTTGGTGGATTTTACCTTTCACAGTTTTATGAACTTAATGTTTAGATCATAGTGAAGGAAGGAATATAGACTGTGACCTGTTTAGTGGCAGAAATATAGCTGTTAGTAATTTTTTCCACTATTGAGTATATAATCCCCAAAACTCCTCTAAACTCCGTACCACATAGATACGTATTTGATGAATTTGTAGTCCCTTAGAAAGCTACATTTAATTAAATACCATTCTTACTAAATTCATGTTTTAAAGGCCTCATTTCCAACTCGTAGACACTGATGAGCAGCAAACAGCATAAAACCTGAACAGACTGCAAGTTTAACTCGCAAACTGGCTGTTCTGGTTTTATGCTGTTTGCACAGAGCCATTTTCACTTTGCTTCTGAGTGGGAAAGGGTTCAACTAGTGGATGGGTATCACTTAGAGATTCACTGCTAAACAACCTTAATGTGAAGATTTAGATAAAACAATCCATTTGTGCAGAGTGATGGTAATTTTTTTCCACTTTATAATATATAGTTCTATATTTTGTATGTGTTAATTTCTCTTTAACCGCTAGGCATCAACTCTAATTTAATACTTTCACGAAGAGGTAAAGAAACTTGGGCATCAACCAATTCTGGAAGAATTGTGGCCCTTTTTGTTTTCTTTTTTTAAGTATTATTTTATTTTCATGATTTTTTGGTGGAAACACGTCCTCTGCTTGTGGATTGGTCTGTGTCAACACATCTCTTCAGAGGGCATACGTCACATCTAGTTGTAGTACAAAACATGTCTAATGTAGGCATACGTGTCACATCTAGTTGTAGTACAAAACGTGTCTAATGTAAGCATTCGTGTCACATGTAGTTGTAGTACAAAACATGTCTTATGTATGATACCTGTCACATCTAGTTGTAGTACAGAACATGTCTTATGTAGGCATACATGTCACCTAGTTGTAGTACAAAACATGTCTCATGTAGGCATAAGTGTCACATCTAGTTGTTGACAAAACGTTTCTCATGAGGACATAAAAGTCACATCTAGTTGTATTACAAAACATGTCTTATGTTGTCATTCTTGTCACATCTAGGTGCAATACAAAACATGTAGTATCACATGGCCATACGTGTCACATCTAGTTGAGGTAATTTTTAGTCTGTTTTGCTCCTTTCCACTATAAATTCTATATTTGTTATTTGGTGATTTCCCTATATATATTATCTGTTTCCATTTTCATTTTCAGTTGAATTTGAAAATGCTTTATTTTGTCCTCAGTATAGCACACCAACATTAACTAGACACTGAACTTTAATCTTAAAGATCTTAAAGCTTTTTTATGATAAATAATTATGTTTTTGTGCTTCATCAAGTTAAATTTATAACATAATTTTGCACTAATTGACAAAACACATAAAGAACACGTCTGAATACAGGACTGAATTCAAGGAAATTATTTATGATATTAAGAAATCAGAGGTAAAAGGTTAATGACAGGCAGCTTAATTGAATATCCGCAGTTCTCTGGGAAACCATGCAGGGTTTAATGCATGCCCCTAGAGTGTTGTCCCAGATTAGCCTGCGAAGTCTGCACAGGCTTATTATGGATAACACTTTAAGCTTAAATTGAATTTTTTGTTTAAGTATTTTCAAAACAAAATCCAATCTAGACAGAAATATTGTCCCTGCTTAGCCTGTGTGCACTGCACAGGCTCATCTGATGTTACCATTTATACACATGCATTAAGCCCCCTTTTCCCAGAGTGCTGCTCACAGGCTATATTAAGTATATAGAACAATATTGTTCCTAATGAAATATACAAAAACAGCCATTAAATGAAGGTATTGACAAAATATCTAAATTGTAATTGGTAATTATTTTTACCAGCCAGGTTAAAGCATAGATTGTCTACATTTCTGGGTACTTCAGTACCTTAACAAGCCCTTGTGCCTCTTTAGTTCTGTGTTTCCATAGTAACACAGGTTCTCTCTCTGACAGGGCGTATTCTTCGGACTCCGAGGACAGCGAGGGTTACGACTCTGACCCATCTTACATGCGCCCTACCATCTCTTCTATTTTTCGTTCCAGGTCAAAATCTGGGGTACGTAATTCTTACGATGATGAAAATTTGTCCGACGAGACTGGCAAAGCACCATTTGTTGTCCGACATGTAGGTTTAAACTTGAAAACTTTCCCATTATTTGTTTTTTTTGTTTAGATATTAGCCTTGCTTTCAGAAAATGGGGTTTAATCCATGTGCACAAAGTGTCCTCCTAGATTAGCCTGTGCATTTTACACAGGCTAATCAGGAACAACACTTTCATCTTTTATTGGTTCATGTAAGGATGTAAGGAAGTATCTTTATAGAAAAACTCCAGTTAAGGCACAATGCATTGTCCCTGATCAGCCTGAGCTGATCGACTGCACAGGATAATCTGGGATGACACTTCATGCATATGCATTAAGCCCTGTTTTCCTGGAGCAATGCTCATATTTTAGATTTCCTACATAACATTATTAACCCTTCAGAATCTTTTTTTTATCGAATTTGTAACTAAAATCTTGATTAATTCTTTGATTAATGTTTATAATTATTTCCTAAAATTCATTGTTTTGACATCAATATATATTTGTTACTTATTGAAAAGTACTTTTGCATGTATAAAAAGGGTTAATTTGGTGCTGTGCTTTCATATATTTCCAATCAGAGTTTATATTTGCAGGTTTGGAAACAGTGTAAATTCTTGTTAAATTTGCAAAATAAAAACTGACTTTAGACATATATTCCATTATTTAACATGTCAGAGCTCTAATGTGCCAAATTGAAGATGAAAAAGAAATTTAATAAACACATGTGAATTTATATTTTCTTTTTCCTTCCTGAAAAAATAATTATTTCAACAGAATCAGATTATACATCAGAAATTTAAGACATATTTTCCAAACCTGCATTATTGATAGGAAATTCATTGGTGAAGGATATTTAGATTATATTAGATTTATCTAGAGACCAATATTCAGATTTTATTCAGTTAAAAGTCACCTCTTTTCATTAGATTTTAATCATGTATTTTTCTATTCCTGTAATATCCAATTTCCGTCTATTAACCATATAAGTACCTACCAATAGAGCCTCAATGTTGTTTGCATACTCAGGATATTAAATATCGAGTGATAAGTTCAATAGCCTTTGCCAATACTATTGAAATGTTATCATAAAAAGAACTCTATAGTGGTACGTCTATTGCATGTATTGAACAGTCCGATTTAATGAGGCTGTAAATTACTTGTAAAGAATGAAAGGTGTAAAGATTAGGCTTTAGAGCAAACATTCCTGCGATAAATCTGCTGCCTATCCTGAATATAAACTTCTGTAAGATTTGATGTAACATGTATATGGCCGTGCTTTGGGTAAATGGGGTTTATTGCATGTGCTTAAAGTATTGGCTCACATTATCCTGTGAAGTCTGCACCGGCTTATAAGGGACAGCACTTTCAATTTTTATTGAATGTTTTGTTTTAAAGGTAGTTGCCCATACAAAAAAAATCTCTAGGCAATGTTGTCTCAAATAAGCGTAGGCGGACTGCACAGGCTAATCTGGGATGATTGAAGATTGTTAAAGTGATATCATGGGCATTTTTCACTGTTAAATTGACCTGAAAAGAATTAACAGGTCCAAAGTGTTAAGTTGAAATGTGGTAACTGACCAAGTATCTGCAACTCATCTTGCTACCAGTTTTTTATAAAAAATATATATTATATTCGATATGTTACATGACTCACCCAGTCCTCTAAGCCGAAATGATCCTTAAAACAAAAAAGTGTATTTGTGTTGTATGAACAAATCTGCACTAAAACTAAATTAAGATTCACATCGTACATCAAATCATTTCTGTCGTCAGTTGTCAACACGAAAGTAGGGTTGATATTCAAATGCAGTATTTTTCTCTTTCCGGGATTTTGTTTTTGTATGTTGATGCTGCATTAACAAATATTAGTGTATATGAATAGAAAACACCAAAAATAAACAACGGTTGCGATAGACACCTATGAACTGTAAGTTGCCCATATCACTTTAAGATTAAGTGACACATTATTTTTGTGCGGGTTTTATTCTCGTAAAATCTTCAACATCAAGGTCTATGACAATAAAAATGTATGACATTTTTCTACCGCTGTCATAATGTCATAAAAATGGATAGCATTAAATGAGCCTGACACTCCCTCTGGGAAAACAGGTTTTAATGCATGTGTGTAAAGCATGATCCCATATTAACCTGTACAGGTTTTAATGTATGTGTATAAAGTATGATCCCATATTAACCTGTACAGGTTTTAATGTATGTGTGTAAAGTATGATCCCATATTAACCTGTCCAGTTTTTAATGCATGTGTGTAAAGCATGATCCCATATTAACCTGTACAGGTTTTAATGAATGTGTGTAAAGTATGATCCCATATTAACCTGTACAGGTTTTAATGCATGTGTGTAAAGTATAATCCCATATTAACCTGTACAGGTTTTAATGTATGTGTGTAAAGTATGATCCCATATTAACCTGTACAGGTTTTAATGCATGCGTGTAAAGTATGATCCCATATTAACCTGTACAGGTTTTTATGCATGTGTGTTTAGTATGATCCCATATTAACCTTTACAGGTTTTAATGTATGTGTGTAAAGTATGATCCCATATTAACCTGTACAGGTTTTAATGTATGTGTGTTTAGTATGATCCCATATTAACCTGTACAGGTTTTAATGCATGTTTGTACAGTCTGTGAAGCCTTATCAGAGACAATGCTGTCTGCTTTTATTGTATATTTTATGCCCCTGGATCGAAAGATCGTGGGTATATTGTTTTTTGCCTGTCTGTCATTGTATGTGTGTGTGTGTGTGTGTGTGTGTGTCCCATAACTTTAACCAAAACTTTAACCTTGGTCATAACTTATGCAAAATTGAAGATAGCAACTTGATATTTGGCATGCATGTGTATCTCATTAAGCTGCAAATTTTGAGTGTTGAAAGGTCAAGGTCATCCTTCAAGGTCAAAGGTCAAAAAAATAATTCAAAGCGCGCATTAGGGGGCATTGTGTTTCTGACAAACACAACTCTTGTTGTTTTTAGAAAGTCTATTCTAAACAAAAATCCAGTCAAGGCAAAAGTGTCGTCCCTGCACAGGCTAATCTAGAACAAGACTACGCACATGCATTAAGCGCAGCTTTCCCAGAACGTGGCTCAAATACTTAACAGATCTTGGTGTTTATTGTTATCAGAAATCAAAATATATTATGTGTACAAGCTCTTAATGATTGACATAAATAATTATCATTTAAATAATGTTTAATAGTACTAAATTAATGAATGTCCAAACATACATTAATAAATCATTATTAATTGATGTGTAAACGTAATTTAGCCTGTCTGAGGGAAAACCAGGTTTAATGTGTGTACGCAAAGTGTTATCCAAGATCAGCCTCTGCTGTCTACACAGGCAAATCAGAGGTAAAACTAGCCCCCTAAACTAGATTTTTTCTTAAAAGGGAGTTCCTTTAAATGAAAAATATGATATAAGCAGAAAATGTCCTCCCTTATGAGCTTGTGCAGACTGCACAGGCTAATCTGGGACGACACGTTTTTCACATGCATTAAGCCTGGATTTTCCACAGCGAGGCTGAAATTGATGTGCAAACTTAATCACTTTTTACATTGTTATTGTCACCATCAGCTGGACAAGAGCTTGATTGGTCGCACACCTGGTGCTCCGCCTGCCAAGGGTCAGAAGGTCAAGAAGTCACGTGGGAGGTCAAGGTCTAGGTCACGATCCCGACCCTCAAGTGCCCTCAGCGGATATGGTAGGCGATCACAAATGTGCAATAAATTAGTTTATATGTATTGAAACAATGATTACATCTTTTTTATGCACTAATATTTAATTTTAATAGAGCTTTTATTTTTCATTAAATAAATGTGCTATAAATATTGATTACAATTTTAACTGTTAATTGAAACTACTGATTTTTTTCTACAAGTCCTTTCAAATTCAAAACCAAGGTCTTCAGTACAAAAAGTGTTATTCGTGGCTTTGAACGTGTTTTTTTTTCTTAGATTGTGTTGGTAATACTTAAAATGTTTGCCTTTATTGACATCTATGTCTTGTTTTTCACTTTCTCATCCAGTATTAACTGTTTGTTGTGTATATTTAATATTCGTTATTGTGTTCTGCTGCATGGTCTTAAAAATGCTTTTTCTTTAAGACCCATTCCGGCAAAAACAGGGAGATTATCTTTAGTGATCATAAATACCAATATCATGCAAAACAATTTGCTGTAAATAAAAGTGTAGTCTTTTTATGCCCCCCCCCCAGTCTATACTGGGGGACATATTGGTTTGCCCTGTCTATTTGTTTGTTTCAAACTTTAACATTGGGCATAACCTTTTTCAATATTGAAGATAGCAACTTGTTATTTGGCATGCACGTGTATCTAATGAAGCTGCACATTTTGAGTGGTGAAAGGTCAAGGTCATCCTTCAAGGTCAAAGTTCAAATATATGGGAAACATAATGTTTCACAAACGCATATTGGTTGGGTTTTTTCTCTGTCAGTAAGTGACAGATTGCCAAAAAAATCATTTTCTGATTTGACCTTATCATGAATCATGATATGGCAGACTTTATTGCTGATAATGGCCCTGCAAGTGAAATGGGAAGACTGGGCTTAATACTTCAAGTGTTGTCCTAGATCAGCCTGTATAGTCAAAATCTACGTTTAGGCGTTATGTGCTTTTTTGAATAGCCTATGTGGATTGCACAGGCTAGTCTGGGACAACACTTTATGCACATCCATTCTAAAAAGCCTGGTTTTCCAAGAACATGGCTGATGTTTTTGCAAGCCAATATTTCCAGGCCTGATTATCAGCTATGCACACTTAGTATAAGTTACAACATTTTCGGTATGTTTTACGTCGCGACATGCAATAAAAGGCCAAGCATCGGTTTGTTCGTTCAACCAACGTGGATTTGGTTTGGCCTTGCTTATGCATATTTGCTGTACAATAATATGTCAATTTTCACATAGATTCCTTGGATTCGTACGACCATGGGGTAAATGCACTTTGATCAACCCAACTATGTCTGTTGCTAGAGTTCATCTATATAGATGTATCCATATACTCGCCTGAAATTTTGTATATAGCTTTTATCTCTCCATGTATATATCTAGTGCTTTTTCCCAATATTACTCACTTCTGTTCATCTCTCTGCTTGTAGTTAGTGACGAGCCTGTATCCTACACCCCCAGGCAGTATGTAAAAGAGGTAAAAATGCCATGTTTTGCTTCATTCGCATGACTTTCCGAATTTTACAGCACTAGAAATACTAGATTGAAATAGCACAACACAACTTTTCAATGTTACAAACTCAGTTAACAAAATTTGTAGACAGCCATATAGCTAGTCCCTTATATGATTATATTATTGTGTTAGATCAATACAATTTTACTAACTAGGTGTATTTAAATAACAATATCTTCAAGTGTCATTAAAAAATGGTAAATGTATTGCGTCTGAATTGTATGCAAATGAAATGAAAGCATAACATGAATTTTGACAAGACATCAATATTGAAATAAAATATATTTGTCAAACTTCTTTTTTTATCAAAACTATTCACATAAAAGTCCAAGCTATAATACTAACCCAAGTTTCAGTTTTGGTCTGCGTGGTAAAGTAAATGAACAACATCTCCATATCACTGTTTCTACTACAGACCTATAATTGATACTTTATACATGTGTTTTGGGTCATTGTGTGAGGTCATTGACCAAGATCCATAACTATGAACTGAAATTTAGTAGCATTATGCTCCTTTTTTAATTAGAAATGTGTAAAGGTACATTTGCAACTTCTCAATGTCACTGTTTCTACGATGATAATTTACAATAGAAACCTCAGACATTTGTATTGGGTCATTGTGTGAGGGTACTGACCAATTTTAAGCAGAAAATGAACACCGTTTTGTACTTAGAAATTTGCTTACAGGGAACAGGCAACATCTCGGTATCACTCTTTCTACTGAAGATATTCAATTGAAACGTCTGACCTGCAATTGAGCAGAATTATTTCCATTTTGTATTAAGAAAATTCTGGTTAATGTTTGGGTGCAACAACTCCATAGATCTTTATAAACTACAGATATTGAAACAGCATGTTGCATATTTGTTTAGAGTCTTTATGAACATTCACTGGCCAAGACCTATAAATTTGACTATAAGTATTATTATGCCCCTTTTTGTACTCAGAAAAGTCAGGTTACGAATTGCATGCTAGTTGAAATTCCGGATAAAGTTTTCATTCAATGAAGCACATGTTAAGATCATCATGAAAGGTCATGGACCAAGCCTCATGGTCGTTTCATAAACGATCGTACGACAATTTTAACTTACGAGAGAATTTTGTTATCTTAATAAGTAGACAAACTAGCTCGCCATGCTCGTCGAATCTATACGGCGCTTGAGATGCCAATGTAATTAATTAAGTACTGAAAATTTATTATATTATGATATTGACTTTAGCAATTATGTATCTTCGAAAAATGAATCGTGTCGTAAATGTGTACTACAATGTTTATTGAAACGGTCCCCGGATGTGGCATAATTTTGCCCCTGATTGTACTTTTTGTATTAAGGGAATTGAGGTACACAAGTGTTCAACAACTCCTATCTCTAGCTGACACGCAGATCTAACATGGGGTTGTTTATGGGGCCAGTCTATTTGAGGTCAATGGGTAGCTTAGGTGCAGACCTTGCTTAACAAAATAAATTGAATTCAACTTTTTTTTTTTGGTAAGAAGTTGCGCTTAGTTTCATAAAATGGTCATGTTTCTTGTTCTTATTTATAAATTATCAGCTTTTATTTTCCATATGATATATATCTTTCACAAGTATTCCACTTCAAATATGTCCTTGTTGTTTTAAGATCATGTGCCTGCTTGACAATGAACATTTAACTATCAAAGCAGAAGAAAGTCGAAAGCACTGACTTAGGACAATTCTTGTTATTTCACTCAATTATTTGTAATTTGATTTGGTAATGTCTTAAATCATCACTGATTATATTTGACTTTTGTTTACTACATGTATGTTCATGTATGTTCATACTATGCTTTACAATGGGTATTATATTGTTTGAGGCACATGACACCAAGAGCATTGTTTATTTCTTAATGATAAAGGCTAGCAAAATTTAGTTAAAAAGCAATTTAAGGCTCTATAATATTGTCGTTGTTATGTGTGGAACATTATTTCATGACAGTGATTATTTGAACCAGGTGATCAGAGATGGTGACGATGCCTTGCCTGTCTACATCACCAAATACGTGTCTGACGATGATGGTATGTCGAATCAGCTGACTAAGATATATATAATTATGTTCTGATTTTGTGTATTTTTGACTCAATCTGGAAAACAGGGTTTCAAATTGTTGTCCTCACAAACTTATATTGGATGACACATTCCCCCTAAAAAATGTGTTTCACTAAGAATTGGCTTCAACGAAAAATGCCATAAAAGCTGAAAATGTTGTCCCTGATTAGGCAGTGTAAGCTGGGATTACACTTGATGCACATGCAGTAAGCCTTGTTTCCCAAGGACCAGGCTCATTTAGTATAATGTACTCTAGTTAGCTGCATTACCATTTTGACCACAGAGGCTCTCTGCATGCATTATTGACCATTTTGACCACAGAGGCTCTCTGCATGCATTATTGAAGGAGAATGTTGAATTGTGTCCTAACGTAAAGTGTTTGGGATAAATCCCTTTTAGGTCAGGGAGGATATTTTTAGATCTTTCTTAAGACTAGTAGTTCCCAGGCAACTGACTCGAGAGTGCCTATGCAAGCAAATTTATATGGTTTCAATAGCTAAAGTGTATGAGCCACGCTCTTGGTAAATGGGACTTAATGCTTGTACTTAAAGCATGCGTGTTCAATCTTCACAGGCTTATTAATAATGATGCGTTCAGTCTTAAACGGATTTTTTGCTCAGAAGGGACTCCTTTCAATAAAAAAATACTATTAAAGGGGAAAATGCTGTCCCTAATTACCAAACTGTTCAAGCTAAGCTGAGACTACATTTTAAGCCCTCTTTTCCCAGAAAAAGGCTCATTTTATGCCAATATTCCAATACTTGCCATGTCATAGACCAGCCACTTTTTAAATCTACAATGTACTTGCTCTTTTTGTATATCATAACCGTTGCATTCTGGGAAAACTTGGCTTTATTTATGTGCGTTTAATGTCGTCCAAGATAAGCGTGTGCAGTTGACATAGGCTAACTAGGGACGACACTTTCCTCTTTAATGGCATGTTTTGTCCATGTCATTTTTACGCACATGTATAAGGCCCTGTTTTCCCAGATCTAGTAGTATTTTAATGAACCATACAACATTACGGTCTCTCTATCACACAGATGCGGAGGTTGAAGCCCTCACGTCCCCGACCTCATACCTGCCCCCACCGAGGCCGCGCTCTGTGAGCCCCTACATCTACAAGCCAAGCTACAGCACTCGGTTCTCCGGGCTCACGGCCTCAGAGAGGCTTGAGATTGAGCTCGCACTGGAGCGGGCACGGGCGAGAGCCAGGGCCCGGGCTATCATAGCCCGTAGCCGGAGCCCCTCTCCCGTCAGATACACTCCAGTACGTACTGTTTTAAGTTACTGTTTATTACTGCTTTGTATTAAAGGATTATATATTCCAGCACCAGATTGTATAAACCGTTTAACCAGTGTTTATACAATTGGGTGCAGTAAGTGGAATGGAATTGTTTTTAGAGGCTGTTAAGGTTGGCTGGGTATTTAATGATTGTTATTATCCCCTGCCGTTGGCGGAGGGATGTTGTTTTGGCTTTGTCTGTCCGTCCCTCCGCCTGTAGCTTTTGTGTCTGGGGCCACATCCTGGAACTGCTTTGGCAGATTTCATTGAAACTTTGTATGATTGTATATATGGAATTGTATATATGGATAAGAGGATGATGTATGTCCCAGGTAAGTTATACTCTAGTATGCTATGTGGATTTCATTGTTTTGAGTTGCTTTTAAGGACGGCTGGTTATTACCACTTTTTCCTTTCAGAAGCAAATTGTTAATGATTAAAGTGTTTATGCCACCAACATGAAACCAGAACAGACTGAGAGTGACTGCTGCTCATTAGTGTCATAGGGTTGAAGCCTTTGAAACTTGAATCTGGCACTACAAACACTTCAATATGCATATCTGAGTGGTTAAAGCCGGCCGAGTTTATTTTGTTATATTTTTCCATTTTTGTTATATGTCGCAAACAAGTGATTATGAGTCAAAATGTGATGGTATTTATGTCAGATGTGCCAAAGATTTGGTCAAACCGGTCAAAACATGCCCAAATCAGTACAAAGATAGGGCTTTTCAATTTCTGTCCATGGACAGAATTTATCTAAATTTAAACAAGCACGGGTCACATGTAAAACCACTTGAATTGCTCGAGGCATGGCCTCGCCTGAAGATTGAAAATAAATGCACAGACTCGGAGCACAGGTGTTGGGTGCATAGTTACATCAATTGCGCGATAGTTTTACTCTTGTAAAAATCGGCACTGAACATTCGGTCAGGCGAGAGCCGACCTGGCCTTTCTACGAGTTCGCGAAGTGTTTTCTTGTAGTGAATGTTGTCAAGTAGCAGTTCGTGGTCATTTTTCGTCACGAGGCAACCTTTCCCAACAAAATGGTACATAATTTACGAAAGTCGACCGCCATTTAGGCTTAAAAATGTTGATGTTGGTGATTTTCCTGTGTCAATGGATACCTACCTCGTATATATATAATATATCAGAACTTTTTTTGTCAAAATGATGAAAAATGTTGATTTATGTCATATTGATAGTGTTTAAGTGACTTGGCCGAACACCTGTGATTTAGTAGTTCTTCTTTGTTTTGAAAAGCATGGACGTGGAAATCACGTGAAATTGGCGCTTACGTGACCCAAAGCGCGTATACGTCACAGGTTTAAAATAGTCTTGAGAATTCCGTTATGTACATGATTAGGTTTCGTATTTTATATGCTTTTGACATTTTTTTACACAATTTTTGCAAAAATCAGTAAGGAAAAGTTAAGCTTTAGAATGTTTCTGACCAATAGTGATCAATTCTGGTCAGTTGAGAAAACCAAATTGTTGTGAGAAATATCAACATGGCCGGCTTTAAGTGTTAAATGGTTGTTTTGTACATTGGTTTCTGTTAAAGAGGAACTGAAACTGAAAAAGAAATGAGTTGCAAATGTGAATTTGCTGGAAAATTATAATAACACATTGGCATTATTCAAAATTGGGTCTTATTCCATATGCATGTTGCGTGGCTCCAGACCAGCCTGTACAATCACGCGGTTTACGACTGTTTGCTATCAAGTCATGCAAGGTTTCGTGGTCTCATTAGTCGATATGTAGCTCCTGACCAGGCTGTGCCAATGCAAGGATGTGTAGGCTTGTTTAGAGCTATGCTGGATGCATTTGACGTAAGACCCATTTTTAATAATGCAGCTTATATGTTCTAAGTTTTAAATTATTTCACAATTTAGTAATTTTATTTCCTAAAAAACCCACAAAAACACAGACGTACCTTTTTCTTTTGCATGCTTTATCAGCTGTTCAGTGGCATTTATAGTTAATCTTGCATGTGGGATGTTTTATTCTAATGAAATACTACAAGAACAAGTTAATGTGGGAAGATTATTTTTCAAATTTTCAAATCTGCATGAAGCAGACTGTACTTCAGTCAGGCTCTGGGAAAACAGGTCTTGATGCACGTGCATAGTGTCGTCCCAGATTAGCCTATGCACTTCAAAACATTCTAATAAAGGTCAACACGTTCCTTTTTTTTAAAGGTAGTCTCTTAATAACAAAAAATCCAGTGTAGGCAGTGTGTTTTATCTCTGATTAGCCTGTGCAGACTTAACCGGCTTATCTGGGTTTTCACTTAAAGCACATGCATTAAGTCCAGTTAGATCAGAGCCCGGCTCGCTTGTATTAAAATGCCAGCCTAATTGTGTTGCCAGTTGTCATGCTTCAGCTATGTACATTATGTAGATTCTTGACGGCACTATAGACGATCTGGCCTTAGAGACTAGCATTGCGAAGAACCGGAGGTACTATCCGAGATATTTACTTTAAAAGGTTCTTATTAACTTTTTATACCTTTTATTGCATGATGCATTTTAACTTAATCTTCTAAGGGACTGTGTCGTTTTGAAAAGAAGTCCCAGGTGTAAAAACAGATCTGGTTGTAAAGTATTACGATTCACAGTTTTTTCAAATACTTTTGATGGTCATAATAAATATTAACAAACACCCAAAAAATATGGTATCAATTTAAATAATTGTGTAATTATAAAATAGAACATAATTTCTCTTCACATTGGTATGCTATAATGAAAGAACAGCCTTCAGTTGAAATGTGACATGTTTTTTACAAAGAAACGATTTTCATTGGCACAGTCTCTGGAAAGTGTTATGGTTTGGTGAAGCACTCATAATTGTCTGCTTATATTTTTTTAATTAATGCAAACAATTTTAAAAAAAACAATATCTTTATATGCTTGTATTAAAATAAATTAGTGCACAACCTGTTATTTTGTAGATCTTATATTTAGTATGAAAAAGATCTACAAAAGTGTGTATTTCAGTTTGAAAAGTAGCAAATTAAAAAGGGTTCTAAATCAATATTATTTTATATAACAGAACAAATGAATTGCTTACAGTGTTTTGAGTGTATGCTTATTCTGAAATACTGTGTCTTTAAACAAATCTTCAGCAGCGTATTGTTGATTTTGAATTGTGATGAAATAAGCGTTATAATTAATTTGGTTTGAACACCAAAGTGTTGTGGTTTGAACACCAACTTGTTTTTGGTTGAACAACCAATAGTTTTTGTTTGAATCCCAATTGTTTGTTTAGGTTACTCTTGTTTGTGTTAACTGTCAGTACTTATGAGCATGCTGTTATTCCCTCTGCATAATTGTTGCTGGCTCACTGTTACTAATATGGATTTATTAACACCATTTCAATATAATATAGTGTGCATGTGAGTTTTTTTAAGATATGCTTTTAGACCCCAAAGATGTTGAAAATGTTCATATGATGCAGTTACATGTAATGCACCCCAAAGGTGTCGAAAATGTTCATATGATGCAGTTACATGTAATGCACCTTTTTTTCACTGGTTTCTGTGCCAACTGTTGACTGGTTACAATGTAATAGTTTCTGTTCAAATAGCAATATTTACTGTTTCTGTTACCTATTTTTACTGGTTAATTGTTTCTGTTCCAACATTTTACTGGTTTACTGTTCTTGTTTCAACATTTGACTGGTTTACTGTTTCTGTTTCAACATTTGACTGCTTTACATTTTCTGATCCAACATTTGACTGGTTACTTTTTCTGTTACAGCTGGGTGCATTTAGATGCTGAACAATACTGGACCCAACGTGCTGCTGAATTAACAGGAACTTCTCACAGGGACGTTTTTAACAACAACATGAACACTCTTTATTCTGGTCTTCTTAGAAAGGCGGAAAAACAACCTAAACAATCTCAAAGAACATGAATATTTATTTTATAGATTTTTATATTTTGTATGCTAGATATTTTTAATAAAATGGTTTTATCTATATTTAGAGTGAATGATTTTCATTTATGTATTATTTGATGTAGAAAAAATGTTTTTCATAGTAAATATGACATTTTTCTATTTCCTAGATTGTGAATTTTAGCATTTATACATCTGGACTTGTACTAGGTCTAATATTAGAATGCACATATATGAATATTCACAACTTCACAAGTATATTACCTTTCTTTCAACTTATAATGTAAACAATTCAACGAGTGTTTGATACTTCTGTGTATTTACATATGTGTTTTAATATATCGATATATAAATTTACACACTATTAAAAAGTCTATGGATATAGGAGATAAATACAAGGTCAAAGGACTTCACCATTATTATAGCCTTCTGTGATATTGCTTTCAATTATTGTGTTATTTTATCAATATATTATTTAAATCTAGTTTCTGTTTTTAGTTTATCTTTATTTTGTGTTGTCTTTACTCTTCTAGTCTGTCCTTTTTATCGAACTTGAAGTACTATAAAATCTGTCAAATTAAGATTAATATTTCAGTGTTTTTAGTTGTATTGACTATACATTGTAGGAATAACAACTGAAGAAATTGATAATTCTTGATAAAATATGCTGTATCTTTTTAGCTCACCTGAGAACAATATGCTTATGGTGAGCTTATGTGATCGCCTTTGTATAATGTTAGTCCTGAAGCGTAAATTGTCAACATTTACCTTTTTATCACTCTAGAGGCCACATTTATTGTCAAATCATCTTGAAACTTGGTCAGAAAATGTGACACAATGATACCTTGATAATACTGACAATAGATTCATAAACATAAACAACAGCCAACATTTGTCATGATATTGAATTTAGGCATAGTTCAATTTCTTCAAATAATTATAGTTATATCTCCTACTCACCTACTGATTGACCCAGTAAAATAGAAAGATCTGTTTCATTGGAATTTTATTTTACCTTTCATTCTTTGATAGGCATGGTATGTGAGGAGCAATTATTAATGTATTACCATTTGATACATAAATTAGTCACATGTGACGTATTTTACATGTTATAGACAGCCTCATTTGCAGGAGAAACAACCAGCAACTAGCTAACTGGGTTGTTCATTGTCCCCCATAAATAATACGTTCTGTGATTGAAATATGTTTAATATATAAAGTTTCTCATAATAATATGCTTAGAAATTAAATATGTATGTTTTTTAAGGTCTTTAATTCTTTTGAAGTCTTTCTTCTCAGAATAGTCTTGTTTCTTCGGGTCTCAGCTGAGTGCAAAAGAACGCATGACCCACTTGTATGGACATGATGTGTCATCAAAACAAATACTCATTCTATAAAATAACATTATGCAAATTCAACATACATTTTAATAACGAAAAAGTGCCATTTAACTTGATGGAGTGATGGTACAATTGTCCATACCTTCCAAGCCAGTCACTTTGAATTTCAAAGCACATTAATTTGTATATATAACTCTTTGTGGTATTGGCGTTATACACGAATACAGAACAGAATATCATAGAAGTTACCCATCGGTAAATCTTTGACTGATATCTGGTTCTTTTTTTGTTGATGTGGGCTTTTGTTGGCTATTAAGTTTATTTATTGGTATTCCACTTCTTTTATATGTTTCAGTTTCCTTAATATCTGTACAATTTGTAAGAATTTACAATTCAGTCGTCTATTATCTGTTGTTTTATGTTGTAAAATTTCAAACATATTTCATAAATGAATTTACTATAGTTAATAACTGTAATATTTGTCAATGGCTTATTAAGTGAAAGTTTTTCATAGACTGCCTTTAAACAGAAATGTGATGATATTTATATTTAGGCATGCTTTTATGTGTTCTCGTTAACACATAGTTTTGCAACTAACAGAAACGGATGCTCCAACCCATTTGTAAAATCAAGAAGTGAATACTTTTCCAAAGAAGGAAATTGCACTCAATAAGACATAATGTTCTTGTTTCCGTTATTAACTTTTGAGAATATTTTGGAAGTAAGGATATACAATTTACTAGAATTAAGAACACTCTTTACTTCTGAAACAGAAGCTAGGCAGCACATATCAGACATCTAGGGAATTCATGTTTGTCAACCATGCAGGTTTACATTTTGTAGCTAGTTGTTTATGTATAGAAATGCATATATTTGCCATTAAATATATTATAATTTATTATTATTGTGTTTTCATCCGTTTCATTTTCTGTTCAATGTACGATACAATGATCAAGAATCTTTTATGCAACATAGTGCGTTTTAGAAAGCCCTCGCAACTGTTCCAAAGAATTCCATCCTGGTTATTTGACGTGGGGAGAGTGAAACAATTTTACAATAGTTACCATTTAGCAGATGTGCTGAACATATAATGTGAGCTTACTCAATTTAAGAGTTATTACATTTAGTGTGTGTTTCTCTTACTTTGTTTTTTCCCAATGCATACCTTTTGATCAAAACCGATTTTCAAATGGTGTGCAGACGAAACTTATTATTACTTCCCTATTGTTAGAGTTATTTCACATTGTTATTTTTGTACAAACTTTTTGACCGGGGTCTCAAAAACTAAAAGAGGTATGAACGTAAAACTAAAATACATCTGTAAATCCCATAAAAGGGATGTGAAATACACAAGAACTATGTCCATGTTCCATATCCTGAGATATATTGCCATTTGTTTATTTTTGTACTTAAATTCTGTGCAAAGCAATCTTGAAAACTAAACGAGGTATCAACTTAAACATTATTTGTACCTAGACTTCAGTATGGGGATATATTGGATGTGATTTCATATTTTAAGTTATTGCCCTGTGTTAATTTATTATATCAACACTTTGATTAATTTTATAATTAGATGTATTTCAATGACGGACATTGAGTGTACTAGAACCACAACTTTCTGCTTTTATACGTTCACAGTGTAAGATCTTTTGGATCTCTAAAAATTTGGATACAAACTAATTAACATTACAAAACATTTTGTCTACCAAAGTTGCATTAAATTTATAACTGTCGATAAGGTATGCGATTTTCAAATCTAGCCCATTATTAGTTATGTCTAATGCCATTCAGAACTGAACATAGGGTGTCGCACATTGGCGTTACAACGTCACTCGTTTGCGTGATGTAAAATATTGTTGATATTGTGACAACAATCACTGTATTTGTACAATAATATCCTTTTATTAAAACCGCGTCCATGAAATGTTTAAAAAAGATAAAACCTATATTGTTAAAGTATTATAATTGCACATTTGCACTTACGTTTGTATACATAAACACGAGGGTCAAGTTTGCCATAGATAGCTCACGTTTGTACTGGGTTGTTTCTTTTTTCGAACCAATTGGCATGATTTGTACAATATTTGTAATGGACGACATCTGATATCGCATACGAAATATAAAAAAAATGGTGTGTGTTTTCAAAGCTACATTAAATCACAAATAATTGAATACTGCAATCACATAGAATTGCCTAAATGCCCGTCTTGGTCATTAACCTTCTAAAATTCACGAATCTCTTGTCTGTTTTAAGATGCAATTCATTATCTCAACACTTCAGATATAAAACAAGGGTGACATTTAGCAGTTATGACAAACACTTCTTAGTTTCGATACAGCGACTCGAAGTCCGAAGCGGTTTTTAACGATGGTTTAAAAAAAAACTTTCTAGTTGGCTTCAGAAGACCGTTCTTATGCATTGTATACCTAGTCATGGTATTGGAGCTGCCCATGAATTCTGACCATACAAAATAGGCTCGACAATGATTTTGCACTCAAAGCTTATTTCAGAAATAAAAAATTCAAACACATCAACGAATCAATAACACTGCCAAGTAAAGGTTATGCATAAAAAAGGAACTCTCCAGATTATGTGTCGACCGATGACATTAAATTGTGACAATGACGTATAACCTAGATCCAGTGTACTACAATCTGTCATAAAATCCTTGTAACATCTGTAAAATTATTTCTTCGGATTGGTGCTAGGAGTTGATTCCTATATTTGCATATGGACGTGACATTCACCTCTTTCACCAATATATTTGACAATGTATTTAACCTTAAATGGGGACCTAGATCTTGCACCTAGTGTCAAGAGTCACGCGAATAACATATGGTGCTTAATATCACCTCTGCCAAAAGATGGTTTAATGGTTTATTAAATATTTACAATAGACATACAGTCCATGAGTATACATGATCAAAACATAGTAGCGTATATAAAGGCATGACATGTGATCAGTATTGAATTTCATAAGTTGTTAAATAAAATATAAATACATGAAAACGTCTAGGACACATTCCTTTTTTTTTTGGATTACAGCATTAAGAATCTAGTTATCAATTGATAAGATAACAATAACATCAAAAACAACAAAGGCGAATCTACAAGAGAGCGAAAGGTCAAGTTTGAGTAAGAATTATATACAATTATTCATAATAATATTTATACAGGTTTTTTTGACTACATGCTTTATGTACATACATAGCTAAGTTTATGTTGGTACTTGTATTTTCCGATTGCATAAATTCAATTAATTTTATAATGTTTGGTCTTTTCCAGTAATATTTATAAATTCAATTAATTTTTTTCAATATTCAATATTTTTTAAGTGGCGGTAGCTCCAATAGCAATGGCGTAGGAATTCGTATTAATAAATCATGCAATTGTGACATTATTGAATATAAAGAAATCATAGTTGGAAGAATGCAACTTATAAAACTACATATATCAGATAGCAACGTAATTTTGATTAATCTATATGCACCAAATAATGATGACGTCAATTTCTATAACACATTAGAGAATACTATTAAAGACTACGAAGACGAAACATTAATAATTGGAGGTGACTTTAATGCCGTTTTAGACTATAACTTCGACAAATTAAATGGAAGGGACAATTCTAAGCATAAAACATCAAATAAAATAAATAATATCATAGAAAATTACGATCTCAGTGATATATTCAGAACAAAAAACCCAACTGCAAAGGTTTATACATGGCATTCCAACACGCACACACCAATTTTTTGCAGACTGGATTATTTCTTAATCTCAAACAACATTTTAAATGCCGTGTCGGACTGCCAAATACACCCAGGTTATCGCTCCGATCATTCTATTGTTAAAATGATATTAAATACCAACAAGCAAGAAAGAGGACCCGGGTATTTTAAATTAAACAATTCGTTATTACTAGACACTGAATATCAGTCAAAAATTAAAAATGAAATAAATTTAGTTGTTGAGTTTAATCAAGAAGCTAACCCGAACACCTTATGGGAATTAATTAAAGGAAGAATAAGGGATGAAACCATCAAATATTCAAGCCATAAAAATAAAATTAAAAATAAACAAGAAAATGAGCTACTTCAACATATTATAAACATTGAAAAAAAGTTATTATCAAATTCAAACGATAATTTACTTTTAGAACAATTAAATAATGCAAAACAATTATTACATGAATTTAATAATACTAAAATAAAAGGTTATATGTTAAGGAGTAAAGCTGAATGGATTGAGGGAGCCGAAAAAAATACAAATATTTCGCTAATCTGGAAAAACATCATTCTGAAAAGAAAACGATAAAACAAATAAAAATTGACGAAAACAAAATAGAAGAAAATCCTGAGAAAATCATACACCATATAAAAGACTTTTATCAAAAATTGTATAAAAAAGATAATAATATCGAGGAGAGCAGCCATTCGAAATTTTTTAACAACAATGTAAATAAAATAAATAATCCGGATAATATAGAGCATCTTACAGAATACGAATGTGCAGAAGCCTTAAAAGATATGAAAAACAACAAAAGTCCGGGTTCCGATGGTATAACTGCGGATTTCTATAAAATATTTTGGAGAGATATAAAGAAATACCTAGTAAATTCACTAAATTATTCATATGATAATGGCAACTTAACAGAAATTCAAAAACAAAGTATCATAACTTTACTTCCAAAAGGAGACAAAGATCTATTAACATTAAATAATTGGAGACCAATATCACTACTTAACTGTGATTACAAAATAGCATCAAAAGCAATTGCAAATAGAATAAAAAAAACACCTCCCAACCATTATAGGCACAGAGCAAACTGGCTTTGTGAAAGGAAGGTATATAGGAGAAAATGTAAGATGCCTGTCAGAAGCTATTGAAAAAGTGAATATTTACAATGAAAATGGGCTAATTTTTTTCTCAGATTTTAATAAGGCTTTCGACAGTCTGGATCATGCTTTCATGAGGAATAGTTTAGCTAAATTTGGTTTCAACTCCGCAATTATAAATTGGATTAATTTGTTTTACAAAGACGCTAAGTCATGCATAACAAACAATGGTCACTTTTCTGAATACTTTAACATACAAAAAGGTGTTAGACAAGGCTGCCCGCTCTCCCTACATATTTATAATTTGTATATAATTATTGGCAAATGAAATAAATACAAATGAAAATATTTCCGGTATAAGAGTGAAAAATACAGAAATTAAACAAACGCTCTTCGCAGATGACGCATGCTTCCTTCTGGATGGATCAAGATTATCATTTGAGACCCTTATTGCAACCCTTGACAATTTTTCAAAAATATCAGGCCTAAGATTAAATAAAAATAAATGCACTGTTCTGCGCATAGGACGTATGAAATTTTCAAACATTATTTTCTGTAAAAAACAAAATTTTTCATGGACATCGGTAAGTGCAAAAACGTTAGGTATAACATTTTTGAATAACACGGACGAAATGACCGAGTATAACATCAAACCAAAGATTAAAGAGTTTAAAAATTGTCTCGCAAAATGGCAAAAATGGAAACTAAGTTTAATGGGAAAAATTACAGTTTTAAAAACATTCGCCTTTCCGAAACTTATATATCCTTTAACAGTTTTAAATAATCCAGGCAATGAAATTATAAAAGACATAAAGAACTCAATGTTTTCATTTTTGTGGGATAATAAACCAGATAAAATCGCGAGAAACAAAATTGTTCAAAACTACAAAAATGGAGGACTCAAAATGATTGATCTCGAAAATTTTATAGACGCGCTAAAATCAAGCTGGGTGAAAAGGATGTTATATCAACCAACAACAAAATGGGCAAAAATTTACAGTGACATGCTTGAAAATAATGGCAATCTCTTTATCTTTAAATGCAACCTAAAATCATCAAATATAGACTCTTTGGAATTGAAATCTAAATTTCTAACTGAATGCTTAAAAGGATGGTGCCGCGCGAACTATAAAGAAAAACAGACAATCATAGGGAAAGAAATACTCTGGAACAATTCAAATATATTTCTATTGAATAAAACATTGTTTTACAAAACATGGTTCGATCGAGGTATTACACAAATAGAACATATCTTTAACTACAGGAACAAACATGTTCATACCTTCACAGAACTTCAAGAATTATATGATTTGCCCCGTTCTGATTTTTTAAAATACCACACGTTAGTTGGTTGTATACCAAAATGCTGGAAAGAAAAAAAATAACAATGAAGAAAGGTCATACGTGCCACCTAGTTACCTTATTAATAGAATCACCCCGACAACAAAAATATGCAAATTTATAAACGAACTGTTAATAGAGAATACACATATAAAAAACAACAAACAAGAACACAAATGGGAAATGCTTTTTAATAAACAGTTACATTGGGAATCAATATTCACAAATTATATTCAAATAACAATAGATTCCTCCTTAAGAACGTTCCAGTATAAATATATGATGAACATTGTTCCCAACAACGAAAATCTGTTTAAATATGGCTTTGTCGAATCTAGTCTCTGTGATTTATGTTCAATGTCTGTTGAAACTAATATGCATTTGTTTTGGAATTGTCCTAATGTTCATATTTTTTGGAACAACATTGAGACATATATAAAATCCCAACTTAGCATTTGTACTGATTTCAAATTGTCTTATGAATGTATTTCACTTTGTAATACTTTTATCAACAATAGAAACTGCTCAAACTGTATCAATTTTATTGTATTACTAGGAAAATATTTTATATTTAAATGCAAATATCGACGATGTCCACCAATTTTCCAAAGATTTTTGGAATATTTTAAATACAAAATAAAAATCGAAGAGATTATCGCAAGCTGGAAGGGTAAAACTGAAAAACATACTCAAAAATGGAATAATTTTGTGATTTAAATCTGTTTTCTTAAATTTAAGGGAAAAAAGAAGATAAATATGTTAATATATCTACTTCATATGCTTTTCTACTTGTATTCGTTTGTGTCCTTCATTATTTAAAACATCACATCCTTTTTCATTTTCATGTATTCCATATGTTTATATATATATGTACTTTTCCCTGTGTAAAATGATGGTATGTGCATATATTATGTAGTGAATAAAGTACTAAAAACGGAAAAAAATCAATTAATGTTATAATGTTTGGTCTTTTCCAGGAATATTTATTTATAAACAATTTTATAATATCATCATATAATGAACATTCTAATAAAAAATGATATTCTTCCTCAAGAACATTGCAACATTTTCCATCTTTAAAAGGTATAGCTTCAGGTGAATGTCATCTGCCTGATTCGATTTCTAATATATGGGATTAAACCCTTTATCTACGGAGATAGGATCTAAACTTATCTAAACACATTTATACTAACATTTTTTAAGTAAGGTTGCAATTCAAATTTACAAAACTGTTCGCAACTTATTACTCTTGAAGAATCATTAAGCTCTGACATCCAAATATATAAAGTATTTGATTTCAAATTAATATTTTTATTAACATAAAATTACATAACATAAAATTATCACTTAAGATTACAAATACAAACGACCAATGGTAACAACACCTAAGCTCTATCGAAGCGGATCTAATATTTATCTGAACAACAGTAGTTTTTGGTAACGAAAGCTTCTTTGGTACAGGTACAATATTGATGAAGGGATATGATATTTATAAATAATTCATGGTTTTGGATCTCGTCATTTCTTGAAAGTTCTAGCCTTTCATTTCTGCGGTTTTAGTCATCATATAACATTCATTAAAGCAATTATTCATAACGACCACAAACTCAGGAATAGATGTGTACCTCGTTGAAACTGGATTACAAGGTCAAATTTAAAATAGCGTGTGAACAAACATGCACAGATTGCATATTCTTTATGAAACGTGCTCAGATCTGCCGGTTGAAATCTGATTCTGATCCATTCAAATAAAGGCTGCCATTAGGTGGGGGATGTGTCCTTGTGTGGCTTCAGTAAAACCATTTGAACACTCTACACATCACATCTGCGACCCAATCATCTTGAAACTTGCTGAGACCAAGAAACGAATTTTGTTTTGAGATATATGGGTCAAGTTCAAACAATGTGTGTTTTTTTTTCAAAAACATGGCTACCAAATATTGGGACAGTTTTTCTCTCCTTATAAGTAAATTGTGAACTCTTGTGCGCACTATAACAAATGATATAAAGATTCAGTGGTTCCAATCCAGAATAATTCACAAGTTACTTGAAACAAAGAGTCGTTTGAATGAAGTGAAAATAACGGATGATCAATAATGTTCTTTTTTAAGGAACATTTAGAACATTATTTGTGGGAGTGTCATGTATCTAAAGCAATTATTGATGAAATCTTTCTAGGACCATCTATTCCTTTCCTTAATATGAATACTTTTCTCCTTGGATATGCAACAAAGTCTGCTAGAGCCATCAATATTGCTATTTTGTTTATAAAGCTATACTTATACAAGCTTAAAATGAAAACTTGCATTCCATGCAAAGCAGGATCCAAGAAATAAACAAAGTATGAAAACGATAACTTGAGGGAAAACAATATTCAACAAAATAATTTGGAATCCTTTGATAGTGAATGAAATCTATTTATGACATTGTTTCACAAACTTAGAATTTAAACTTTATGATTGGTGTAGTTGTTTTCACACTTTTTAAATGATATTTATAGCGTACCGTAACTTAAATAAAATTATATGAAGCACCAATTTGTCATAAAATATTATTGTATGCACCTACTTTTGTTTCACATTGCCTCGGTGTTTGTCAAAACACACTGAACAAATCAATATAATTAAATGCGCCTATTAATACTTTCCATATGCCTTGTTCATCTGAAAGTACAATCTATACATCCTTGTTTTTCTATACACACTAGAACAGGTATTTTTTCAGAAATGTTTTTTTTTTCAAAACAAAATTATATGTATTATAGAGATAACCTATGATGTATTGCATAAATTACATTGTTGTGATATTATTCATATTGTTTATATATTTGGTTGCAATCTTGACATAAAATGTGTTGGAAACAGAAAAGTACAGTTATGTGCGGTCTTATGTTATCGCCATAAGGCCCTACCTTTGATGTTGTCGGAAACCTTACTAAAGCGAGTGAAAGGTCACAGACAGAGGATTATAAGGATAATTTAGTGCTTATTGTAAGTATGTTTTATATAACAACAAGATAAGTATTAGTGCAAAGCATCAAAGGGCGTCGGGAATTTCAGTGTAAAAGGCACTCAATGAAGTTACATTGAACGATTTTTTCTACTGTAAATATTAATATATTGGCCGATTGTTTTAAACAAAATAGAAATAGATACTGGTATAACCATTATCTATGATTTTGTGTTATAACCCCCAAATAACCATTATCTATGATGTTGTGTTATAACCCCCAAAAAACCATTATCTATGATTTTGTGTTGTAACCCCCAAATATTTCATTTTTTTCATTTTTTTACATTGGTGTCCTTTTTTTACTAGTTTTCGTGTGCAGTTTTCATTAATTGAACAGAACTGTGTAGGTTTAAAAAAATCTGTCCATCTTGTGAGCGTAATTTCATATTTTTCTAAACTTCAAGGGGATATGATTCTGAACTTATTCTTACGTTGCTCATTTACGATTGGGTTGAGTACTCATTGATATGAAAACACTGTAAAAGTTTGAAAAAAAATTGAATTAAAACTGTAAATTGTATAAAGAAGCTGCATTAAACAATACTTTGAAATTCAGTAAAAGATAATAATAGATTTATTGCTCCGATATCCATCATTTTCAATAGGGTTCGAGTAATACTGATATAAAACACTTAACAAGTTTGGAAAGATTCAGACGAAAGTTGTGAAATCTTTTAAACAAGTGGAAATTATTTATTTTGTCAAATTTAATAGAAACAAATTCTGGACTTATTGTCCCAATGTTTCTCATTTTAAATGAGGTAAAAATGCTTATTGATATGAAGACACTGTAAGTTTGGAAAGAATCTGATGAAAAATGTTGACATAATCACCTAACAAAGCAGTTTTTCACTTTTATTTTTCAATTCAAAGAGACATAATTCTGGACTTATGGTCCGATATTGCTCATATAGAGTTTGCGTTGGGTCCTCATTGATAAAAAACCTGTGAAAGTTTGGGAACAATCGGATGAAAATGTTGGACTTCGAACAAGGATTTCAAAATTTCTCATCTTCTAAGGAAGATAACTATGGACGTAATGGTCGGATAATGCTTAAGGGCCCATACCACCTGGAAAGTAATACATGTCGCGCTTCGCGCTCTATATGTGGTTCTTAAAAAAAATCCGAGGAGTGCTTGACTCTAGGGAAACGGGTTGCTGGGAAACAGCTCCTCCTTGATAAGCGGCTGCTTCCTTTATCGCAACTCATTGTTGCAATCAATAATACGTGTCGCGCTTCGCGCTCTATATGTGGTAGGGATAGGCCTATGATAGATAACCATAAAAATACACGGATACTTGATGTGTTGTTGGCATTTATTTGTCAATATAAAAACACGTGTATTTTTATAAGATATTTCAGTGATGTAAGCAATTTTAATTAACGTTGTAACCACGTTGCATCCATTAATTTTAATAAAAAAAGTCCACTTGTAGTAAAATGGATTTTAAAATGTCTACATAAAATTTAGCTTTTTTATATTTATTAACCTGACTGAACAAATTGTAAGCCGCCGAATGTGCCGTTCGTGCCGGAACCCGGGATTGAACTTGGGGGCCTTTGGATAACTGTTTCGTAAACAACTTCAGTCTAACGCTCTCCCAACTGAGCTATTCCGGCTGACATTCACTTATGTATTACTATTTGGTGAAGTTGTGTATAGCGATCGTTATTATATGTCTATTAATAAACCAATACATTGTACGTGTTCGTACCACTACGCCTTCCAATAAACTTGCTTGCGTGATAGGTCGTCAAATATCGTACTACATTGATTCTCCACTAAATAAGCAAATTAGAAAAAACACAAAATAAATATATTTTGATTATGTTTTGTTTTTATACAAAACATCATTTGTTTTTATACAAAACCAGAAAGCTTTGCGTATTTGCCCAGTCCCTGTGATCTTTCCCATGTGATCAGTTGTGGATCAGTTATTAATTAAAACAGTAATTAGCTTTGCATTATTGGCATTAGATGTTGTAATAAATGTAATAGGCACAAATGCAGTAGTTATTTACACTAATTTACACAAAAAATCACCACTATGCAAGATATTCTTAAAACAAAAATATATACATTGATCCGTAAAATAACTTTTCCTCCCATAAGCGAAAAAAATGCATTACATACTTGTCGCCGCCCTCCAGGGCGACGCCAATAACACTGTGTGCATCAGTTGGTAAATCCGGAAATAATGTCGAGCTTTTTTTTGTGGTAACATTATACATGCTGCACATTTTGATTGTCAACACTAGTTGATGTCTTTTTTAGAATAACATGATTATTTTGAGATTGCAAAAAAAACGGATATTTAACAAAACACTACTTCCGCTGTATATCATAAGAAACTGTTTTCAGTAAGGCCGTCTGAATATCCATGAATATGCAATACAAGACTTATCATCTATAACCTTGCACGTGTAAATTGTTTTCATACACACAGTTTGCAAGTATACAGTATGTATATAAATCAGTTTACAAAAACGACTAAATTATCGTGTTCGAGTTCGAATTTGGGTTATGTGCGTCCAACACCTTTATCAAAACCAGGTCAAACCTTAGAAAAGCTTTTTAACCATTTAAGAGGCCACGTTTATAACTCAATATTGGTGAAACTTAGTTCTGATTGATTATCTGCGCGATGTCTAAGCCATGGTCAAATCTGGATCAAGTGCGTCCGAAAACTATGTTCTCATATTGATTCTTTAAAAAAACGTGTTACCACTTTTGATGATATTTGTTCAGAATGCGTATGCTTTTGTTTATGAATACAATAATCGATCGAAAAAATAGTTTATAAAGTTGTGATCTATAACCTTTTTTTTTCATTATCTTTATAAAATACTAATAGTAATACTATAACTATAACTAGTACTAATGATAATCTCTTTATTTCTCCAGGTAGCTCTTTAAGACAAAACATTTATAACAAAGTGTAAATAAAATTTATTAAACTGCAATTTTATTTTTAATGTATCCAACATAAAAACAATGCAACATTACCATCAAATATATCTGAAATATTTATGTCTATGATTATTATTATTTTACGAGAAAACAAGCAGACAAAAATAAGTTATGAAACTTTAAAAAGAAAATTTAAAAATATCAATTATTATAATGATAATAATCTTCAACTAATTAATTTAGTTCGTAAAACTAACAAAACTCCAGATAATAGTAAAAGTTAAATCAAAAGGCTACTTCATATGTTACTACTTAACATTCTTTAAAAGCGAATTATAGTGATTTCACAGTTTACATGCACTTCTGAATAAAACGTTACAGATGCTGTCAATGATGGATATATCGGCATATTTATTAATGTGTGAATTTATAGTATCTGCCATGATCATTTTAAACGAATCACTTGAATGAAAAAACAACAATTTCTTAGAAAAAAAAGACATATGATCATTATAAATAAACATAAAATTGAACTCAATACTCAGTATACTGTCAAAGCAAGAGTAAAAGAGGTACTAAATATGACAATATTGAAGCACTACAGAAGTTAATGTTACGATGTACCTGTTATTTCTGTTTACCAGATGTTTTTCCCAGATTTTCGAACACATATTAATACAAAATTTTAGTCAATGGTTTATTTTTTAATGGAGCATGACCGCTCCTCAAGGATTGCACATAATTTACTTTAAACTCAATAAAGTACGAAATATTCGATAACATCGGTGTTCCTTCTCCCATAACGTTTAATTTGGCATTTGGATGCGGGTATCAACTATTCAGTGGTTAATAAATATTTTCTCTAAATGATTTGTGTCTTTGTTTTTAAGCTATTTAAATTTACTTTTGTTTTATTTACTCACTTCAAATGACAACTTTTCAGAGGCGGCGTGTTATGGTGAAACCATGTGTCTGTAAATCAAATATAAATGTCATATTTATTGCTAAAATGACAAAATGTGCATATTTGATATGTAAATGTATGTTACTTCTAATGTAATGATATGTCTACTGAGTGTGATATGGTTCCTGCCCATTTCAAAACATGTCTGCAATTAAGGAGTGAAGTTTCCTTTTGTGGCTAGGGTAAACCCTTTAGAAGGTCACAATGTCGACCCATGCACAATAATAGTCGATCACAACATTCAAGTTACGTCAGTATTATATTTGGGCTGATATCGAAAATAACTGTCGTTTGTATAAAAAAAACATGGCTACAAGGTATTAGGCCAGTTTTTCTTATAAGTCTTTTGCGTAACCGTTGTCACGTAATCGTTCATGGTTCATGGACGACACATAGTTATCCAATGCTCATAACTCTTAAATTACTGGTGTGTAGCCTATCATTCCATTTCTCGTCATGCGCATATTGTCATGATGACGAGATTTGCATTAACCACCATTTTCCCGTGTCACGCATGGGACAAGTCCGTCCCTTTCTATTTATGTTAATTTCTCTGCATAATGTGGGATAAAATATTCAACATCACATATATCAGTTTCTAATCCAGTTTATGGTCTGGCAAAACAAATATTTTCAGTTGTACAAAAATATTATGATTGCTACATGATTTAGTCTTTTTCCATCTGTTCACCTCTAGATCTAAATGCTAACTCACTATTTCCCTCTAACATTTGCCCCGTGAAGCTCAGTTATGAATCCCATTGGTCAGTGTTCTATGCGTGCTTATTGCTGGTTGGCTAGATTACTAAAGATACTGAGTCAATGAAGCCCTGGGAACGGGATAAACAAACCACCCTAATATTTACAATCTTTATCTGTATAAAAACTTTTGCTTGACCAATACAAACATACCCGGCCTTGTGTCAACTATACTATTTTTTAATCTCTCCCTCATCGATAAGCTTATTTGGTACATATGTGCACTTTGTGACTGTCATGTTTCAATACAGTAATCCCAAAATATTCCGCCTACAAATTCCTACCATAACGTGACACCGTGTTATTTATACCTGCTATTAACAATTAAGTTATGTGGGGTCTGATATTAGCGCCTTGGGGCCCTACTGCTTATGTTGTCGGACACATTACTAACACAATTGAAAGGTCACCGACAGAAGATTATAAGGATAACTTAAGGCTTATTGTAAGTATGTTTTATGTAGCGAGCACACTGTGTTCATCAGTTGGTACATCCGGAAACTTTGTAAAGATTGTTTGCGTGGTAACATTATACATGCTACACATTTTGATTGTCAACACAGATTTACGTTTTTACTGGAATTACATGATTATTTTAAGATTGCAAAAAATAAATATTTAACACAGCACTAGTTTCGCTTCGCATCCTAAGAAACTCTTGTCAGTAAAGCCGTCTGAAAATCCTTGAGTATATCCAATACAAGACTTATCATCTATAACTTTGCACGTGTACATTGTTTTCATACACACAGTTTGCAAGTATACAGTCTGTATATTAAACAGTTTACAGCGACTAAATTATCGTGCATGTAGCATTGGTACACGTGCAAAATAAGCGCATTAATTTATTATCACATAAGCATTCTGTGGCCAATATCCGGCAGTTCATTGATAGAACTGCCATTCAATATCGCAACCACTTTAACCTCGTTGATTACATCAAATATGCGGTTCTCTATCTTCTTCAGCATGAACTCGGAGTACCTAACCTTCCCATGCTCATCTGTACTTTGCATATATCTATTCCTATACTCCAGCCGCAGCATCTCTAGCTCCATCCTTTTTTTGCTGAACCACATCATCGGCTCTGGGGACGCGACAATCGCCTTTCTTAATTTCTTCAGTCTCAAGAATACATTGGGCCCTTCCTCTAGCATGTCCGTGATATCTGCTACCCATTTATGTTGCTGGTAATCATGCATACCACAGGCTTCCATAAGATTTCTTTCCGGAATCATGTAATAGCAAAGTCGTTTTTTCTCAATAGCAGTCCTAAGTTTTTTCAGTCCGTCATGCAACCAATAAAGTAAGCTGCGTGAATGAAACTCTGTCTGTGGAGTATTTTCAGCTTGCCATAATATGATGTTTTTCAACACGTACGATGTTATTTCTTTATTATTTGGTTTTATTATATCTCTGAGGATCATTTTAAGAATGACATATACTTTTGCTTGTGTGTCGTTAAGGTTGTTTACAAGTTCTGCCTCGCCGGTGTTGAAACAAATCCTCCACTCCATGTGCTTGTAATCGCTTCCCTTGAACCCTACCGGAGTCACAAAGGCTCCTAATGATACTACTTTCTGAACTATATTTTGTGATGGCCATTTACGTCGTCTGTCAGCCCATCTCTGTAGGATGCTGGGGCAGTAACAACGTAGTGCGATTACTTTGTCAACATGAAGTACATCTCTTAATGTTTCAGGCAGCGACGGCCCGGCTCGTTCATGATGCTCCACATATTCGTCATTTGTTAATGGAAGTGCCGAAAATTCATCTAGCAATAAGCTACTACTTAATAGAACGTCCCCATTTCCATTATCACACAGAGCCTTGGTAATTATAGTATAACGTACACGAGGAGCTAGTCCCTCTTGTAACAGTATGCAGTGCCCTGGGTATACACGTGCATCCATCGTATCCATCCTAAACACATCTATAGAGTCTGAAAAATTGAGCGCAATGATATCAGCTTCCACACAGAAGACATCATTCAGAACCAATAATATGTCCCAGTCGCTTTCCAAATAGCAGGTCAGTCCCTCTGCCTTACTCCCAGCTGTGATTGCAGTCATGTTTCTTATTCTTTTACAAGATAGTGCAAACAGCCTGTCATTCTCCCTGTACTTCTCAACGCGCCACCGTCTCATCATCTCGCCGTACCCCAACCGGGTCATTATAGTACAGATCTCCATGGACACGTTTTCAAGATGATTCTATGAACAAAATAATACGATCTTCAAGTCAGTTTAAAATACGCCATTGTATTTTATTTAAATTATAAGCACATACAAAAAATACAATTTGGTTTACCTATGTTTTCAAATAAAGTTTAAAGTGCTTTTTAATTTCATGGAACGAAAGTTTATTGAAAGCTTTGAAGTAATTAATTTTCTTTGATTACTTTATCTATTCTCTTCTCGCTTTGTGACTGCTTTCCATCCATAAGGACATGGACATTTATATTTGCAATGTTGTACGTGAATTTGCTTGGAAGCATCCTAGGCGGATGGATCTTCCTGACATCACGTCTGAGTTGTAGATTGTAACCAGACATAGTACGAAGAGATATATGAATTATCTAAGTGATCATTTCTGAGAACGTACAAATATCATAACATTAGTTGAATAGTTGTAAGAACATACTTGTGCATATATTTTGTTGTATTGTTTTTGTTACAAAAATGACATAATATTTGATAGAACATAAAATAAAGAGTGTTGCTTAAACTGTTATTTTTGTAATTTGTAAAAAAGGTTTATCAATGACTTTGCCTTATTTGACAGTTTTTGAACCACAAGACTCAACAAGGTATACATAATACGATTACAATAAAGTTTGTTAAGTATCCACTCATCCAATAGGATGACCTTGTAGGATATCCAACAAAGTTAAATAGCAGGTCCACCAGTCTAACGCTGCTAAACAATTTCTGTCTCTCACCACTTTAGTGGTTTGAGAGACTTTTGATTTAACCCTGTGTGTCTGTCTGTTTGTCTGTCACACTTGATGTCTGAACTCAAAATCTTGTTTGTTTTACATGCACTTTTATCATGCAAAAATGATAATTAGACAGCAGGAAATTGCATCATTTCAAGGTGCCATTAAAAAAATCGACAACAGGCCCCCTCCAGCACCCTGCCCAGTTCAGCCCCCCCCCCCTCTGAATAATTTCTGCGTAGGCCTCTATAGTATATGACTTACCCGATAGTGATTACTGCACAGGCGGCTGTGCCTACAAATGCTTACAGTCTCAGACTTATCCGAGAGTGACGACTGTACATGCTGCTGTGACTATTATGCTTACAGTCTCAGACTTACCCGAGAGTACCAACTGTACAGGCTGCTGAGCCTACAAATGCTTACAGTCTCTGACTTACCCGAAAGTGACGACTGTACAGGCTGCTGTGCCTGCAAATGCTTACAGTCTCAGACTTACCCGAGAGTGACGACTGTACAGGCTGCTGTGCCTACAAATGCTTCCAGTTTCTGACTTACCCGAGAGTGACGACTGTACAGGCTGCTGTGCCTACAAATGCTTACAGTTTCTGACTTACCCGAGAGTGACGACTGTACAGACTGCTGTGCCTACAAATGCTTCCAGTTTCTGACTTACCCGAGAGTGACGACTGTACAGGCTGCTGTGCCTACAAATGCTTTCAGTCTCTGACTTATACGAGAGTGACGACTATACAGGCTGTTGTGCCTGCAAATGCTTCCGGTTTCTGACTTACCTGAGAGTGACGACTGTACAGGCTGCTGTGCCTGCAAATGTTTCCAGTCTCTGACTTACACGAGAGTGACGACTGTACAGGCTGTTGTGCCTGCAAATGCTTCCAATTTCTGACTTACCCGAGAGTGACGACTTTACGGGCTGTTGTGCCTGCAAACGTTTCCAGTCTCTGACTTATATGAGAGTGACGACTGTACAGGCTGCTGTGCCTACAAATGCTTTCAGTCTCTGAATTACCCGAGAGTGACGACTGTACATGCTGCTGTGTCTATAATGTTTTCAGTCTTAGACTTACCTGAGCGTGACGACTGTACAGGCTGCTGTGCCTACACATGCTTTCAGTCTCAGACTTACCCGAGAGTGGCGACTGTACGGGCTGGTGTACCTGCAAATGTTTCCAGTCTCTGACTTACCCGAGAGTGACGACTGTACATGCTGCTGTGTCTATAATGCTTTCAGTCTCAGACTTACCTGAGCGTGACGACTGTATAGGCTGCCGTGCCTACAAATGCTTCAAGTTTCTGACTTACCCGAGAGTAACGACTATACAGGCTGCTGTGCCTACAAATGTTTCCAGTATCTGACTTACCCGAGAGTGACGACTATACAGGCTGTTGTACCTGCAAATGTTTCCAGTATCTGACTTACCCGAGAATGACGAATGTACAGGCTGCTGTGCCTACAAATGCTTTCAGTCTCTGACATACCCGAGAGTGACGACTATACAGGCTGTTGTACCTGCAAATGTTTCTAGTCTCTAACTTACCCGAGAGTGACGACTGTACATGCTGCTGTGTCTATAATGCTTTCAGTCTCAGACTTACCCGAGAGTGACGACTACACAGAGTGCTGCCTACAAATGCTTCTAGTCTCAGACTTACCCGAGCGTAACGACTATACTGGCTGCTGTATCCAGACTCTGATTCTGTACATCCGACGCCTCCTTCTGCCATTTGTTAAATGCTGGAAGTATATATAAGTTTTAATTGTCAAAGATGTGATTCGATTAAAAAATGCAAAATGAATGTTTATAATATATTTTATTGTTTTAAAGTGTTTTTTCAGAGTTTACGTTCTTATAAACTCTCATAAAACATCAGCATAAGAGCAATTATGATCCTTTAATCCTAATGTCGCATAACATCTTATGAAGCACTTAATAACATATGCACATGAACATAACATTTAAAGTCTTATATACTACTCTGAACACAATGGGTCTATATGCTAGTGGTTGCGTTACAAAAATAGTGGTTGATGTGTGTGGTGTAAAATAGTACATGTTGTAGTTCGATTTTTTTAGCATAAGTACCCAGATAAGTATATCATTTCTGCGAACAAAGTTAAAGACTTGAACACTAGGTTAGTTAGAACTTTAACTGTTATATAATGGTGTTTCATCAAACGAGTCAAGACAATGAAGTCCTGTTCGTATCAATGAACCTGGTAGTTATTGGTGTAACCATTTACGAATGCCCGAGCTTCGTTATTGATTGTTAAAATCACTAGATGACGCTGTGAGAATCTGCCGGACATCGAAAATAAGAACTATATATTGTTCATATGCGGGCATAGATAAGCTTGGATAAGTCAAGATGTTGCAGTTGGTGATGCAAATTATTTTAATAATCTTTTAAGCAACGCGTTATTGATTGCTGCACGCAAAAATAGGCCGACGACGTTTTAAACCCGAGTCTATGTCATCATTATAAACATACAAAAGCCTACATAACACAGAAATGTACTTATCTATTGATTTAGCACCAAATAAAAGATTTTGCTTTTGAAATTCCGAGCCTCAATCACAATTTACAAATCGAACTGGGGGGACGCAATAATGTACAAAAAGAAAACAGAATATGCAATACTTGTTCTGCAAACTAAGTTCGATATCTGGATTGTGAATATCATGCTTATGTGCGTTTGTGTGAATATGTTTAAACCAACTATGCCAAGATCTATGAAATATAAATAACTGAATAATGTTCATTCTATATTTACACAACCCTTATGTACTTTTATAAGCATGTTCTAGACATATATTACTTTATTTCCTCCAAATACACGAAGAGCTAAACAAATAATAAGACACAATTGTTAACAAAAGCATAAGTGTAATGAAATTATGTATACGTAGTTCAATTTATTTAACGCTTTCCGGTGGGTTATAGAGAAATATCAGTGAATTAAAACTGATAATTTCACTGTTTCAAACAGTGAAAATTTTCAGAGAGAATTATCAATTATTTTGATTGTTAATTGTGAAATGACTTCATTTTTTGACGAAATGACGTCATTATCCCAGCAAAATTCTTTAGTTAAACTCTTGAACAATGTATATAAACTGTGAAAAATGCATTAAATAAAACGAAAATGTGTTGGATTCGGTGGATTATCGATTTTAATTCACTCGTGATCATAGAAAATATATGTTTTTACTCGTGGCTTCGCCACTCGTGAAAATATAATTTTCTATGATCACGAGTGAATTAAAATCGATAATCCACCGGATCCAACAAATAATCTCTATATCTTACACTTCTTTAGCGATCAGCACAGTAAACATTGACATGATACACAGAGTAAACTTAGCGATCAGCACAGTAAACATTGACATGATACACAGAGTAAACTTAGCGATCAGCACAGTAAACATTGACATGATACACAGAGTAAACTTAGCGATCAGCACAGTAAATATTGACATGCTACACAGAGTAAACTTAGCGATCAGCACAGTAAACATTGACATGATACACAGAGTAAACTTAGCGATCAGCACAGTAAACATTGACATGATACACAGAGTAAACTTAGCGATCAGCACAGTAAATATTGACATGATACACAGAGTAAACTTAGCGAGCAGCACAGTAAACATTGACATGATACACAGAGTAAAACTTAGAGATCAGCACAGTAAACATTGACATGATACACAGAGTAAACTTATATACACAAATATGTGAACAATGATTTATAGGCATGGAAATAAATTGATATTGTTAATGAAAATTAACGGTCTGGAGGTCATTGAAACCGAAAAAAACCGTACGCATGTGGTATTTATAAACATTAAAGGCTCTATAAAGGTGAAGATCCGTAATTATTTACCGATTTTTAAATATTATTTTCATATTTTATTTATAAAGGTTATCAAAACACAATATATATATGCTATTGGACATTAAAATAAAAAAAATGAGCAATACAACTTGTTTTGAGCTCAAAATAAAGTGTCCTCCAAGTCAATTGTGTTTACAAACAAACCATTTATTTACATCGCTGTTAACTCGGGAAAGAGAAAGTGAAACTGACTCAGGAATTTCCACGCAGAGTTGTCGTTCCATGCTCTCACATACAACTCTGCATAAGGCTCAGCACGCCATTTTGTCTACCAAATAGCTAAAACCGAACAAACGCATACAATGTATATTTGAGTGGATATTTAAGATCGCATGCATTTAATTAAGAAATATATCTTAAGAATGTACGATAAATCGTGCAAAAACTTGTGAGTTTAAATGCAACTCTTTGGAACTATTTTATTGCCCATTTACACAGATGTAATCATTCCACGCACTTCACAAATGTAAACAATTGTACATATTTTTTATTGAGTGACGTTAGGCATTGCTTCGACGTATTTATGTAAGTCGGTTTCTTAACATAAAAAAAACATATCAATTTTATAATAATTAATTAAGACTGATATAAGATATCATGGTATGAGATGGTTTTCTTTAATGCAGTTAATGCAATGTAACCGTCGTGCAAGAGATTGTTTAGTATTCTGTAACCTCACTGATGAACGCTTGGAATGATCATGACATGAATGAGACGCTTTCATAACAATAGTCCGTTCTGAGCCCAACACAGAGGTGAATGTAATGTGACCGTCGTGCAAGAGATTGCTGACTCAGGTCACCAAAAATATATCGATGATTGTTAACGTTTTCCGGTATTACTCACAAAGTAGGTCTCTTCTAAATGGTTAAAACGTTTGTTGTGAACTAATAAGTACCTTTCTGCTGGTAAAAAGTTGTTTAAAATAGAATTAAAATTGAAGGTTCTTTCGGCTTTTTTGAGCATATGTCACCGCTCTGAGGCTACACATCACGTTAGTTGCAAAAATGTAAACATTTCTTCCAATTATGAAACGGGTATATATTCCATAATTCTTGGCAACGTTGAACCTAAGCTGTGTTATCAGCAGATTTTATGCAAGAGTAACTGAAATCCGGTAAAAATTTGACCAGTTGACATGCATAATAATTGGATTTGTCACCTTTATAGAGCTTATAACATATAATATCAAAGTGCACCAATATTCATATGAATCAGTAAATACGCATAACGCATATGCACACGTATTCTCAATCAAATGCTGATCAAAACATACGCGAAAACAATCTGGCATTCTAGGAACGAAATCAAAATTCTATAATACCTTGACAACTATGTTATGATCTTATAATAACGTTAATGTATATATAGAATATTATGTAAGTTTTAGATAAAGATCAAGTTTATCATGCGAGGCTTAGAACCAGGGTGGCGCGAGGCTTGCCGAGCGCTTCCATGGTTCGAGCCGAGCATGATAAACTTGATCTTTATCCAAAATTCACATGGTATTCTATTTTTCCTATTATTTCCTCCCCTTTTCCATTAATAATTATCAAATATTTTATTTTTTGACGATTTTATCTTTCCGTAGTTGACAAAAACATATTCACAATATTTTGGAAAAACCCAAATCTGATCTAAAAAAAGCGATAGTATAATGCTCATGTTTATACGGTCTTTGTTATACTATCGATTTTCATCTGGTAATAGGATAAAACTTTTTTGGGCCGTAGGCCTTTGTTTACAAAGTGACTTATTAAAACTTGACTTGACTAGTTTGAGGGTAATGTAGTTTGTATCAATATTAAAATGTTTTGCACTTTCGATTTCAAGGTACATTTAACTATGGTGTATCTGACAAAAAAAAATTATTAAATGCATGTGTAATCAAATATTGGAACGAACCATGTTAGCGCTCGGCAAGCCTCGCGCTACATCGGTTCTAAGCCTCACATGATAAACTTGATCTTTATCCAAAACTCACATAATATTCTCTATTGATTGACTTAGGTTTTGTTTTGTACGCTGTATCCGCCATATTGGAAAATTGACCAATATTGGTTAGGTCGCAGTACACCAATATGTTGCACGTCGGGTTATGTGCTCCAGCATATAAAGTCGATAACGATGTGGTATTCGATACAGTAAACACTGTTTCAAATTTAAACATAAACATGTCAGCGAGAAAACGTGTTGAAACATCGTCGTGTTTTTATAGGATGCATGCAAAGGATGACGTCCGTAGGTTGCCATTCAGGTAAATTTAACATGTTTATGAAGTTTATTCATTATTGTCCTCAATTTGTCCTCATATGGACTGCCAGGGCCGCCATAGCAACAATTATCAAAGGCTCTGGGAGTCCGTTTATATGGACTAAATGATATATCAGCTTTCAGGTTCAGGCTCGTTGAAAAAGATGGCCGCCAGGGGGGGGGCATATTTGCTCACATGGCTATAGTAAAACCTTTTTTACACTCTAGAAGTCACATTTATACTTCAATATTCATGAAACTTGGTCAGAACATTTGTTATGATACATCGGCTTAATTCGAAAATTGTTATGGTACGTTGAAAAACATGGCCACTATAGGAAGCTGGGCAGTTTACCGTGTATGGCTATAGCAAAACCTTGTTAACACTATCGTTTATAAAAAAAATATTGCTGCACTGATGTTTTCTATTGTAACTTATATCTGACAATGAAGAAAATACACAAAGCACTAGTTGTAATGCAGCACATGCTGAAGTGTACAAATGCATAATTTCAACATTGCGCTAGGCTATCAACAGCATCTATTATACCCGGTACATGAATGTCTTCCTGTCAGAATATACTAGTGTATTCTGATAGGAAGACATTCATGTACCGGGTATAATAGACAAAAAAAATAGATAATAAATATAAAAGTCCTCAAAATGCTTAATCCAGAAGATTTCTCTTGAAGCATCATAACTTTTGTAAAGTGCATTTGCTTTTTTTGCTAATGTCTAATATCTGCCCCCCCCCCCCCCCATCAAATTGGGCACATGTCAGGTAGGAAGTTATTTTATCAGTTATTTAGCTTCAATAAAATATTTAACTTCCTGCGTGTGGCAACTTCTGACCCCAGTCAGTTAAATTACACATACATGTATTCGAGGGCCTCTATATGTTGTGGCATATAAAATATAACACTAGGTCATAATGACTTCTTTATTAACATTAAACTTTATTTCATGACATAACATTAACATAATTTGTATTTGGCATAAAACAGCACAAAGCATTTTTAAAGCATTCGGAAAGTCTATAACAATTAATAAAATTAGTATTAAAAGGAAGTGGTAGAATATGATAAGAGCTAATATTTGAGATGTATATATTTCATATCTTAGATACATTAGTACAAATTATTTTACGAATATGTATCTCGTTAACTTGTCTGCTTGTGTTGTAGTATTATCATAGCTTTGAGATTCACACGATATCGATTCCTTTTAACTGTTTGCTTTTCGTTTTGACTGATCCATTGTTAATGTTTAGAAGAAAATCTGATTCAGTAGCGTCATGAATGCCACGGCATATTTTTCACAAGATGGCTGCTGCTCAAAAAGAGCCCTTGCAGAAATGCTTTTTTTTCTCGCTTTTTGGGTGGATATACTTTATACAATGGTAAACAAAATGGTGACTTAATGGGCGTGTAATTTGTTGCAGACAAACTCCAGTGTGACATGCAGTTGACGAAATGCATTTTGGTGTAACTAATCGTATTGTTTGCGATGTTTTCAAGCATTTTCTCTTCAAGCGATGAAGCGATAGACTTGACTTTTGACGCATTCTGAAAAAACAAAACCGCTATATTTAACAGACATCTAATTATACCAATTTATTTTATGACATCAATATTTTATCTTCACAACAATAATTATATATCGATTACCACATATATGTAATTCAGACTAACATTTATATTTAATTTTATATACTACATATATTATTGAAGCTTGGCAAAATCACCGCAAGCTCAGAGCTGCCACTGTTTCGAGCCAAACATTATATTTTTAAATTTTCTCACATGCGCCAAGTATGTAAAAAAATGTCACATGCTCCAAGTATGTAAATAGAAATGTTAAGTTCAGTTTAGTTTTACTACAAACTACATTTGGTCTTTTTAAATATAAATATATGAAAAGCCAAGGATTTTTCGTCCAAATGACATACCTCCTATTACATCATTTTCATGCTTGTATATATATATATATATATATATATATATATATATATAACAACCTTTTTCGAGCGTGACTTGAATTTAATTTAATTAATTTAATTTAATAGAGGATATTTGTTGGATTCGGTGGATTATCGATTTTAATTCACGAGTGATCATAGAAAATAATATTTGTACGAGTGGCGCAGCCACGAGTGAAAATATATATTTTATATGATCACGAGTGAATTAAAATTGATAAACCACCGAACCCAACAAATTTTCTTTTTATTTTAAGCTTTATTACGTCATTTCGTCAATAAAATGACGTCATTTAACATAAACAGTGAAAATTATCGATTATTTTCACTGATAATTTTCATTATTTGAAACAGTGAAATTATCAGTTTTAATTCACTGATATTTCTCTATAAATCACCGGAAAGCATAAAATAAATAAAAATTAAACACTATGTAAACATGTCAAAATAACACAGGATTTTGCGTTTTCTGAATAGAACGGAATAGAACGGAACGTCATTTGTACGAAAAATCGCTTGGCTGATCACAGATGTTATTACAATTTTATTATGATAAACATCTCATTAAAAGTTAAAACAGAAGCAGTTCAGATGATGTACTCAAAACCGTTCAGACGATGTACTAAAACAAAAAAAACGTTCAGACGATGTACTATTTTCAAATTACTCGCCACAGATCTAAAAAAGCTTAAACAACGTGGAAAAACTTGTACGAAATATTCTAAGCATGTTAGAAAGCAAAAACTGTTGTACTTATTTGTTTGTTTGTCATCTTGAATAGCAAACGCGTCAAAATAATGTATGTTCAGACGATGTACAATTTTTATTGTTTATTGTGTCTGAATGTTTGAGAAAACTACAGAAATCTCAGAAAAACGACAATTACCAGAGTACTTAAGGAGACTAAGCGGATACTTTGCGCATAGTTATCATTAATTTAGATATTATAAAATATGAGAATACCTTGATTGTCGTCATTAAGCGAGAGCTTTTCCCGCCATTTTGTGCGTACGATGTACTTTTGTGATCACGAGATTCCCCGCAGTGATTAAATATTAACGCTATTGAACTTTGTGATATGAGCACAAACGGAGCTGATGTCTAGCCTTGTATACATAACAGACTTTCATGTGTCAGGCTTTTCATTATTCTCATACAAATACAACTGATCATTAAGAAGGCTAATATCGATGGTTAATGCGGTATTTTATTTTCAAAATAACATTATCTTTCAAAAAGTATGTATTGAGTGGTTGCTTAACACAAAGGTACTGCTTTTAAAAACGCGTGTGTAATATGTATGTGCATAGTATTTTAAAGTTGTCGTATTGCACTAATATGATAATAGGTGGTACCTAATTTACGGGCAAAAGCTTAGATATTTGATTACCATGTATTGTAATAAATATATGGAATTTATTGTGTACAAAACATTACAAGACTTTCAATAAAAAAGTAATGCATCCAACAAATCAAATTATATTTTTTTGCTTGATGACAAAAGTGGTTTACATCAGTCAAGCTTTAAGATCTTTTATCTTGTGTGCTTTTTTAGCCTATGTTATTCAAAGCTGGTTCAGTGGATACGGTGTCCGTTAGCGACTGTGGTGTCTTGTTATTGATCCCATAAGAGGGCGTGTTTTTTAAATGACCCTTAAGACGCCAAGCACTGGTCCTACCCAGGAAACATGTTGTTTCATGTATGTCTCAATTAAAATAAATCTAGCTAAATTCATTGATTCTAGCATAATATGATTAAACATAATGTGATTTGTCAAATCAATTTTGATTATCAATGTATAAATATGTGGAACTGAAGGACAGCGTATATAGTTGTTTTGCAATTGAAGTATGTCATAAATACAGGTATCTCAAAGGATTTTGATTTCCGTTGACAAAGTAGTGTCGCTTAGTTGAAATTACGTTACCACTAAAAAACTAGTAATTGTGTAGCAATTCAGAAATAAAAGTCTAAACTGCATACAATTAGTTTGTAAGCAAACAAACAAAATGTTATATCATCCATATTTTTTATTTATACATTTAAGTAACACATAAAACAAACATAGATGTATCAGTAATCGTATGAGCTTATTTAATTGTCAATAATTGTTTTTCTATGTTTAGTCGCTCGACCGGGGCACTGGAAATTTCAGAAATGCTTCAAGTGTTTCCCACCCAACTAGAGATGTACTGGTATGAAACCCAGGTAATTCTCGCGTGTATCGGTGCTATACACTGAGCACGTAAAAGAACCAAGGTATCTATTCGCAAAGAGCTAGGGTATCGCACCCGGATTCCTTGTATCCCAATACTGTCTCTTCTGCTTGCTGTCTCTTCAGCAAAAACCAAAGGACCCCATTGGAAATAAGTGCTTGCACTTTCATTGGTTATCCTTGACCGCAAGGGCAAAATAAATACAATACAATACAGCAGAAGTATGTCAAAGATGTTAATATATTTAGTACATATATATACAAATTAAGGTATATTATGGTTATGTTTGGCGATTATAAACAGATACTTTCACGCAGAAAGGTAGATACATTGTCAATAAAGAAGGCGAATATTGATCTCCTTGTTTTGGTTCCTGGTTTGATCCGATATAACAAGAGAACCAATCGCAAACCGCGTGCTCAACCGAGTGTGTTATAATCAGTTGAGCATGTATAATTCTTTTGCACTTTTTCGCAGAATTTTAAGTTCTTATACATAGATTTTAGAACATTCAGACGTTAACCATATAAGCCTTTTTTCAAGACATTTACACAATTTAAAATGGTTTATGGATTCGAAAGCTTTTTTTACAAATCAACATGTAAACAATAGAATCTGCCTCTTTTTCGATAGATATTTGTGTAACATAGCTTTACACTGTAACTTTATTTCATTGACGTTCTGTTTAAGTTTGACGGTATCTTAAGATTGATTTATGTACACAATTTCATAAAAATGCGCATTCATAAAAACGTGTGTTAAAAATGTTGAAGAATAGCACCGATCCCCGCTTTGTGCTTGCACAATCAGTTTCAATGTGTGTAACTCAAGTTTACATTTACAAACAAACATATACACAATGATACACTTTGAGAATTTTCGAACGAAACACTATTCAAACTTAAATATCAGTAATGAGTTACGATTTTGATTTAAATTGCAAATGTGATCATGTGACTATATTCAGTGCATGATAACGATACAATCCTTAAGTTATTAGGTCGGTAATTAAGTTAATGCGTTATACTTTTTACATTATTATTTAACGATGTACGATTCTGAGAATTTGACTTTTTCAGTGATTTTTTTAATTTGTTAAGGATTAAGGTTAAGCGCTCTAAAGCCGGTGTAAATCCCCAGTGCTTTGCATTGACCGTTACAAAGCGGTGATACCAGCTTTATTCAACTATGTGTGTATGTTGTTTTGTATTGTGCCGTGCTGTTTTGGCAATTGGTCACTTGCCTTAAATAAAGAACCACGCAATTATATAATACGAATGCCTTACTGCTGCTGCAGCTGGTGTTTCACATCTGTATATTAATATAAAATTAACTTTAACATAGTATGGCTCATATGAATATTCAGAAGCGCAGCTGCGCATTTTGGCAATTTGCATGCAACCGACAACACATTATAAAGCGTCCGATTGTCATTGATGCATGATTGTATCGTTAGCTTGTACAAAAGGTAGTCAAATAATCACATCTACAATTTTAAATGAAAATCCTATATTTAAATAGAAATATTAAAGTTTGAAAATTGCTGCGTTGGGAAAGTCTCCAATACACTTGCAGGTAACGTGCAATTTGCTAAAATGCGAGGTAGCGGTCTTAAATATTCAGATGAGCCCTACATTTTTAAAAACAAGTTTTAAGTTATCCTGATGTAAGAACCCACCTCAAATGATGAAATTGAAATAAATTTAGAATAATTCGTTTCCCATTTCCACGTGCAATTAGATGAAACCATATATACCCTGAGTGAGCACTCGGGGTATGTATGGTTTCAGAATAGGTAGTTCGAATGGGTAATGTATTTTAATAGTATAACAAAGATGGCCCATTGCACAATTATATCGGGCATGTAAAATCAGTTATAAAAAAGAGGATTTATTAATGGACTTATGCAAATCTTTACTTAAGGGGAAATACCAGCGATATGCCACTTTAAAGTAGACAGAGGAGACAGACTTGAAAGACGAGACGGACGAGACTAACAGTCAGACAGACAAAGGGATACTCAACTCACCAACTAACATCTGCAGTAACAATGAAATACTCCACCGTGATGTGTAATATTCAATTAAATCAAACTCGTATGGTTTGTTCAATCAACTGATACATAAAGCTTCTACACAAGATAATGATACAGACATTTACAAAGTCATTATTATCAATGCCTAATACACCTAGGAGTATGTACAAAAGCAAATAATTAAACGGGTGTATGTCAGTTTCCGCGTTGACAAATATTTTAAAAATGAGACACGACTTCGACGTTTACCTGTTAAAATGCGAACTTTAATTTAATAGATCAGACAAACAACCATTTACGTTATTCCTATAAGCATATATTGCAATATTCAAACGAAACAACAATTTATTTCAAACGTAGCCATTAAGAGTATCAAACATTTTAAGGAAGATAAATTAACTTACCCAAATGCCGTATGTTTCAGACACTTACTCCGCAACTAGTGCTTTAGTCGCAATTCTGTAACTGTCCGTGAATGTCAAATCATCTGCCGATTGATTCTTGTAATCGCCCGGCAGCGTTTACCGCCAACCTAGAAACATGCTGTTCGTGAACTCGAACTGAACATATTTTCAAACTGACCAAACAACTAGATATGAATCGATCATGTACACATCGCCTGCTATCGTAATAATAGAAGCGTGAGTTACTGAGGCCCGTAAGGCTTTCTTTACAGAGGAACATAACAATTTACAAAAATATGAAACTCGTAGTTAATTAAAACTAAACCTATTTGATCGTTTTTTTACTTAAAATGTATTTTCTTACACACTGAATAATGTGCCTAACAAACGCTTGCTTAAAACCCTTATTATAAACAAAAAACCCGGAAAACACTGAAAATTCACATAACTTGACAAATGTACAACTGCGTACAAATGAGGCCCAATACTTAACATTAAAAAAAACATATTGGTTGTATCGTGACACAAACAGACAGAAAAACAGACAGACACACATTCAATAGTAATTTAAGACTACACATTGAAATAAACGCAATCGATGACAAGAACATACACGTTAAGGGCGGTTATACAGCTTATGAAAAAAACATTTTTCAGTTGTTAATATTACCATATTAAAGATAATAAACGAAGTAAAATAATGGTAAACAAACAAATATGTTATTCATGTTCATATCTCATACATTTGATGGATGGTTATCAAAATACATAACATATTTAGTTATTTAACTTCAAATTTATTATATTACGTAATTACAATAACAATATTGTGCATATTGAACATATGCCATGTGTGTTTGTTTGTTGTGGTAATTGTTGTGTTTTGTTTAGTTCGATACTTCGTCGTTTTCAACGTTGTTTTAGCCATATCACGGCGGTCAGTTTACAAACTCACACGTTTACTTGAATAGCGTGTTGTTCGAGTTAGTTATATCCACAAAAACGTAACGGATGTAATTACTTGCATTGATCTGATATACATAAATCAATTGTTGTTTGTTCGCCAACGAAAGTGAACCGGTTGAACCTTGGTTAATAAAACGTATTGTTTAATTTCGGTTCATTTATAACAATCATAAAGAGGTTTACTTAATTCATTCATCTTGTTGAGGGCTTCGGAATATGTGTGTTCGTGAACTGTCCGTTGCTCTCGAAGTACACAATTTTAATGACCAATACATGAAGATAACTATGTTAGTGTTGGATACCCGGGATAGTAGAGAATCATTCAATCATATTCGAATAAGAGATTTTGATTATTCAAATATAATCATATATTTTATTTATAAACCCCTACATCCAAAAATCATAACTTTTTAACGTCGAAAAAAACTTCTTCGAAAATACAAAACAAACAAAAACCCAATCGAACGCGCTTCTCTGAAATGGGATAAAGAAATATTTTTTTAATATACGAATTGTGTTTTTATTAGGTTTATTGAATAATCGTTTTACTTCCGGTAATCATAGATACAAAATGGCACATAGACGTCATAGTTTTGGCGGACTTACCTCCTTAACCTGACATATACGTTCTGTATTTTGATTTTGACTTAAACGTTTGGCATTGACCTTGCAGATAGCCACGTACCAATTATGTAAGACACACTGTCACATGTACGTGTACATTTGCAACGCGCATTTTAAAATAATTCAATGCATACATGCAAGTTACATTATTGCATTGTTAGTGAGGTTCTTGTCATGGTCAATTCCCATTTAATCACCAGTTTTAAATGAGGGCAGTGCAAATTATAATGAAAAATATAGTGAAATAATTTAAATCAAATCTCGACCAAAATACATCTTTGTAAGCAAGGACCGAGCCTCTTAAAATTGAACTATTCATTTTCGTTTCAATCAGACAAGAACTTCAGCAAGCTATTGTTAAGTATTGCACACAGTGGTTAATGTAATGTAAGACAATAATAGAAGTGTATGAACAACAATTTACGGAAGTTATTTTGTCATCAATACCAAAGAGACACAAACAGCCACTGTGACATTATGTTTATCGAAAAGGAATTTACAAAAAACCGAAACCAGGAAGGTTTTTATGTATCTTTTGTACAGTTTCACAAGATAAAATCTCTATACAAGCAATCTTAAAACGTCAATCTGATCTAACATACAACACGAAACAAAGCCTACCTAACCGTACATTCATATCAACTCGTTAACATACGTTTATCTGAAGCATCAGGAAGTAAACACAAATTCCTAAAGTGTTATATCAGTTTGAAAAAAACACATGGGAATGTTCACTGAATTAATCGAAACCTTGGCAAAATCAAAATAAGACTTTAAAGTATGCAATATGTCAGAATCACATTTGTCAAACATTGATCAATAAAAGATATTGCACTACACTCATTTGCTCTTAATTGTGCAAGTACAGAACTTTAGTATCCAATGTAAAATAGTACAAATTTTATTTGCGAAAAGAACACGTGAACACATAAAAAGGATATTATCTATTTCAAAATGATTTTCGGACGTCTTCAGCAATAAACATGCATTTTGGTATCCCTTTTTTCTGCTTAAATTAAGCGCCCATCGGTACAATCGTTGAATACATTTACGTTTTTCCTTACAAGGTAGACTCCATTTCCATGACTAATTGAAACGATAGACCAACTATACTGAAATAGAAAAATTAGTAATATATCGTGAACGATACTTTATTACAGCTTTTAAACATTTGCCTCTTCTATAACTTTAAACATTTATTTTAAGCTGGATTGCATCAAAAGCCTCAGTCTTATGGAGACGTTATAAATTAATAATCTCTCATGTTTAGCGGCTGGTTAAGGTTCATTAAGATATTTGAAATTTGGTACACGGAATAGAAATAGTTTTTGACACAATCATTTTCTTATGGAATGCATACGCTGAATAAATACATCGTATGTGTGTGCTTCGATTTCATTTGCGTATTCAAACCAACGCATTACACATTACACATCGCATTAAGAGCGCGTACACGTTCTATTATACAATATGTTTAATGTACATTTCATATATGCAAACTTAATTACATCTTTAATGAAATGTTTGTATTTCATACAACAATTTTGAAAAAAAAATAGTATATTACTGTTTAAACAAATAATATAAATATTGTATCATAGATCGTTACCAAGAGTGCACGTAGCATACGAAATTTATCTAAAATTACCAGCTGGTAATTGAAAAGAAAATAATCATGAAACGTTTTCTTTAGTCTGCATCCTGGTTAAATATGGAAGCTATTTGTATGAAGGGTTAACGCATTAATAAAGATAAGATTGACACTTTCAAAATCGAATCCCTATAAATCAGAATGACATACGGTACATGAATGTCCTTCTTATTCATATATACACATAAGTTGCATGGTTACACAATTAAGCATGTAAATACAATGAATGGTATTCTCAGATTAGAAAATTGCTCTATTACTTTTTCTATTTTTTAACCAGCAAAGTAGAAATAATGGCTTGAACTTTATTATTGGTTCTTTTATGTCATCTTCATTTTGGCTTATTATCCACGTCAAGTTTTCATTCAGTGCAAGATTATGTATTAACCGTGTAATTTTTCACCCTGACATTGTGGTCTGGGTCTTGTGGCAAGATTGCAATCAAGCAATTGCCAAAATGTAATCAACCAATGTAACACACTTCTACTAAGGTATTTAAAAACCAATCATGCAGGGAAAAGTTATTGTTTAAATAAAGTGTTAAATGAAGGCTTCTTATATTTTGCATTGTTAAAAATGCTCATTTTCTTTAAATCGTCTGAAGCCAGTTTGATAAACAACTTTATATTTAAAAAAAATCCAAACTAATAACAATATACGTTTGAAAAGTAATAAAGGCGGAATGTTAATTTTAAAATCAATTAATCATGAATAAGAAGTAAAATACTTAAACATAAAATCTCGTACAGAGTTCGTTAACAACATTTTGTGTGGATTGCTCAGTTTTTCTTTGATAAAAGCGGTCATAGAGAAGCAAAATATTTGAAATCATTCAATCACTTATATTCATTATTGAATTCATTATTTGGTGAATTTAATTTGTTAATGGTAAATTAAATTATATTATATTTAAGTCCAGTGAAATACCTTGATACTAAAATAAATCAAATGTATGCTATGAACTAGGCTTTTTGGTCATGTATTTATTTAAATAAACAATAATTATATCGCTATGAATGTATTTTTATTTCAGTAAACATTTTAGGTGTTGCGTTATAAGCCAAATCTTGGATTTATGGGGTATTACTGCGACAAATTATGTCAAATGTAAACCCGTACAAATCCTGCACATATAATGGTACCACTATTTAGCGCTTTATATCAGCAAAGACAGAGCAACCGTTTTGTCTTCAATGAAACAATACCACTGCACCCAATTGTTTAAACATTTAAACCGGCGGTTAACCACATACCGGCGGTTAAAAGTCAGTAACATGTTGGTTACTGGTCGGTACGCGTTTGTATAAAATTTGATTAGTTATACCGATCGGTTAAACCCCAGGTAAAACATACCCTGCTTCCATAGGTGGGTATGTACAAGTAACCGAGAGGTAACTTACACAAAAAGGCCGCGGCGCGCGACATTATAAAAGCTAACCATCGACCCCCTTCACAAATTTGACGAGAAAACAACAAATTGCAGCGACTGACACTTTATTTGACTTCATTTACATGGCAATACGATTTCCGACTTCGGACGACGAATTTAAGGACGCACAGAACGTGTTTCTTATATTCTGTTATGGGTATGCCTTGTGTGATCCGATGCATCAATGGCGCCCATGTTAAAATCATTTCTCCGAGAACAGGGAACAACAAAAGTACAAACAAAAAACAAAACACGTTCGAACAAGTATCTTACCTTTAATAATCCTTGAAAATCAATAAATAATCCATTTAATTCAATAATTGACGAGTTTGCGTCTAGGGTCTTTGATAATTATTTTAGCATAGTTTAATAAACACCCTTATGCCATCATATCATTATATTCAAATAAGAACTCAATAAACTTTTTTCTTCGTCACACACTACGTCATGCACTCTATGTACATTACTGCTGTTAAAATGAACCGGAGCAGTTTATCAAATGTGTCGTGTTCTGAGAAAAATGGGCATAATGCATGTGCTTAAAGTGGCGTCCCATATTATCCTGTGCAGTTTGCACAGGCTAATCAGGGACGACACTTTCCGCTTGTATGACATTTTTTGTTAAAATGAAGTCCCTTCTTAGCAAAAATTAATTTTCGGCGGAAAGTGTCGTCCCTGATTAGCCTGTGCGAACTTAACACGCTTATCTGGGACGACACTTTACGCACATGCGTTATGCCCAGTTTTCTCAGAACACGACACAAATAATAGCCGTTGGTGAACTCGGTTGCATTTGCAGATTTCTGCATACAAAGATATATATAAACTTGAACAATGTTTTATTTGTCTATGGTAAATTCCCTTATTGTACAAGAAAGTAAGTAAGTTTATTGTAAACATAAGCCAAACTAGAAGAATAGTCTAGCATGTAACGACGACCATATATAATTTTTATGTTACATCTAGAACAACTAGAAGAAAAGACGTATTTGTAAGCACTCTCTTGCAGTTTGTAAGCACCAGGGATTCCGCTAAATGATGCAAATCCCGACATCATTATCAATTTGTCCCTGGTCATTTTGATGAACTCTAGTTAACATTTGCACTTTATTTTATTATGAATTCATTTGTAAATGAATTTGATAAAAAAAATATATGTCGCTGTTTATAAGCGTGACACTTCGCGCGAAAATTACGTCATTAGAAAATGCATTGTGGGAATGTTTTGGTTAAAGTTACCGGTGGTTAAATTCCACTATGCGCGGTTTGGTTACTTTGCGGTATATCGTGTTTATACAATCGAGTTACCTTGAAGGTTACTATACCTGAATAACCGCAAACTGCCCAAGGTTTGAATGTTACCGAGCGGTAACTTAAACCAGCGTTTATACAATCGGGTGCTGGTCAACACGAATTTTCCCCTGATTATTGTTGTTGAGTTTCATTATTCATATACATTACAGCTTTTAATTTAGGGGCCACAGTGACGGTAAATACGGCATTATATATTTTTTTTAATATGCATGGACATTTTTTAACACACATATGTCTCTGTTATAAAGACTTTTTGTCCATAGTAACACAAAGTTGTCCCTGGTGACTATTATATCGCGCACGGTGTAATCAGTAGTGGTATTAGTACAACGACTAAGCATTGGCCGTCAGTTTAGCCACTAAATAAAATTTGTAATGTATATGAATAATGATTAATGAGTCTGCTGGATAGCTTTCAGTATCTTTCTTGCAAGAGGATGACGACTGTAATTGTAAAAACTGAGAGTGACAACTATATAAGCTGCGGTGTCAGTAACTAGCGCTATTAATCGACATATATACTACTCAAAATTTGCTAAGGATCACGTTTAATAGTATGTGTAACTTGAAGTTCACAATTAGCTAGATTCAGCAAGCGTCACGTATCAATTATAAATTAATACATAATAATAAAATGAAAAACATACATGTTTATATCAAAACCTGCAAAATAACAATTTCAATTAAATTAAATTACATTGTATATAAGGTACAATTAATAAGTGATCCTTAGCAAATTTTGAGTAGTGTATATTTGAAACAAAACAGTAATAAAATAAGTATCGATGGCAAGCGGTTTATGAACTCTACACTTACGATTAGTAGCCCGTGATGTGTATGTGCTATATGTTCTACATCGACAATATTGATTCTAAACACTATTCAATTAAATCCATTCAGTATCATCCTCTCGTGTCTGAAATTATTTCACGCGCTCAAATGATAAGGCGAAGGCCAAATGTACTTACGAAAATAACTTATATTACAACAATGTTCTATCAAAGTTTTGACATCAACTCGGTTCTGTAAGATTTTGCGGGAAACAATCTTAAATATCATATTGGGGTAGTAATCAAAATAATTGAGTATAGCATTGAAATAAATAAGAATTACGGTAATATTTTTGCACAAAATAGCAGATATCTTCTAAAAATAAAATGTAGGATGTGAAACTAAAGACCATAATACGCAATTTTAGTTTTGATAAATTATTACCATATTCTCATTACCAAGGCTCCAAATAAGATTATATATAAATAGCATTTGTGGAAATCAGGACAAGTACTTTGCTCCGGACGGTCGTAAGTTCGAATGTTTAAAAGATAAGTTTAAAAAATGAATTTTTGAATATATTCGAATAATCAAACTAATCTAACAATGAACGACATAGTTATGGCCCGGACAAGCTTGTCCAACTAATGTTTTCGCTCAGAACCACACTAAACATATCTTACAAAAAATGCTTATCTCTGGCACTACAATCAAGCAGACGAATACTGTGTATACATTTTAATCAATCTATCATTATAAAACAGTATTATATGTCCACAAAACAAATTGCCTTATAACAAACCAAGAACCGTACACAAACGTACACGAATAGTATATGTAACGGGGATATCCGTTGACCAAGTCAATAGAGGCGAATTATAACTTCTAATTTTATGGACGTAGCCCGATGTTCAATATTAATCCTCTTAGAAATGTAGGCTATTTTCAATAAAAAAATATATGAAGTCATCATCGATTCTTAAAACGATTTAGTAAATATCTCATCGTCAGCATGTCAAAATGCAACACTTTAAATATGTCTGTAGAACTATATCGTTTAAACGGTCGTGTTACTAATGATATTAAAAATCCTTGTACTGTAAAAGATAACGCATGTCTTAATAAAAGTGTTAAAATAAAATAAAAGGAAAATAAATAGCAGTACTCACATGTTTGTTCGAATGGGTGTATCATGCCCTACGTTCATGATTCATGTCTCGAATTAAATCTAAAATAGGTTATTATGGATTTTACGGGGATTTCCTATGAATTATAGTTAAATCATTTATATTAAAAAGTATAAGCTGATAATATGTTGAATAAATCTGTGTTTTTAAATATTCAGCATGCCAATCGGTTGATGTTTCACGTGAAAACGAAATAAACTTAACATTGATTTTCGGGGATTTCTTATGACTTACAGTTTGCTCATATGTTACCTGTATGCTGTTACTTCGTCTTTTTTGTTTCATTGTTTAAATTAAAAGGAAGGTAGTTCATTCTCTGTTGAATAAACCGTTATTATTAAATAAAACAAAAGATCACATCCATGCTTACTTTTGTAACAAGAACTTTAATGCCATTTCGGTCTCATTTCCAGAAGTTTCGGGTCACGCTGGGGATGTTCCCTTGTGTATACAACGGTCATTACTGTAACACCCTGCCGCCCTATGGTCCCATTACGTCCAATCGGATCCCGCCTTGCTCTTTGTAATATACAAACATGTTGATCCAATACATTACATTTTAAGTGTCATTAAATTGACATTAAATTGCAGACACATAGTTTCATTAAATATAAAGATAATATTTAAAAAAAATGCATACGTTATTGCACAGGATTATGTCATGTAATACATTGTAATACATACCTGTTTGCTGGCACCCCGCAAAGATCTCATTGTAGATTGTCCGTATCAGTAAACAAAATACATTTGCTTCAGCAGGTGTAACTTGCATTCAGCGATTTTACAATTGCAATGCGTACACAATACGGAAATTACATTATCTATGTTACCTATTAGGTATTTAACAAAACATGTCATCATACCTGAAACACATATCGTGTAGGAACCCTGCGTACGTGTTACAAAGGGTTAAAACACAGCTCAAGTGAACCAAAACCAGTAATTTTCAATGATAAAATGCATCATACAATAAAATCTAACAAAACATTTACTGAAGACACCTGTGTTTCAGCAAAAATTTGCGAAACATATTTTACACAATATCGCAAAATTACAGACAACAGAGTGTTACCAATATGTTGGCGTGGCAAATTGTTCACAGGCTGCACCGATTAAAATCTATTCGCAATTAGAGTAGTAACTATTAACAGGAATACCCTTCGCCGCTGTATTTTGTAGGATGGTATAAATCACAAAAAAAACATAACTTATTATTATAAGAACTCTACCTGATATTTTGAATATTAAATGTTGAAAAGTGTTAAGTTACAAGTTAGACTGCATCCGGTACAAATGGATATATGGACAGGCAGACAGACAGAAAGATGCGATTCCAGGATACCGTCTCTTACTAGCGAGATGCACAATTATCGACACTACCATAAGTGCATACAATTGGTCGGTATGTTTCGTGCCTGCATAATAGATGGATACAACGATGTGGATTACGGATTGTCACTATTACACATAGTGTATCGCATTGTCATACTTGACTGCGTTCAATAACCACTTTTGAAATATATGTATTAGTGCAATTACACTCTATTTGCGCAACAATTACAACTCGTAGCGTACGCAGCATTTTTTTAAAGAACAATATTTGATAATTAATTAATATTGTACTATTTTTATAACTTAAATACTTTAATAGTTGAAGATTCAACTTATAAATATAATTTATGAGGACAAAGGAGGAAAACACTGCATTACCTAAAGCTTTATCAAACAGTCACAGTTTGCGTCTTTCATCTTCATAAACATTTAAGATATTTAGAAAGGCAAACATGTATGGAGTAACAACACACACACTGGATAATGTGCTGAGTACTTTGATAACAATTTAGAAAACACCTATTATATATAAATACCTAAACAGCTTTTCAAATGCAACGTTAGGGAAGTTATGTACTTCAATAACAATGTAACATACACCAAAACAGGGAGTGGGGAGATTCAAAGTGTCTGATGAAGCTTTCAATGATAAGGATCTAAACGTGCAATCGTAACATTTCATGGCGTTGCGCTGTGAAAGTATTACAAACACACGATATTTTGAGGTATTGTACATTAAACAAGCCTAACCCTCTATCCACATGGGGATTGTACAATGTTATCGTAATGAAACAGGAAGTATTTACAAATGCATTGATTTACCAACAATTCAACAATCACAAAACATTAGCAACATAGAAAGGTGCTGTAGAAATCAAAACAAAGATTACCATTAATCCGAGTAAAACCCATCTATCACATTACAGCACATCTGTATCCAATAAAGTTTGCGCACATTGTATACAAATATCCATTTGTTTAAACAAAATGTTTTATTATAAATTACAACTATTTTTTCCCGCAATTTATATACCGCATACATGTACACTTTCATCACAACAAATCAATTGTCATCAAGTTAATTAGATGATAAATTGTATAGCAATAAACTTAACCTCGACCTTACTGACCCTATTTGGCGAATACAATGTATATACCATTTGTAGATCAAACGTGGACGTTGATATGACTGGTCCCAAATTCAAATTCAAGCTATATTTGATTGGAAGCTTGATATTTTCAGTTTTGAATCAAGGTTGGTCAATGAAAACTAACGTAAATGAATTGCATGCCCCATTTTTCATCAGGCGCCTGCCCAACCATCAGCATAACAAGTCCAGTCTTAACATTATTATATTCAACGAGGGCCTGTCATTTTATGTACAAACCCTAACGAGAGCTGTCAGTTATTTCATGTACTTACCCTAACGACAGTCTGTCATTTATTTCATGAGTTCAACCAGCACCTTGTATATCTCACTGAGTACTTCTACATCCCCAAAGTGAGCTTGTTAAAATGAGGCACATGTCAGTCATGGGGGATCTGAGATGGATAAATATCAGCGTATGGGTTGATAATTGAATGGCTATATGTTCAGCTACAAGAAGATCATTTGCAACAGAGAATCTGACTTAAAGTATTGGATTCTATGCCTTTTTTTACTTTCCTATTGTACTAATACATGTATATTTGTTTCATTTAAATGAATGGAATTATTCTCGGTTTGATAAATACGGTATAGTATGGTTTTATACATGTTACTTAGAAGAGAGATTATGGTAATGGTTTAGCGCGAATAATGCACGGGTTTTGTTTGTAAGTTTTAGCGCGAAAGCGCACGAGTTTTTCGTTTTGGTGTATATATGATTTTCGAATCTATTGAGTCGCGATTCGAGAGTGTATTTGACAGGCAAAAGTAATGGAAAAGGACAACGAAGGGGTGATACAGTAGTTTAGGCGTTCATTTGCGAAATACATAGTATTCGGAAGGAGATTTTCGATGAGAAGACTGATTCTCTGCTAAAAGCGGAATAGTGAGCTGGAACTTCGAACAAAGGTCAGACTTGATGGTTCTGTTTATTTTAATAATACTGGCAACAACATTCCGATTTAATTGACGCAGGTTGTGTTCAATGTTAACTTTCATGAAAATTATTTTTAATAACATGCTTCATATCTTTATTTGTGCTGTTGTTTTTGTTTTAGTTCCAACTATTCTGATACGACATCAATTGATTTGACTATTGTGTAAAAATAGTTAAAATTCCTTAATTTGACGAATTTTCCAGCTGCCCAAGTACCCATAGTTTTGTATTTGAGTGTATAAAGCATTTTTTTATTTTTGAAATGACTTAATCAAAATTAATAAGGTGTTCTATTATATCAATTGAGCTCGTGCTATTTCCATGGAAATTTGAGCCAAGATTCGATCGGTAGCTTAAGGTATGTCTGTGTTAGTGAATTGAACATAAAAACAAATGTCAAGACTCAAGTCGGTAGTTTTAATTTTAAGAGCAGAAAATACGTATTGATTGTGAGAACATTAGTAACTTGTGTGTTTGGTATTTGTGTATGTTTCTTGTGGTCATTGGACCAATTTGTTTAAGGCCAATTGGCCTGATTTTGAAAGCTGTTTGGCTTGTATGGTCATTTGAACTTTAAAAACGGTCAGTCTATCTGATGTGTGAAAGCCAGTTGGCTTGTGTTGTCAATTTAACGAATTTTCTTAGAACGAAAGTCACAAAGAATTAACAATCTTTGCAAGTTTATTTTTTTGCAGTGCAGTAACTGGACAGTTCGAATAGCATATTAAGTATTGAAGAACCTAAAGGTATGGTTTATGTAGTATGCTATTATTATTAAAAGAATTATCATTATGATGTTCTTTTATTTTTGTTTTAATACTTATCATTAATTTTATAAATATTGTTTTATTATCTCTGTTTATTCTCTTTTGTTTTATCTGAGTGGTCAGTTGACAGTTTGTTGATGGCCATAGGTGCCTGATGAGTATAAGCCGGTTGGCATGTGTGGTCAGTTGACCGTTTGTGAAGGCCAGAGTGTGCCTATGTTGATAAGCCAGTTGGGTTTTGTTATTTAACCGTACTTTTTTAGAACGCATGTCCACATGGAATAAACAATCTTTGCAAGTTTATTTTTTGCAGAGCAGTAACTGGACAGTTCGAATGGTATATTAAATATTGGAGAACATAACAGTATGGTTTATGTAGTGTGTTATTATTATTAGGATTATGATTATGGTGTTGTTTTTTTGTGTTAATAATTATCATTAATTTTGTAAATATTGTTCTATTATATCTGTTTTATTCTCTTGTGTATTATCTGAGTTTGTGAAGGCCAGAGTGTGCCTGTTGTTGATTAGCCAGTTGGCCTGTGTGGTCATTTGACCGTTTGTAAAGGCCAGAGGGTGCCAGATATTGATTAGCCAGTTGGCTTGTGTGGTCATTTGACAGTTTGTGAAGGCCAGATTGTGCCAGATGTTGATTAGCCAGGTGACGTGTGTGGTCATTTTGCCGGTGGTAAAGGTCAGAGTGTGCCGATTGTGGTTGAATCGTATATTTTTATTGCTTTTACAAATGTTCGCAATTATATCTTTTCAGTTAAATGACAGCTCGATAGTTATATAACATGGTTGAGAATATTTAGGTATTCATTTTATGTTAAAAATTATTTATCATTTGTATTCTCTCTTTGTTTTATTCGAAAGTCCTGTCAAATACAAGCACTCACTCCTATTTGTCTCTGGGTTATTATTTGAAAGATAATGATAATGATGATGAAAGGATGATGATGATATGGTTGATAAAGATGAGGAGAATTTAAACGTATTTTGAGAATAGAGAATAATAAATTTACTCATAACTATGAGTAAATGAAATTATTCTAGGTTTGATAAATACGGTATAGAATGGTTTTATACATGTTATTTAGAAGAGCGATTATGGTAATGGTTAAGCGCGAATAATGCACGGTATGTGTGTTCAAGTTTTAGTGCGAAAGCGCACGAGTTTTTCGTTTTGGGGTATATATGATTTGCGAATCTATTGAGTCGCCATTCGAGGGTGTATTTGACAGGCAAAAGTAATGGAAAAGGCAAACGAAGGGGTGATAACTCCGCCCGCCCTTAATGGACATGTATGTCTAAATAATTGGTTACATTATTTTGACGTTTATAATTTTGCAATAATAAAGTCGATATTACGTTTATTTCAGTTCGGTTTTTTAGTCCATGTGAGATGGGATCTAAACACGAACAGATTTCTTTACCGATATAGTCGATGGGTGTATTTACATTTAAGTCTGAAGCAGCTAAGTTTTCTTTTTTCTTTTGTTTCATCTTTTACTTCATATTGTGTTTTTAATGTGAATTTTTATGTTATATGTTTTTATATTTGAGACTCTCACTTCCTGGAGATGTTACTTCCTGCATATTTATTGAAATCTTGGTATGTTTATATGTCAGTGTTATCATGTTTTGTGTTCTTACGTTACGAACGTTTAATTTTAAAATGTATTCTTATTTTTACGATTACTTAATTTTGAGCTCATCTATTTTATTTTTTTTAAATTATAAGCTATTGTCATCACCTTGGCGTCGGCGTCGGCGTCTGCGTCGGCGTCGGCGTTGGCGTCCGGTTAAGTTTTGCGTTTAGGTCCACTTTTCTCAGAAAGTATCAATGCTATTGCATTCAAACTTGGTACACTTACTAACTCTCATGAGGGGACTGGGCAGGCAAAGTTAGATAACTCTGGCGTGCATTTTGACAGAAGTATGTGCCCTTTTTATACTTAGAAAATTTAAAATTTTGGTTAAGTCTTGTGTTAAGGTCCATTTTATTCCTTAAGTATCAAAGCTATTGCTTTCATACTTGCAACACTTACTAACTATCATAAGGGGACTGTGCAGGCAAAGAAATGTAACTCTGACTGGCATTTTGACAGAATTATGTGCTCTTTTTATACTTAGAAAATTGAAAATTTTGGTTAAGTTTTGTGTTAAGGTCCATTTTATTCCTTAAGTATCAAAGCTATTGCTTTCATACTTGCAACACTTACTAACTATTATAAGGGGACTGTGCAGGCAAAGTAATGTAACTCTGACTGGCATTTTGACAGAATTATGTGCCCTTTTTATACTTAGAAAATTGAAAATTTGGTTAAGTTTTGTGTTTAGGTCCACTTTATTCCTAAAGTATCAAAGCTATTGCTTTCATACTTGCAACACTCATTAACTATCATAAGGGGACTGTGCAGGCAAAGTAATGTAACTCTGACTGGCATTTGGACGGAATTATGGGCCCTTTATACTTAGAAAATTTGGTCAACTTTTGTGTTTTGGTCCACTTTACCCATTAAGTATCATAGATATTGCTTTCTTACTTGGAACACTCGCAAACTCTAATAAGGGTACAGTAAAAGGGCAAGTTGCATATCTCTGGTTGTCATTTTTACGGAATTATGACCCTTTTTTTACTTAATAACTTTTAATATATGGTTACATTTCGTGTTTCGATCCACTTCACTTCTAAAGTATCAAGGCTATTGCTTTCAAATTTCAAATACTTTCATGATATCATGAGGTTACTGTACCTGGCAAGTTGAATTTTACCTTGACCTTTGAATGACCTTGACTCTCAAGGTCAAATTATTAATTTTTGCTAAAATTGCCATAACTTTTTTATTTATGATTAGATTTGATTGATACTTTGACAAAACTACTCTTACCTGACATACCAAAATAGACTCCACCCAAACCATCCCCTTTGCCCTCCCCCCTCCCCCCCCCCCGAATCCTCCCCCCCTCCTATTTTTTTTAAGATCATCTCACAAATGACCACCACACCCTCACACTATACCCCCTACCCCACCCCCCCCCATTTTTTTTGAAACGGTTAAAAAACACAAATATTTATTCATATTATTTTATGTTTGAAATACCGTCCAACCATTGCACCCAAGAATCCTTCCACACCGCCTCCCCCTCCCCCCCGAATCCCCCCTATTTTTTTAAGATCATCTCACAAATGACCACCACACCCTCACACTATACCCCCCACCCTACCCCCCCCCCCCCAATTTTTGTTTTAAACGGTTAAAAAACACAAATATTTATTTTTATTATTTTATGTTTGAAATACCGTCCAACCATCGCACCCAATAATCCCCCCCCCCCGAAATTTTGTTTGCATTTTTTGCATTTTTTGCATTTTTTCCCGCATTTTTGGAAGATAATGTAATAAATGTCCACACCCCTTACTATACACCCCTTTTCACTCCACCCTTCCATCCTTTGTGATTGAAAATGAGTGTACATTCACCTTTAAAAAGAAAATAGATGAGCGGGCTGCACCCGCAAGGCGGTGCTCTTGTTTCGTTTTGGTGTGACTGGTTAGATGATGACGTCGGTTTAGTATATATATTACTCGGAATACCTATGATTTATCAACATTCTTTTTAAGTATTATTTTATGGATTTATAGTTTTAGTTATTTGATTGTTTCTTGTTGATTTATGGGGTGTGTGCGGGATGCTTTTGGTGTTTGTTTGTTATGTTACTTTGCACAATGAGATTGTTAATGTTTTATTTACATGTTTTGCTAAAGAATACATCATTTTACAGTATAATAATAGCTGCTTATTTGTAGATTTCTCTTAAATAAGAGGTTTCGGGAGGAGATGAAGGCACCTAGATACCGGTCTTGAGCCATGGGTCCTCATACGTCCCCCTGCAATTAAAAGAAAAAAGAAAAATGATCAGTAGGGTTGCGTATCCCGCTCGCGGTTTTACCTTAATCGTGTATTATTACCGATTATTGTATGGGGTGTACGTGAAGTCATATACACTTCTCTTGATTGGTGGTGGTTGATGAATCTTGCAGATAATAGCAGCTCCTTTTAACAAATTAATGTTTCACATGTGTAAATGTATAATATTTAAGCAACTTAACGTGATTGATGGGCACTAGGGGCTTATTGTGTGCACTTTGGGCATCGGTTGGGATCAGTTTATTCAAAACGTAACCCTTGATTTTAGGTATATACTTGCCGTCGAATTGTTATGAATAAATTTGCACTTTTTACATGTAACACATGTGCATGTTAAGTATTAATAATGACATGCCCTACATCATTTAAATAGTATCGTTTCAGTTATTTACACATCTGAACAAGGATGTTACACCGTTTACAGTCGTCTCGAGACTCATCAACTGAGCGGTGCCATCGAGGTCGATTTCCGTTGCACATGGAAAACAAACGGGCGTCAGAAGAATTGTTTTTGAATTTATATGTCGAAATTCTTGTCAAATACAAGCACTCACTCCTATTTGTCTTTGGGTTATTATTTGTATGATAATGTTAATGATGTTGAAAGGATGATGATAATATGGTTATAAAGATTAGGAGAATTTAATAGTATTTTGAGAATCGAGAATAATTAATTTACTCATAACTATGAGTTATATGTGTTTTACGTGGTACGTAACATTTATCATGTACATCTACTTGTATTTTCCCAACTTCATAATCTTTGCTTATGCAATGGGAAGACTAATTGATGTCCACTGTGATTCTACCTTTCTGACCTTGAACTTTTGAAAAGTAATTTTTATAAATGCTTCATTTAGCTCATTGCTCAGATGACACATAGTCACACGTGCGCAACAAGTTTTACTACGTGGTAATTGTCTTGTAGATTGTTTTCACTTGTAAATCTATTATCAAATCACATTTACCTCAGCAACTGTTTATATAAAAATGGTATATTGTAAAATAATTTATATTGTCATACTTTGTCTTACAAGATTCACAGTGTACATTGTGTGTTTATAAATTACCGAAATTTATGTTAATTGATTTAAGCATGTACCAAGATGATCATGTTCACGTCTTCTCTTGTCAATGTTGGATATTTAAAGCCATGAGCCGATCATGCTTTGTTGTTGCCAGGACTTTTCATTGAGTAATTATTAGTATAATGCATCCCTTTAAAGGGATTGGGACCTATACAGATTTGCTCTTGTGTGTCTATTGTATTTTAACTTATGTAATGTGTAACTCAACAAGATGAGCTGCTTAAGAAATGACCATGATGTAAACTCGTTTTAGCTATTCTACTTTGCCATTTTTAACGTCTGTGTAATGCTTTGGTGAATACAACATATTCATATCTCTGTTTTCACTACAGGTATTCTATTGAAACATACACACATCGGTTAATTTCACACTAACCCACATCATAATCTCATGAGATTACTGACCAAGGAACATAACCATGACCTGCAATAAAGGATGATGCTTCTTGTCGTGATTTGCAAATTAAGGTTATCTAATGCGTTCAACGAATGCATATCTCAATACCCACCAGAGACATAGAAATGAAACTTAACATATGTGTTAAATGTCTTTTATTAGCAACTGATCAATACCTTAGTGGTAATTATATTTGGTCACGGACGAATTGCCACTGCTCAGACCTGCTCATTAGCAAGATAATTGTCATGGTTTTCTTATAAATAATAGGCTAAGGTGTGGGTTTTACTACAAACAATAGTTTTAATTGACCAACCTTGATGAAACTAGGGATTTATCAATCCTGCATGCATTTTGGGCAAGTTGGGTTACCTGAAAAAAAATGATTTTTTTTATAACTTCATTTATGACGGAGTAATGCTGGTTACATTCTTTGTGAAGGTTGCTCACATGCTGGTCTAGTGTGGGATGGAGGTATTTTTAAGTAACATTGAGTGAAGGTAGGAAACATGAAGATCTAGTCGGGTATTCTTAATTGAGGTAGTGGGGTATGTTACCCTTAATAGAACAACATGTTTCCGTTCAACTTGACTTTGCTTTGAGGTATTATTCTGAAATTGTTCGTGTATCATACATACATGCAGACTTAGTTTGTGATAACCTTTGCGGCCTTTCATTTCAAGGTGAAGGTCGATTTTACTAATAAAAGAAAGGCATCTTCTACTCATAAACTATATACTTATAGATGTTTTGCCTTAACATTTCTCTTTTTGTTCATATAAGCAGACAATGCTCCTGATTGCAAAGTTATTACAATTAACAATGAAAATAAAATAGCTGCATTTCTACATTTCTCTAGAAATCGTCAGATTTAGTTTTGCATATACTACGTAACTTACTACTAGATGGTAACTATTAAAGATATGCGCCCTAAAATATGTGTCTGTAGTCAATATATTAGATGACTGACCGAAAATGTACAAGTAAAGAATGTATGTGTCGAAGAAAATACCACGTAGTCATTATCTCATCAGTTGCATAGATGAATCTAATTATCTTTATTCATACACGCTGTTTATATTAAGTAGCAATGATTTTGTGAAGTTTTAAAACATTTTCTTCTATAATGTATGTAAAATGTGAACAAACGCGTAGTCTTACTGACTGATTTGTGTAAACACGATCCTAACATTATAATCGAAAAGCTGGCGGTAAAAAGACAATACACGGATTTTATTGGAGATCATTACATGGTCTGGAAAATAATGTAGAAAATTACAAGAAATCAGTGGTCAGTTCGTTCAGGTCTTGTTTTTAACAGACAAATGCAAACAATCAACGAAAACAATTGTACAGACTACGTAACATGCACACCGAAAGGGATGAAGACGTATTAAACGGTGACAGATGGTTTTAAATGTAGTGTATATTTTTATAATTTGCCATATTTTAAAAGCATATGCGTTAACAGATCCTATATGAGAATTGAATGTGTAGACCGAAGGTTATACGTAAAATATTATATTGAGAAATGTCCGCCTTATTGTAATGTAATTCGTAAAAATGATGTGAAATTGTACAAGTGTTCAAATCGCAACAACCACAATGCAAACAATATCTTTCGTTTCTTGGTTAATTACTAGAACCATAAAATCCCGTAGTAATTCTTAAGGAGTATGCACAAATCATGAAGCTAGTAGCAAATTTCATCCGGTTAACAGGCAATATATCAAGATGCTTTCATGGTTAAAGTTAGTTTTATAATTAGCGTAATCCGTTAATGCAGAACTAAGAAGTAATAACACTTGCAATTTTTTAAATAGATTTTTTATTACTCGCTCCTGAAACATAAAAGGAAAAGAACTATATTAATATTTAGGATTTAGAAATTCCCGTTTAAACCAGAAAAACACCGACACCCAGTTACAGTTGGTCTTCTAAAGCTCTACGATACAAATTTGAAATAATTATAGTATTGCTTTGACAGATCTAACGCAACTACGATATCATTGTCAAATACCTTGAGCTGTATTTCGCACTTATTTGCGTATTAACCATTAAAAATATTATAAATGCATACCTTTAATATCTTTAGGATTGATACAACCCCAAATTACCGACTCATAAGTACATAGGTATTAAAGGTTTCGTTGGAATTTTGACGCGGAGATCAACTGGCTTGTTGATTTTATAAATATTTTCTCTAAATAAAAGTTTCTTTTTTATAAATAGAATTCAAAATGTTAATTTACTTTTTTATAATTTACGTACTACAAACGAATACTTTTAAAAGGCGATATGCTATGGGGAAACCATGTGTCTATAACTCAAATAAAATGTTATATATATTGTTAAAATTACAAAATGTTCATTTTTCAGACGTATGTGTACATTTCTTCTAATCTAATGACATCTCTTCTGAGTGTGGTACAATTCCTGCCAAATGTTAAACATGTCTGCCATTAAGGGGGGAAGTTTTCTTTTGTGGTTAGGGTAAACCCTATAAAAATCACAATGTCAACCCATGTATAATAATAGATGCTCACAATATTAAAGTAATTGCGTTAATATTATATTTGGGCTGAGTTCGAACATGACTGTCGTTTGTTATAAAAATGGCTACAAGGGGCAGTTTTCCTTATTGTGAAAAAATGTTATCAATGCCTACCATTTGCTGTTAAGTTATTGGAAATTAAAGAGGCTTAAGGTTTTTATTGCTTAAAAAGATTCAAATTCTAATTTATAGTGTCTTCAAAACACACATTTCATGACCGATATGTATAATATCAATTATTCGGAATGGGGATCTGAATGCTTTTTAAGCCATTGTTCATCAAACTCTAGGGGAAGGGCTTTATTCATAATTAATAGCACATAATCATGTAATGCACAACTCTGTTTCTAATTGCAATGGTAATTTTCTCGCATGTGACATTTCTGTAAGCTAGCGTATATCACTTAACTATATGAGCCAACGAATGACTCACCATCCTATTTTACTGATATCTTTGAAGTTATTGAAATACTTGAAAATAGGGCTTTTATTCTATGTGGTGAATTTAACTTAGTTAAAGATCATGTATTAAATTACTTAGATTACAAAAAGGTCAATAGCCCGAAGGCTCGAAATCAAGTCCTAGGATTAATTAAATGGTGGAAGCACTTTGATTTTAGACCCAATGTTTAGTTTTTAGCACGACGCGGACGGCGGACGACGAACTGGCAATGACAATACCTCGGTTTTTCTCCGAAAAAAGGTTAGCAAAAATGATAATATTATAAATCACTTAAGCACTACCTATTTATAAATATCAAAATAAATATTCAATTCCTGACAACGAATTACAGTTAAAAAGAAGTAATCAACTTGCATAGATATAAAACAAGCAAAATTTATAACAAGCACATTATTAAAACAAATTTAAGTGTTTAAAGACAACTTTTCAGATGAGAATCTTGAATTTGAAACCAGAAATAAATATCATTCAGAACAAAAACTTGTACAGGAGGTATGATAAGATCCAACTTTCAGTAGACTTTACCAGTTGAAAAGCCATCTAATTATGTTTGCATATTATTATCAGTCTATTTACAAGCAAACAAATGAATGTAGTATTGATGACAATGATTACTATGTAAAATGATTAAAATTTCTTAAAAATTAAACAAGAGTGAGTTCGTTTCAATCGAAGGTATCATCACTTTAGAGGAAGCATCAACAGATTTAATAAATATGTCAAATAGTAAAAGCACAGACAGTTTTGGCTTCAGTGCAGATTTCCATAAAAAGTTCCTCTAAAAGGATTGGTACTTTTATTGTCAGATCCTTAAATGAAGCTTTTAATAGTGAAACTTGATCTGGAACACAAACTCAAGGCATCGCTTCCTGTATCCCAAAGGGTGATAAAACAGGGCCTTTTTATACAAAACTGGCGCCAAATTACACTTTAAAATTTTATAAAACTGCATCTGAGTTAAAAGCCAACAGATTTAAATTATTCATGGACAAGTTAATTCATGACGACCAGACTGGTTTCTTTAAAGGAAGATAAATAGGGACAAATACAAGGATAATTTTTAACAGTATGCACGATACGGAAGAAAATGAGATCCCGGGTTAACTTCTCATAATATAATTCAAAAAGGCATTCGCTTAATTGGCTTGATCATCTGTACAAAGTACACGTTCTTTCTTTAATTTCGGTCCAGACATTAAACGTTGGTAGCAGGTCTTATATAAAGATTTAACTCAGCGTTTTCTCAGTTTGGTTACTTATCTTACCTTTTCCCTGTTGAAAGGGGCTGCATACAAGGAGATTCTCTCTCGTGTTATATTTGTATCCTCTGAAGTTGTGTCACTTGTTTTAAGAGACAACAAGGATAAAAGGTACAACCATTGATGGATTTGAACATAAAGTGTCCTTGTTTGCGGAAGATAATATTATTTTATTAGACGGTACTGGACAATATTTCAATGAAACACTTACTGTTATTATACAGAATTTTGCAATATTTCAAGTCTTAATGACCATTTTCATAAAACAATTGGTGTATGGATTTGCAAGCACCAATATAGTTTTATACTATTCAAACAAAATGGAAATTAAATTGGATGCAACGCAGTTTTAATATGCTTGCAATCAAATCCCATGTTGACCCGTCAAAAATGGTTAAAATGAATTACGATGAGAAACATGTTAAAATGGAAAATAATCTGCAAAATTTCAAAAGAACAATTTTAACAACAATTGATGAAAATTGTAATTGTGAAAACAAGTATTGTGTCATTATTAGGTCACGTGTTCATATCATTGCCAAACAACCCCCTCGAAATACCATTTTAAATAATATTAAGTTTTCCTATTTAGAAATTTATTGGGATGGGAATATTAAATTCAGGTTTTAAACAGAAGTAAAGGAATATAGTGTATGAGTTATACAAATTATTAATTTGGATTAATTTATTCCAGTATTTAAACTTACATGGTTACTCAAAATTAAAACCTTTAGGTGAAATCGGATGGATATCACAACACTGTATTTCGTATAAACTTTTTAATTGCTGCTTTCAGTATGCTTAAAATATATCTAAAATATTTTTTAAACCCTTTTTGGGTAAATGTTTTTAAAAGGTTCTTATTTTATTGTGGTATATTAGAAGTAAACACTGAAGAGTTCTTGTTTTATCCACTTTTTTATAATCCAGATCTATTGATAGGAAATAAAGTTTTTTTCATCAACTCATGGTTTGTACAGGTGATAATTATGAAAACAAATTGTATACCTTGTCCCACCCAACAAATTACCAAGCCCGTTTTCTCTCATTGATGCAATGCAAACTGAAAGAAAATCTAAGGCAAAACGACTATACACCATCCGAAATAATAATAATGAACAATCATCAGCAAAAGTAAAATAGTGAAATATAACCAATGCCATAATTAATGAATAAGAATGGAATTGTTTATTTGAGCTACCATTTTTTAAAAGCCAATGATGTGAAGGTTCAGTGGTTCCAATACAGAATAATTCACATGATACTTGGAACAAAATGTCTTTTGAATAAAATGAAAATTACTGATTATGAATTATGTTCTTGTTTAAGAAAACTTTAGAAAATTTATTCTTGGAATGTCATAAATCTAAAGCAAGTATTGACGAAATGTTACCAGGACAATCTTCTCCTTATATAAATTTGATTTTTTTTATTTTGGATATGTAACAAAGTCTGCTTGAGCCATACATATTATTATTTTGTTAACAAAAGCTATACGTGTACAAGTGTAAAATGAATAAATGCAGTCCATGCATAGCAGGATCCATTTTTACAAATGCTATTTACAGCGTGCCGTTACCTAAATAAAATTAAATGAAGTACCCATGTGTCATAAAATATAATTATATTCACCTAAGTTTGTTCCTCAATGCTTGTTTCATCTGTCATTACAACCTATACATCAGCGTTTGTCTATAAACACTGAACATATCTATATAATCATATGCGCCTAGTAACATGTGATCTACGCATTGTTCATATGTTAGTACAAACTAAAAACTATGTTACAATTTATACATCCTTGTTTTTCTATACACACTAGAAAATGTCTTTTTTTCAAAACAAAATTACATGTATAATAACGATGCCATAAGATATCAGGGGCGGATCCAGAATTTCTGGTTATGAGGGGCGAAATATTGAAAGATTTGCTGGGGTCCGGGGGTCAGCTAGGGCCCCTTTTGGGATGCACGGCAAAGCTCTGATAGGGGGTACAAGGGGGCGAAGCCCCCCGGAAGCTCAACGATTTTAGTGATATTGAAGGCTCTGACATCCACTTTAGGTGATTTGGATCTACCTAAGTGTGAAACATTAAATGAATTGACTTTACTTTGGCGATTTAAGGAGGGGGGGGTGTACGCCGCGTCCGCCCCCACCCTGGATCCGCCTATTGGTGTGGTGAGTAAAATAATATTATTGTGTTATAATTCATGTTGTTTATTTATTTGGTTGCGATCTTGAAATAAAATGTTTTGAAAACAAACAAACAAAAACAGTTAAGTTATGTGGGGTCTGATGTTTGCAACTGTTTATGTTGTCGGGAATATTACTACAGCGAGTGAAAGGTGACAAACAAAGTATAATAAGGATAATTAAATGCTTATTGTAAGTACGTTTTTTGTAGCGATCAGTGTACATCAGTTGGTAATTCCACAAACCTTGTCAAGCTTTGTGTAGTAACATTAGTATACATGCTGCACATTATGATTGTTAAAACGGGCTGATGTATTTACCTCTTTATATGATTATTTCAATATTGTAAAAAAAGTTTTAAGAAACACTATTTCCGCTGCATATCATAAGAAACTGTTATCAGTAAAGCCGTCTGAAAATCCTTGAGTATACAATTCAAGACTTATCATCAATAACCTTGCACGAGTAAATTGTTGTATATACACAGTTTGCAAGTACACAGTCTTTATATAAAACCGTTTACAGAAGCAACTAAATGATCACGCATGAAGCCCTGATACGTGTGCAAAATAAGCGACTTAAATGATTATCACATAAGCATTCTGAAGAGAAAATCAGTCACATTTACAGGACTGCCCTTTAAGAGCATTCGTTGCACAACCTCTACCAATACATATTCCCAGCGGCAGCTTATCTTCTTCAGGATGAAATCCGATTTATCAAACTCCCCATTATCATATGTACATGGCAGTCTGTTCCTCCACTCCAGCTTCAACATTTCTAGCTTCATTCTTTTCTTGCTGAACCACATCATCGGCTCTGGGGACGCGACAATGGCCTTTCAAATCTTCTCCAGTCTCAGCATTACCTTGGGGCCTTCCTCTAGCATGTCCGGGATATCTGCTACCCATTTATGTTGCTGGTTATTATGCATACCACAGACTTCCATTAAATTTCTCTAAGGAATCATGTAATTGCAAAGATATTTTTTCTCTATAGCTGTCCTTAATTCTTTCAGTCCGTCGTTCAACCAGTAAAGTGTTTTTCAACACGTTCAATGTTATTTCTTTATTTTTTGGTTGCATTATATTTTTTTGGATCATTGTAAGAATGACATATACTTTTGCTTGTGTGTCACTAAGGTTATTTACAAGCTCTGCCTCACCGATGTTGAAACATATCCTCCACTCCATGTGCTTGTATTCACTCTCCTTAAAGCCTATCGGTGTTACATAGGCTCCTAATGATACGACTTTCTGAACTATGACTGGTGGCGGCCAATGACGAAGTCTGGCAGTCCATCTCTGTAGGATGCTGGGACAGTAACAGCGAAGTGCGATAACTCTGTCAAAATGAATTAGACCTGATAATGTAGCAGGTATAGACGGCCCGGCTCGTTTATGTTGCTCCACTGATACATTATGTGTTGATGGACGTGCCGAATATTCGTCTATCAAAAAGCTACTACTTAATAGAACGTCTCCATATCCATTATCACACATAGCCTCGGCAATTACTTTATAACGTGCATGAGCTGGTCTCTCTTGTAGCAGTCTGCAATGTCCTGGATATACGCGTGTATCCATCGTATCCATCCTAAATACATCTATGTCGTCTGAAATAGTGTCAAGATTGATATCAGCTTCTACAACAACTACTACTGCTGCTGCTGCTGCTACTGATGCTGCTGCTACTGCTGCTTCTGCTTCTACTGCAGCAACTACTTCTACTACTACAACTAATAATACTGCTACTGCTGCTGATACTGCCGCTACTGCGGATACTGCTACTTCTACTGCTGCTACTGTTGCTACTGATGCTGTTCTTACTGCTTCTACTGCAGCTACTACTATTACTACTACAACAACTACTAATACTGTTGCTACTGCTACTCCTGCTACTGCTGCTAATGTTGCTAGTGCTGCTGCTGTTACTGTTGCTACTGCTAACTCTGCTGCTGCTACTCCTGCTGCTGATACTGATGCTGCTGATAGTGCTGCTACTGCTTCTACTGCAGCTACTTCTACTACTACAACAACTACTTCTACTGCTACTGCTGCTGCTGCTACTGCTATTTCTGCTACTGATGCTGCTGCTACTGATGCTGCTGCTACTTCTGCTTCTACTTCAGTTACTACTACTACAACAACAACTACTAATACTGCTACTGCTGCTGCTACTGCCGCTACTGCTGATACTGCTACTGCTGCTGTTGCTGCTACTGCTTCTACTGCAGCTTCGACTGCAGCTTCTACTACTTCTACAACAACTACTACTACTGCTACTGTAGGTGGTACTGCTACTACTGCTACTCCTGCTACTGCAGCTACTGCTATTTCTCATACTTCTGCTGCTACTGCTACTACTACTGCTGCTACTGCTGCTTCTGCTGCTGCTACCACTTCTACTACTACTACTACTTATTCTACTACTACTACTACTACTATTACTAAAAATAATAATACTGGTACTGCTGCTGCTGCTGCTGCTTCTGCAGCTGCTGCTGCTACTGCTTCTACTGCAGCTAATTATTCTATAACATTAACTTGTACTACTGCGACTGCTGGTGGTGTTTGTGCTCCTACTCTGCTACTGTTACTATTACTACTCCTGATTCTGTAACTACTACAACAACTACTACCAATACCACTACCACTACTACCAGTCTCACTACCAATAACGCTACTACTACTACTACTACTACTACTACTACTACTACTACTACTAGTACTACTACTACTACTACAACTACTACTACTACTACTACTACTACTACTACTACTACTACTACTACTACTACTACTACTACTACTACTACTACTACTACTACTACTTCTACTACTACTACTACGACTACTACTACTACTTCTACTACTACTACTACTACTTCTACTACTACTACTACTACTACTACTACTACTACTACTACTACTACTACTACTACTACTACTACTACTACTACTACTACTACTACTACTACTACTACAACAACAACTACTACTACTACTACTACTACTACTACTACTACTACTTCTACTACTACTACTACTACTAGTTCTTCTACTACTTCTACTACTACTACTACTACTACTACTACTACTACTTCTACTACTGCTACTACTACTACTACTACTACTACTACTACTACTGCTAGTACTACTACTACTACTACTACTGCAGCTACTTCTGCTACTACTGCTACTGCTGCTACTCCTTTTACTGCTGCTACTGCTGTTACTCCTGCTACTGCTGCTACTGCTACTACTGCTGCTATTGCTGCTGCTGCTGCTACAACTACTACTACTACTACTACTACTACTACTACTACTTCTATTACTACTAATGCAACTGATAATAATAATAATAATAATAATAATAATAATCATAATAAAAATAAAATAATAATAATAATAATAATAATAATAATAATAATAATAATACTGCTACTGCTGCTGCTGCTGCTGCTTCTGACGCTACTGCTGCTACTGCTACTGCTGCTGCTGCTACTACTGCTTCTACTGCAGCTAATACTACTTCTACAGTAACTAGTACTACTGCGACTGCTGGTGGTGTTGGTACTGTGACTACACTGCTACTGCATCTATTACTACTCCTGATTCTGCTTCTACTACAACTACTACTACTACTACCACCAGTCCCACTACCACTACTACCAGTCTCACTACCAATAACGCAACTACTACTACTACTACTACTACTACTACTACTACTACTACTACTACTACTACTACTACTACTATTACTACTACTACTACTACTACTACTACTACTACTACTACTAGTACTTCTAACACTACTACTACTACTACTACTACTACTACTACTACTACTACTACTTCTACTACTACTACTACTACTACTACTACTACTGCTACTACTACTACGGCTACTACTAATACTACTACTACTACTGCAGCTACTTCTGCTCCTACTGCTACTGCTGCTATTCCTTCTACTGCTGCTACTGCTGTTACTCCTGCTACTGCTGCTACTGCTACTTCTGCTGTTATTGCTGCTACTGATGTTGTTGATACTACTGCTGCTGCTGTTGCTGCTGCTGCTACTGATGCCGCTGTTACTGCTTCTACTGCAGCTACTACTACTTCTACAACAACTTCTAATACTATTACTACTGCTACTGCTGCTAATGTTGCTGCTGCTACTGCTACTGCTGCTAATGCTGCAACTGCTCCTGCTGCTGTTGTTATTGCTGCTACTAGATGCCGCTATTTTTACTAAGCTGAAAACGTTACTTTAACACCTTGCTTGCAGATGAAAAAAATACTCCCACACCGGTCGACAAACGACATTCTCGCGACGCGCGACAAATCAGTCGACAGTCAATCTTGACTGTCGACTGATTTGTCGCGCGTCGTATTGAGCGTCGAGAGAATGTCTTGTGTCGACCTACTGATTTTAGGTCGACAGGCGACATTCTCGCGATATATCATATTGACTGTCGACTGATTTGTCGTGCGTCGAGAGAATGTCGCGAGAATTTCGAGTGTCGCGCTCGAAGGTCGACACACGACATTCTCGCGACATTCTCTTGACGCTCAATACGACGCGCGACAAATCAGTCGACAGTCAAGATTTTCTGCATTTTTTTTCTAAAACCCAGCGCGATATGCGACACTCAAATATTGACCTTCGACTGATCTGTCGCGCGTCGAGAGAGCGTCGAGAGAATGTCGTGTGTCGACCTAGGGGTTTTTAGGTCGAAAAGCGACAATTGCGCGATATTGGCTCGATATATCGTATTGAGCGTCGAGAGAATGTCGTGCGTCGAGAGAATGTCGTGTGATTTTTAGGTCGACAGGCGACATTCTCGCGATATATCATATTGACTGTCGACTGATTTGTCGTTCGTCGAGAGAATGTCGCGAGAATGTCGAGTGCCGCGCTCGAAGGTCGACACACGACATTCTCGCGACATTCTCGCAACATTCTCTCGACGCTCAATACGACGCGCGACAAATCAGTCGACAGTCAAGATTTTCTGCGATTTTTTTTCTAAAACCCAGCGCGATATGCGACACTCAAATATTGACTGTCGACTGATTTGTCGCGCGTCGAGTGAGCGTCGAGGGAATGTCGCTTGAATGTCGTGTGTCGACCTTGAAGGTCGACACGCGACACTCAACTTGGCCCTATCCTGATTCCGTAGTATACCCCCTTAAATGTGGATACGGGATGTCACTTATTTTCGCGATGTACGCGCACAGATTGTTCCATGCAACATTTTCTGGGTATTGTACAAATGTAACAGAATATTCTTTAAAATGAATCAAATACATGAAAGTATGTGTTTACACTAGCGCAGTGGTCTGCAATTTATGTGCAAGTTTAATGAAGAGTATCGAACAAATGCACGGAATTGGCATACATTTGGATTATTTCAGTTGAAGTTAGATTTTTAAATGCATAAAACTGTTTTAATCCTTATTTTAGTCGTGTCTGTAATTATTTTCAAGCGAAGTTATGTTAGTAAAACAAAATACTCGGAGCGCATGCGTGTGACATCATCACGAGAGCCGCGTTCTTAATGTAAACAAAGTGGTCGAAATTAGGTCATGCTCGAAATAAGGATATCGTACGATAATTGTAAAAAGTAATTGTTTTATATATTTTGAGTACTCATGCTAAATGTATATATGTTTTTTGTATGAATCATGGACGAATAGTTTGAACGATATTAATCAATGTGGATAGTTAGTTTTCAGCTTTTAAAAAGCAATTTCTAGCATAAAACACTGTTAGATATAGTGGAGGCATTGTTCTGTATAACAATAATGTCGAAGCTTATTGTATTGAAATTTAAAAAAAAACAATACGATGACCCATTTTTTTGTCAATACTCGATCATAAATTTTAATTTCACAGATGATTTTTAAATCTGTGCCACATAATTATGAGAGCATGTGTCTCCAGTATATAACACGTTTAATCCCGAAAAATAAAAGGGTTATTATCCTCTTGTATAAAATGGGTACTGTTACCGATGTAAATATCTTTATCATACCACCGCATTGATATCTGCCTGATATAACGTTGTCTGAAATATTTTTTATATCATGGTCAACAGGAAGTTTTTATATAGTCAATGTTTGGAGTTACGTGGGATTTGCAATAAAGTCGACAATTTCTATCAACATGAATCAGGTTCAACGAAACAAACAATTTGATACCAAGAACGTTCATATTTTATTCTAGTTTAAAGTCATAAATCACAAAAACGTTTATTTAAAAAAAAATCACCACAGCCCGCACTACAGAAGTTAAATGACGTCATCAAATGGACAATATATATTAAATATCGATATAGTAATTGCACTCGCAAGTGTTGCACAGAAAGTCAAGACAAATGATAACTGTATGCTAATCCTCAACTATTTAAACAAACGATTATACACGCTCATGTCAATATTGACACCATCATCAAAATGTCAATTTCAATACACATCTCCAAAATGGCGTCTCCAAACAATTCGGTACAGGGTGTTCTTCGATTAAATTTGTCGCTGCAGTTCATTCCTGATCTCCAATTCAAGACGTTTATAATTAAAGCGGGTGTACTATTTCCCTTCGTAGTTTAAACAACTGTTTTCTCTATACGATGTTTAAAATAAGCGATTGTTCGTGTCGTCTTTTCGAACGCCCTTGCTACATATATGTAAACGTGTAAAAGCCGGACCAGCAAAATCATCGGGGATCCGTACATTTTAAATATACTAAATGGATTGTTTTGAAGAATTTTAGGGAAAGATGGTATGATAAACAGAAAACCAGGTAACTGTCTCATCGTTTTGTAATATATCAGGCTCGGCGCGAATAAAATAACGGCTCGGCAAGCCTCGCCGTTATATTATTCTAAGCCTTGCCTGATGGGACAGTAACCTGTTATTCTCTGTATAGAGGGTTGACTCTAGTAAGTTGCTTTTTAAAATTGTTCACATCAATATCGAAATGGTAAGAGATAGATAATGTACATACGTTATGTTACTAACTGTCGTTTTATGGAAACTGTTCATATTACACACTGTAAATATATTTACAGTGTATACACGCATCAGTATTATATTTCAAACTCACATATCAGCTTTGACTGTTTTATTGTATTTATATAAAAAGAGAAATGTTTGAATACTTTAAGCTTAATTTTCGCGTTTTTTCCCGCGTTTTCTGCGCTAAATAAAAGTTTTCTTACATGTAACAATTGGTTCTTCCTGATGTGTTGGTTTCATAAGGGTCATTGCTACATCATTCTGCGGGATTTCATAATTTAGAGGCAAAGCGGGGAGCCAGCAAGAAAGAAAATTGTGCAAGTAGAAGATTGTGTAACGATTCTTTAATTGATGTCGTTGTCGTTGTTTATGCGTAGAAAATTATGTGTGCGTTTATGTGTGGAACAGATATGGTATGTTCCCCTGTTTAAATTAATGTGGTAACCACTCTTTCCAGCTGCGTTTTATCTAACCCTCGGGAAAAATTGTGTAATTCATAGCAACAAGGTGATGTTGTGACGTGGTTGCTACTCGAGGAAGTCGTGGTAATGACATCACATCAGAATGCACGTTGTATAGCGTATGTTTAGTAACGCCTTGTTAGGTTGATCACACAAATTAACAAATTGGTAAAATGCCTTACAAAATAGTGGAACAACATAAATTAAACATGCACATGTCATGTCTGTTCCGCCGATGGCTTATGGTTATGGTTCTTCTGTATTTAACTTAAAATCTTGCTGCTGCTCATGTTTGTAGTTTTGTAATTTGTTAAATCAGAAAACAAGCAAAGTGTGAGTCGGAGTTCGATAATACGTTTGTCTACAATGAGGAACTCACAGACACGATTATCTCTCTTGCTGTTGACGTTCTTGGTGAGTTATTAACAAATTTCAGTGTCTTGTTGACTCTGTATAATGTGCCTGTGACTAAGCTTTGAAGGTATTTCAAGAATAGAGAAAACTGACGTTGTACATATTGTGTATGGAATATAGCACGTAAAATAATGGTCTGATATTACACGATATGGTCAGAAAATGCCTATTTAAGCATCGAGCATTTTTATAGTGCGTTTCTCTAATAGAGATTAAATGGTTTCTCAATCAAACATTATTTCTTTTTTGCATCCCAGGTCTTCCCCGTGAACCCCTTTTGGAGATGCTGGGAAAATACTGCTAGACCTACGAGACTATGACGAAATGTACGCGCTCCAAAAGCGAGATTTCCCAGATGTTGTTGCGCCATATTTTCGGTGCGATGAAGATTCGACGACCGACAGAATGAGCCTGCAGTATGACTCAAAGCGTTCGGCTCTTCATTTTATGGTGAAAGGTACGTATGCGCGTACATTATGAAATCATTCTGCTCATGTAATCTAGTAAAGATATATTCAAGAGTCAACGCGTCACAGTGTGTAACATTGACACAGTTTTGCTTTTAAAGAAATGCTTAACCTTAAACATTAAACAGACTCTTCTTAATGTCTCCTTATTTCAACTGAGTATCAGCATTAATGCCTTGTGAGGTCGCAGTGGTGAAGTGGTTATGGTGTCCGCCTAGCGATCGGGAGGTCGCCGGTTCGATCCCCACTGGAGCGTTTTTCACGAAACATTTTTTCTATTAAGAAGTAGCTTGGTGCAAAATTTTCTCAATATGTCCTTATTATAGGGGCATATCAATGGCAGTCACCCTATATTCAAATGTAAACACGTACATTAACATCGCTAATTACCAATATGAATATTTGAATTGCAGCATAAAAAAGTACTCCCTAAACAATGCTAAACTATTATTCGATATATGATTCAAACGAGATGCAGCAGATTTTCTGTTTTAGTTTCGATATTTGTATTATCCAAACTGCGTGCAACGTGGTATTATAGAATCGAATTATGTTCGATTCTTTCGTTGATTTTTTGCTTCGACTGAATGTGGACGCCGTTTGTTCAGTTGAAACCGCGTGATCCGATTATTTTAAGATTAATGAATAATTGGCTTGGCTAAGCGCGCCGATATTATTGATATTGGCCCGCTAAATATGATTGATGGCCCGCTCGCGACGTCATTTTGTTACTATTTATAGAAAGGATATGTATTATAAATGATTTACAATAATTATCCTCGATACGCTCTTTTCAAGTATAACTTTAGTCGCAATATGATTGCACAGGAAGTACATCGAGAACAACGTGCGCGCAAGTATGACCGGCTCGGAAATCCCCACCCGCCGGGCGTCCGCTTGATCGCGGCGTGGTAGTCTAGGGGTGTATTCTGTGCTCCGGGACCGGATATTCCGGTTGCAGCGGGAGCTGGGCAATGAGCGGCGGCGGAGCGACGCCTTTTACCAGACCTTCCTCCCAAAAGCCGCCATCGATCTGGTGTATCGAGACATGGCGCCGAATGGAAGAACACACAATGTTTATTTTTTTTTAAACTATACTAAAAATGCCTTTTATATTCGACGGCATGATTTGTGATTGTTTTGGTTTGTTAAATTACGATTTCGTAGACACAATATTTATTAATAACACTTTTAAGGAAATTTTAGGCATTTTATTCGGTCCTTTGCCGATGCTTTGCTGAAGTCGTCATATTTAAAGCTTAATAAACGCTTTGGAACTTAATCATAAACATTCGCCATTCAATTAAATTAATTGATATTTACATAAAAGAAATGTAATTCATATACAAATGATTCTATTGCTTTATCAAAAGCATGTCAAAATACCCCCAATAACCCTTGCAATACGCAGCACAAGTAACACCTTATTTTCTGTTTGCGGGTAAATATAATTGTCATTTTGCCATTTTGCTATTTATCTTTTTAATTGAACGAGTATCTTAGTGGGGGAGGGGTGAGTATAGCATTATATTTTGGGAACCAATTAATTTTTCATAGTATTGTTTATTTAGAATTCTACCAGCTGGCGACAGCGCTGTTCTTGACGTCGTTTATTTCCTGCCTATGATGGCCTTATGCGCACCCAGTGACGTCATAATTCTCCTCAACACGCTACAGACGACTTTTGACAATATCACGAAGATTCACACTTTAATAAAGTAATTTCTGTAAAATGTTGAGATATATTTATTGATGCAATCTATAGTGGCTCTAAAGTTGTGATTGCTTTACTGAGAAACATTACAGGTTTACAAGTACATGGACATCTATTCACTGACATCGCCATTACTTGCATAAAAAGGCAGTAGAAACAATTTGTATCACGACCCCTGGATGGCATCTACCATTAAAAAGGCACTGACATTGTTTTAATCTGATGTAAGTAAATTCGTACATTTCTTCACACTTAATTTAGTTTGCAGTTAAGCGGATTAAAAGCGCTCTGGAAAACGGGGCTTAATGCATGTGCGGAAAGTGTCCACAATTAGCCTATGCAGTCGGCACAGGCTAATCGGGGGCGCCACCTACCACCTTAACTTAACTTTCGCTAGAAAGAGACTTTCTTTAAGAGAAAAATACCATAAAACCGGAAAGTGTCGTCATTGATAAGCGTGTGTGGACAAAACCGACTAATCTTGGACGACACTTTACGCACATGCATAAGCCCCGTTTTCCCAGAGCAAGGCTCAAACATTTAGGTGACAGATTCTCGAACGAACGCAATCTTACTCATATTTCAGGTCGAGTCTGTCGGGGACGCCTATCTGGCGGTTTCCGGCGTCGGCATCAGTGAGAAGATGGAGCAGCATGTGGAGAGGGTCGCCATAACCGCTTGGAACATAACCTCGCCCCTGTATGGTGAATCAATCCAGGTAATTTTGTGTTTGGTTCTTAATTATTTAGAATTGCTATCTATAATGGCTGTCGCAAACACAGCATTGGGCATGCGCATTATGGGTAGGGACCTGACGTCGCCGCTTGTTTGCGAATATATCCAAGTAATGTTGTGTTTGATGTTTTGTTATTAAAATATGTAAAAAGGATGGCCGCATGGTGATAATTTCGTAACAATGATGTAGACGTCACTTTTTATGTTTTGTCCGATTCTTTCCCTTTAAACGCCACTGCTAGATGGTGAATATATCCAGGCTATGTTTTGTTTGATATTTTGTTATTTTGAATAGCTGTTTATGATGTTCATGATTATAACTAAGCAACGATTATGATGACGTCATTTAAAATATTTTCTCTTCAGTCCTGTAATCACCAATAATATAACAATCATTATAGAATGCGATTTTGAAAACAAAATCTTACATTAGTAATTTCCGAAACCTAGCTTCGTTTTGGTATTCACACTGGTTCTTTGGTTACCGATGTGCTTGGTCAGAAAGTCCCTCGGTTTGTCGCCATGGTCGAGATGTGTTCTCGCCCCCAGCCTTGAGAGTCAATGAGAACCCGAAAAAATTGACAACAGCCCCACGACATATCATTGAGTTGTAACCGAGTGTAGTTTGTATTGATATGAGTCTCACTCTAGAATAACCGGGCTTAATGCACATTGATGAGCCTCTGCATTCCGCACAAGTACAAAGCAGAAAGTGTTGCCCCAGATGAGCCTCTGCAATCCGCACAAGTACAAATCGGAAAGTGTTGTCCCAGATAAGCCTCTGCATTCCGCACAGGTACAAATCGGAAAGTGTTGTCCCAGATGAGCCTCTGCATTCCGCACAGGTACAAATCGGAAAGTGTTGTCCCAGATTAGCCTCTGCATTCCGCACAAGTACCAATCGGAAAGTGTTGTCCCAGATAAGCCTCTTCATTCCGCACAAGTACCAATCGGAAAGTGTTGTCCCAGATAAGCCTCTTCATTCCGCACAAGTACAAATCGGAAAGTGTTGTCCCAGATAAGCCTCTGCATTCCGCACAAGTACAAATCGGAAAGTGTTGTCCCAGATAAGCATCTGCATTCCGCACAAGTACAAAGCGGAAAGTGTTGTCCCAGATGAGCCTCTGCATTCCGCACAGGTACAAATCGGAAAGTGTTGTCCCAGATGAGCCTCTGCATTCCGCACAGGTACAAATCGGAAAGTGTTGTCCCAGATGAGCATCTGCATTCCGCACAGGTACAAATCGGAAAGTGTTGTCCCAGATGAGCCTATGCATTCCGCACAAGTACAAAGCGGAAAGTGTAGTCCCAGATGAGCATCTGCATTCCGCACAGGTACAAATCGGAAAGTGTTGTCCCAGATGAGCCTCTGCATTCCGCACAGGTGCAAATCGGAAAGTGTTCTCCCAGATGAGCCTCTGCATTCCGCACAGGTACAAAGCGGAAAGTGTTCTCCCAGATAAGCCTCTGCATTCCGCACAGGTACAAAGCGGAAAGTGTTGTCCCAGATGAGCCTCTGCATTCCGCACAGGTACAAAGCGGAAAGTGTTGTCCCAGATGAGCCTCTACATTCCGCACAAGTACACATCGGAAAGTGTTGTCCCAGATGAGCCTCTGCATTACGCACAGGTACAAATCGGAAAGTGTTGTCTCAGATGAGCCTCTGTATTCCGCACAAGTACAAAGCGGAAAGTGTTGTCCCAGATGAGCCTCTACATTCCGCACAGGTACAACTCGGAAAGTGTTGTCCCAGATGAGCCTCTGTATTCCGCACAAGTACAAATCGGAAAGTGTTGTCCCAGATGAGCCTCTGCATTCCGCACAAGTACAAATCGGAAAGTGTTGTCCCAGATGAGCCTCTGCATTCCGCACAAGTACAAATCGGAAAGTGTTGTCCCAGATGAGCCACTGCATTCCGCACAAGTACAAATCGGAAAGTGTTGTCCCAGATGAGCCTCTGCATTCCGCACAAGTACAAATCGGAAAGTGTTGTCCCAGATGAGCCTCTGTATTCCGCACAAGTACAAATAGGAAAGTGTTGTCCCAGATGAGCCTCTACATTCCGCACAAGTACAAATCGGAAAGTGTTGTCCCAGATGAGCCTCTGTATTCCGCACAGGTACAAATCGGAAAGTGTTGTCCCAGATGAGCCTCAGCATTCCGCACGGGTTAATCAGGGATGAAACTCAATGCCTAAACTAGATTTTCATTTTGAAGAGACTTCCTTTAAAAGAACATGCTACAATTGCGGAGAGTTGCGTCACTGATTTTCACGTGCTGACTGCTATGGAACGACTAATAACGCCCAGGCGGTTTAATATTCAAGTTTGTCTACACATTTGTGCATAAATCTAAAATCTAAGTTCGAATCTTAGTTCCAAAGGTTAGCTTAGTGGATCAGCAATTCGTTTTTGTACACCTATGATAAGCTTCTTTTTTTCCACAAGAATCTTGTGAATAAAGGGTTCTTTTTCGAAAAGCGGGGGAAAATGGAGTTGAGAGGCTATGGAATGTTGAAGACGTATTACCTGTTGTAAAACGATATTCTGTCGAGGACGATTTGCTCGGGCGTTCACACAACAGCCTGGGAGTGATGTAGAACGGATGGAGGGGTTGGCATATGCGCGGAACAACCGAGAGTATCCCAGCGCTGAGAGCACTTCTTCAGGTGGTTAAACACGTCATTTCCGCTTAAGACAAGTAACATCCGGTATTTTATGGAAATTGTGATAGATCTACAAGTGCCGAAGCTGGTGCTCTAAATGAGGGATGGGTAGGAAGCAAACGGGTTTGATCAAAGTTGAGCGTCACTTGTGTATATCTCATTATATACATACCGTGACGGCACTACGTTATTGTCATATTTGAACGGATGCGTAAGAATGGACAGAATGGACATACACTTTGATATAATTATAGCCTGCAATTCGATCGGAAATTTAAAGTAAAAGATGCTTGATCGATCGTTTGTTAAAATCAAAACTACTTTGAATTTGTTGCAGTCAGAAAGTGACGACTGTTCCTTGTTATTGTATTCTTAAACAACGATAATTACCGGTTATTAACGTCATATATATATAACAAATCCGTGATTTATCAATATGAGTTTCATTCCAACTTTTTCAGGCTTATTTTGTTACCATTTCAGTCAGTCAAAGACCGGTTACCGGTGACAGCGGATACGGATCGCTGCAGACGAAGTTACTTTCGGTCCAATCGTAAATGGACAACGCCGCACGTTCCAAAGGCTTATAAGTGTGCGTTGACAATGTTCGGAAATACTTTAACTGGTATTCGCGGTTCTTGTTACCAGGGTAAAGGTATGCAGCTAACCCTAACTTTTTCGAACTCAATATAGATGTAAAGATGTCTTAAAATTGCTCGACCATAGACACATGTATTTAATTGGTTTGATGGTTTTATTTTATTTGCTATTTAACTTGATATTTTTGTTTTGTTTTGTTTACATATCAGTTTTAAAGCCCCGTTCCCCAACATGCAATAGCTAAGAAATTGCTTCTTAAAACAAATCCAACTTCATCAAAGTCGGTAAAATAATAAAATAATAACGATTTGGTAAACAATAATAGTTTATTTGCACGCAAAAGATGCCATTGGTGAAAATCGTGTCATTATATTTCTTTCTTCTGCACAAGGCTTTTACGAACATAAACATTATTAAACGCATTTCTTACAAACAAATCAGATTTATTAAACGACTGAACTTGTTCAGTAGAGAACCAGAATTTATATGGTTGTATGTAACCTTGATCGATTAAGACATGTGCAATATTCGATCGAGCATGATGGCGAATAAACGAAATTGCACACGTGTTGTTTTGTTGAATTATTATAAAAAGTATAGTATATCTTTGTTGGTACGGACTATTAAAAGATTAAATCGATTCACTAGAACAGAACTCTAGTTTTTTGTAGAATGTTTAATAAGTCTAGTATGAATAGAAAGTACAGAATAACAATATTCTTTTATCATCTCAGGAATATCACATTTTTATTACACTCTTGTTTGCCACTTAAATGGTGCTTCATTTTTTAGGAAAAATAAAAATAGTTGTATATTTTAAAAGTCTTGATTTTGTTCTTTACCTGTAATATATATTTGAATGCATAAATTACTACCGACAGTTTTTACTGTGTGACACACTCGCACATACTAATCAACTGCGGAGGGTATTAAGTTATCCATTTAACAAGTTCCCAAGTTATGGTATATTCAAACAGAAAAATCTGCGCAGGCAAATATTAATTTAAGAAGAATTTATCGTTTATATCCGTCCAATAAAACCGATATTGATTTTTGGTTGGAAATATTGAAATCACGTTAGGTTAACTCGTGATGTTAAACAGACACCGAAACACAAAGACTGGATCATTTTCCGATAAATTGCGACACTATGGAAATAATTATTAAATGTTGTTTAAAAATAGCACCTGTGCTAAGAACTACATTTTACTATGCGAACTCGCAGGCACATTGTATTAATAGGAAGATTTCCAGATACGCAGAATGTTATCGTGTTATTTATTTTCAGAAACATAAGCACGTATCATATGAGTATATTTGCTTCACTCTCGAAAAACGGGGCTTAATGCATGTGCATTAAGTGTCGTCCCACATTAGCCTTTATTGTTCGCACAGGCTAATCAGGGACGACACTTTCCGCTTCTATCTAAGTTTACGTTTCGATGAAGTCTCGTCTTATCGAAAATCCAGTTAAGACGGATAGTTATGTCCCTGATTAGCAGAATTTAAGAACATGTATTTAGCTCCGTTTTCCTAGAGCGAGGCTTATATGAAGTGATCACGTGATGCATTTAGCCCCGTTTTCCTACAATGATGCTCATATGAAGTGATCACGTAACCTGTATTTAGCCCCGTTTTCCTAGAGTTAGGCTCATATGAAGTGATCACGTGACATGCATTTAGCCCCGTTTTCCTACAATGATGCTCATATCAAGTGATCACGTGACATGTATTTAGCACCGTTTTCCTAGAGCGAGGCTTATATGAAGTAATCACGTGATGCAGTTAGCCCTGTTTTCCTACAATGATGCTCATTTGAAGTGATCACGTGACATGAAGTATCGTCTTATCGAAAATCCAGTTAAGACGGATAGTTATGTCCCTGATTAGCAGAATTTAAGCACATGTATTTAGCACCGTTTTCCTAGAGCGAGGCTTATATGAAGTGATCACGTGATGCATTTAGCCCCGTTTTCCTACAATGATGCTCATATCAAGTGATCACGTGACATGTATTTAGCCCCGTTTTCCTAGAGTGAGGCTTATATGAAGTGATCACGTGACATGTATTTAGCACCGTTTTCCTAGAGTGAGGCTTATATGAAGTGATCACGTGACATGTATTAAGCACCGTTTTCCTATAGAGAGGCTTATATAAAGTGATAACGTGATGCATTTAGCCCCGTTTTCCTAGAGCGAGGCTTATATGAAGTGATCACGTGATGCATTTAGCCCCGTTTTCCTACAATGATGCTCATATGAAGTGATCACGTGACATGCATTTAGTCCCGTTTTCCTAGAGTAAGGCTCATATGAAGTGATCACGTGATGCATTAAGCCCCGTTTTCCTACAATGATGCTCATATGAAGTGATCACGTGACATGCATTTAGCCCCGTTTTCCTAGAGTTAGGCTGATATGAAGTTATCACGTGCGGATTTTATGATAAGTTTGTAGCAAACTCTTCGACATTTACGCTAGAATATTATTACAAAATCCAAGACTGACCTTGCATTAACCTCAATCTTTTTGAAACTTTGTCAGAATGCTTATTTGGACGATATATTGAAAGAATTCGAATCTTTGCACCACATTAGTCCAAAATTAGATCACCGGGCTAAATCTTAGAAAACCTTCTTTACCTCTCTATAAACACATCATTTAAGACTCAATTTTCATAAAACTTGGTCAGAATATTTATACTGAAAATAACTAGGCCGAGTTCGAATTTGGGCTATGCGCGTCCAAAGCCGGGTCAAATCTTAGAAAAGCCTTGTTACCATTTAAGAGGCCACGTCTATAACTCTGTATTGATAAAACTTGGTCAGATTGACTAAATGCGCGATGTCTAAGCCAAGTCTGGACCAAGTGCGTCATATTGATTAAAAAAAAACGTGTTACCACTCTTTATGATATTTGTTCAGAATGCGTTTGTTTGTGTTTATAAATACAATAATCCATCGATACATATCTATAACAATATCCCTTTGTATGCCCTATCTATATGAAATACTAATAGTAATACTATAACTATAACTTTTACTAGTAATAATATCTTTATTTTCTCCAGGTAACACTTTAAGATAAAACATTTAACATTTATAACAAAGTGTAACTAAAATCTATCAAACTGTTATTTTATTTGTAATGTAGCCAACATAAACACAATGCAAGATTACCACCAAATCTATCTTAAATAAGTTTATCTATGAATGTTATTATTTTACGAGAAAACAAGTAAAGAAAAATAATATATGAACATTCAAAAATAAAATTTAAAAATATTAATTATAATAATGATAATAATCTTCAACTAATTAATTTGGTTTATAAAACTAACATAAATCCAGCTAAGAATAAAAGTTAAATCAAAAGTGTACTTCATATGTTAATACTTAACCTTCTTTAAAAGAGAATTATAGCGATTTCACAGTTTACCTTTTACACGTACTTCTTAATCAAACGTTACAGATGCTTTATATGACGGATATATCGGTATATTTATTAATGTGTGAATTTATATCTGCTATGATTATTTAAAACGATTTTCTTGAATAAAAAAAAACAATGTCTTAGAAAAAGAAGACATTATCATTATAAATAAACATAAAATTGAATGTTATATTCAGTATACTGTAAAGGCAAGAGTAAAAGAGGTACTAAATGTGACAATATTGAAGCTTTACAGAAGTTAATGTTACAAGGTACGTGTTATTTCTGTTTACACATATTACTTCAAAATATTAACAAATTGTATACTTTATAATGAAACATGACCGCTCCTCATGGGTTGCACATAACTTACGTTTAACTCAATAAAGTACAAACTATTCGATACCATCGATGTTCCTTCTCCTATAAGGTTTAATTTGGAATTTCGACGCGGGGATCCACTTTTTTATTTTCTCAGTTCAAATGCGACTTTTTAAAGGCGGCGTGTTATGGGGAAACCATGTGTCTGTAGCTCAAATATTAATGTCATATTTATTGCTAAAATGACAAAATTTGCATATTTCAGATGTAAAGGTGCGTTACTTCTAATCTAATGATATGTCTACTGAGTGTGATATGGTTCCTGCCAATTTTAAAACATGTCTGCAATTAAGGGGTGAAGTTTTCTTATGTGCCAAGGGTTAACCCTCTACAAATCACAATGTCGACCCATGCATAACGATAGTTGCTCACAACATTAAAGTAATTGAGTTAGTATTACATTTCGGCTGAGTTCGAAAATGACTGTCGTTTGTCTAAAAACATGGCTGCGAGGTATTAGGACAGTTTTCCTCATAAGTCTATTGTGTAACATTGTTATAAATACCTGCTATTAACAGTTACATTATGTGGCGTCTGAAGTCAGCGCCCTCGGGGCCATACCGGTGATGTTGTCAGAACATTACTAAATCGAATGAAAGGTCATAGACACATTATTATAAGGATACCTAAGTGCTTGTTGTAAGAATGTTTTATACAGCGATCACACTGGGTTTATCAGTTGGTTCATCCGGAAACAATGTCGAGCTTATTTTGTGTGGTAACATTTTACATGCTGCACATTTTGATTGTCAAAACTAGTTGATGTCTTTTCTAAAATAACATGGTTATTTTAAGGTTGCAAAATAAATAGATATTTATCCAAACACTATTCCTGCTGTATATCTTAACAAACTGTTTTCAGTACGGCCATCTGCATAACCTTAAGTATACAATACAAGACTTATCATCTATAGCTTTGCACGAGATTATTGTTTTCATACATACAGATTGTCAAGTACCAAGTCTTTATATTAAACAGTTTACCTAAACAACTAAATTATCGTGCACGTAGCCCTGATACACGCGCGAAATAATCGATTTGATTCATTATCACATAAGCATTCTGTCGTGAATATCAATCAGTTGATTAGCAGAACTGACTGTTAAGAACATTCGTTGCGCAACCTGTATCAATAGATCGACCTGGCGGCTGACTATCTTCTCCAGGATGGAATCCGAGTAATCCACCTCCTCAGTCTTCTCTCTAATTTCCACGCATCGGTTCTTGTACTCCAGCACCAGCATCTCTATCTCCATCCTTTTCTTGCTGAACCACATCATCGGCTCTGGGGACGCGACAATCGCCTTTCTTATCTTCCCCAGTCTCAAGATTACATTGGGCCCTTCCTCTAGCATGTCCGTGATATCTGCTACCCATTTATGTTGCTGGTAATCATGCATACCACAGGCTTCCATAAGATTTCTTTCCGGAATCATGTAATAGCAAAGTCGTTTTTTCTCAATAGCAGTCCTAAGTTTTTTCAGTCCGTCATGCAACCAGTAAAGTAAGCTGCGTGAATGAAACTCTGTCTGTGGAGTATTTTCAGCTTGCCATAATATGATGTTTTTCAACACGTACGATGTTATTTCTTTATTATTTGGTTTTATTATATCTCTGAGGATCATTTTAAGAATGACATATACTTTTGCTTGTGTGTCGTTAAGGTTGTTTACAAGTTCTGCCTCGCCGGTGTTGAAACAAATCCTCCACTCCATGTGCTTGCAATCGCTTCCCTTAAACCCTACCGGAGTAACAAAGGCTCCTAATGATACTACTTTCTGAACTATAGTTGGTGATGGCCAATTACGTCGTCTGTCAGCCCATCTCTGTAGGATGCTGGGGCAGTAACAACGCAGTGCGATTACTCTGTCAAAATGAAGTACGCCTCTAATTGTTTCAGGCATCGACGGCCCTGCTCGTTCATGATGTCCCTCATACGCATTACTTTCCGAATATTCATCTAGCAATAAGCTACTACTTAATAGAACGCCCCCATTGCCATTATCACACAGAGCCTTGGTAATTATATCATAACGTGCGTGAGCAGCTGGTCTCTCTTGTAACAGTCTGCAGTGCCCTGGATATACACATGTATCCATCGTATCCATCCTAAACACATCTATGTCGTATGAAATAGTGAGCAGATTGATATCAGCTTCAACACAGAGGTATTTCGTCAGCACAAATAACATGTCCCAGTCGCTTTCCAAAAAGCAGGTCAGTCCCTCTGCCTTGCTCCCAGCTGTGATTTGTTCTCCGTTTTTTTGTTTATTCAAAGATCGTGCATTCATCAGCCTATCAAACTCCCTGTACTTCTCAACGCGCCACCGTCTCATCATCTCGCCGTAACCCAACCGGGTCATTATAGTACAGATCTCCATGGACACGTTTTCAAGATGATTCTATGAACAAAATAATACGATCTTTAAGTCAGTTTAAAATACGCAATTGTATTTGATTTAAATCATAAGCACTAACAAAAAATACAATTTGGTATACATATGTTTAAAATAAAGTTTAAAGTTTGCTTTTTAATTTCATGGAAAGAAAGTTTATTGAAGTTTATTTGAGAGACTTTTGATTTAACCCTGTGTGTCTGTCTGTGTGTCGGTCACACTTGATGTCTCAACTTAAGTTCTTGTTTGTTTTACATGCACTTTTATCATGCAAAAATGATAATAAGACAGCAGAAAATTGCATCATTTCAAGATGTTATTAAAAAAAATTGACAACAGGAGGGGACCCCCTCCAGCACCCTTCCCAGTTGAGCCCCCCCCCCCCCCTCTGAATAATTTCTGCGTAGGCCTCTGTAGTATATGACTTACCCGCTTACTTACTGACGACTGTACAGGCTGCTATGCCTACAAATGCTTTCAGTCTCAGACTTATCCGAGAGTGACGACTGTACAGGCTGCTTTGTCTATAATGCTTCAAGTCTCTGACTTACCCGATAGTGAGGACTGCACAGACTGCTGTGCCTACAAATGCTTTCAGTCTCTGACTTACCCGAGAGTGACGACTGTACAGGCTGCTGTGCCTACAAATGCGTTCAGTCTCAGACTTACCCGAGAGTGACAACTGCACAGACTGCTGTGCCTAGAAATGCTTTCAGTCTCTGACTTACCCGAGAGTGACGACTGTACAGGCTGCTGTGCCTACAAATGCTTTCAGTCTCAGACTTACCCGAGAGTGACGATTGTACAGGCTGCTGTGCCTGCAAATGCTTCTAGTCTCAGACTTACCCGAGAGTGACGACTGTACAGGCTGCTGTGCCTGCAAATGCTTCTAGTCTCAGACTTACCCGGGAGTGACGACTGTACAGGCTGCAGTGCCTGCAAATGCTTTCAGTCTCTGACTTACCCGAGAGTGACGACTGCACAAGCTGCTGTGCCTACAAATGCTTTCAGTCTCAGACTTACCCGAGAGTGACGACTGCACAAGCTGCTGTGCCTGCAAATGCTTCTAGTCTCAGATTTACCCGAGAGTGACGACTGTACAGGCTGCTGTGCCTGCAAATGCTTTCAGTCTTGACTTACCCGAGAGTGACAACTGCACAGGCTGCTGTGCCTACAAATGCTTTCAGTCTTAGACTTACCCGAGAATGATGCCTGTACAGGCTGTTGTGCCTACAAATGCTTTTCGTCTAAGACTTATCCGAGAGTGACGACTGTAGAGGCTTCTTTGTCTATAATGCTTCAAGTCTCTGACTTACCCGAGATTGACGACTGCACAGGCTGCTGTGCCTACAAATGCTTTCAGTCTCAGATTTACCCGAGAGTGACGATTGTACAGGCTGCTGTGCCTGCAAATGCTTCTAGTCTCAGACTTACCCGAGAGTGACGACTGTACAGGCTGCTGTGCCTGCAAATGCTTCTAGTCTCAGACTTACCCGGGAGTGACGACTGTACAGGCTGCAGTGCCTGCAAATGCTTTCAGTCTCTGACTTACCCGAGAGTGACGACTGCACAGGCTGCTGTGCCTACAAATGCTTTCAGTCTCAGACTTACCCGAGAGTGACGACTGCACAGGCTGCTGTGCCTGCAAATGCTTCTAGTCTCAGACTTACCCGAGAGTGACGACTGTACAGGCAGCTGTGCCTGCAAATGCTTCTAGTCTAAGATTTACCCGAGAGTGACGACTGTACAGGCTGCTGTGCCTGCAAATGCTTTCAGTCTTGACTTACCCCAAAGTGACGACTGCACAGGCTGCTGTGCCAACAAATGCTTTCAGTCTCAGACTTACCCGAGAATGATGCCTGTACAGGCTGTTGTGCCTACAAATGCTTTTCGTCTAAGACTTATCCGAGAGTGACGACTGTAGAGGCTTCTTTGTCTATAATGCTTCAAGTCTCTGACTTACCCGAGAGTGACGACTGCACAGGCTGCTGTGCCTACAAATGCTTTCAGTCTCAGACTTACCCGAGAGTGGCGACTGCACAGGCTGCTGTGTCAGCAAATGCTTTCAGTCTCAGACTACCCGAGAGTGACGACTGTACATGCTGAAGTGTCTATAATGCTTTCAGTCTCTGACTTACCCGAGAGTGACGACTGTACAGGCTGCTTTGTCTATAATGCTTTCAGTCTCTGACTTACCCGAGAGTGACGAATGCACAGGCTGCTGTGTCTATAATGCTTTCAGTCTCTGACTTACCCGAGAGTGACGACTGCACAGGCTGCTGTGCCTGCAAATGCTTACAGTCTCAGACTTACCCGAGAGTGACGACTGTACAGGCTGCTGTGCCTGCAAATGCTTCAAGTCTCTGACTTACCCGAGAGTGGCGACTTTACAGGCTACTGTGCCTACAAATGCTTCAAGTCACTGACTTACCCGAGAGTGACGATTGTACAGGCTGCTGTGCCTATAATGCTTTCAGTCTCTGACTTACCCGAGAGTGACGACTACACAGGCTGCTGTGTCTATAATGCTTCCAGTATGTGACTTACACGAGAGTGACGACTGTACAGGCTGCTGTGCCTACAAATGCTTTCAGTCTCAGACTTACCCGAGAGTGACGACTGTACAGGCTGCCGTGCCTACAAATGCTTTCAGTCTCTGACTTACCCGAGAGTGACGACTGTACAGGCTGCTGTGCCTACAAATGCTTTCAGTCTCTGACTTACCCGAGAGTGACGACTGTACAGGCTGCCGTGCCTACAAATGCTTTCAGTCTCTGACTTACCCGAGAGTGACAACTGCACAGGCTGCTGTGACTACAAATGCTTTCAGTCTCTGACTTATCCGAGAGTGACGACTGTACAGGCTGTTGTGCCTGCAAATGCCTCCAGTCTCAGACTTACCCGAGAGTGACGACTGTACAGGCTGCCATGCCTGCAAATGCCTCAAGTCTCAGACTTACCCGAGAGTGACGACTGTACAGGCTGCTGTGCCTACAAATGCTTTCAGTCTCTGACTTACCCGAAAGTGACGACTGTACAGGCTGCCGTGCCTGCAAATGCTTCAAGACTCTGACTTACCCGACAGTGACGACATTACAGACTGCTGTGCCTACAAATGCTTCCAGTCTCAGACTTACCCGAGAGTGACGACTGTACAGGCTGCTGTGCCTACAAATGCTCTCAGTCTCTGACTTACTCGAGAATGATGACTGTACAGGCTGTTGTGCCTGCAAATGCTCCAGTCTCAGACTTACCCGTGAGTGACGACTGTACAGGCGGCTGTGCCTACAAATGCTTTCAGTCTCTGACTTACCCGAGAGTTATGCCTGTACAGGCTGTTGTGCCTGCAAATGCTTCTAGTCTCTTACTTACCCGAGAATGACGACTGTACAGGCTACTGTGTCTACAAATGCTTTCAGTCTCTGACTTACCCGAGAGTGATGCCTGTACAGGCTGTTGTGCCTACAAATGCTTTCAGTCTTAGACTTACCCGAGAGTGACGACTGTACAGGCTGCTGTATCCAGACTCTGACTCTGTACATCCGACGCCTCCTTCTGCCATTTGTAAAACGCTGGAAGTAAATATAAGTTTTAATTATCAAAGATGTGATTAGATTAAAAAAGGCAAAATGAATGGTAATAATATATATTATTGTTTCAATGTGTTTTTTCAGAGTTTACGTTCTTATAAACTGTCATAAAACATCAGCATAACAGCAAGTTTGATCCTTTAATCCTAATGTCTATATGCACCTGGTTGCGTTAAAAAAATAGTGTTTGATGTGTGTGGTGTGAAATAGTACATGTTGTAGTTTTATTTTTTATCATAAGTACCCAGATAAGTATATCATTTCTGTGAAGAAAGTTAAAGACTTGAACACGAGGTTAGTTTCAACTTTAACTGTTATATAATGGTGTTTCATCAAACGAGTCAAGACAATGAAGTCCTGTTCGTATCAATGAACCTGGTAGTTATTGGTGTAACCATTTACGAATGCCCGAGCTTCGTTATTGATTGTTAAAATCACTATATGACGATGTGAGAATCTGCTGGACATCTAAATAAGAACTATATTGTTCATATGCGGACATGGATAAGCTTGGATCAGTCAAGATGTTGCAGTTGGTGATGCAAATTATTTAAATAATCTTTTAAGCAACGCGTTATTGATTGCTGCACGCAAAAATAGGCCGAGGACGTTTTAAACTCGAGTCAATGTCATCATTATAAACATACAAAAGCCTTCATAACATAGAAATGTACTTATCTATTGATTTAGCACCAAATAAAAGATTGCGCTTTTGAAAATCGGGGCCTCAATCACAATGTACAAATCGAACTGGGGAGACGCAGTAATGTACAAAAAGATAACAGAATATGCAATAAATGTTCTGCAAACTAAGTTCGATATCTGGATTGTGAATATCATGCTTATATGCGTGTGTGTGAATATGTTTTAACCAACTATGCCAAGATCTAAGAAACATAAATAACTGAATAATGTAAAAACTATATATACACAACCTGTATGTATTTTTATAAACATGTTCTAGACATATATAACTTTATTTCCTCCAAAAACACGAAGAGTAGAACAAATAATATGACACAAGTTTACAATTATTAACAAAAAAATAAGAGTTATTTGTATACAAAATGCAATATAGTACACTTCTTAAGCGATCAGAACACTAACCATTGAAATGATAAACAGAGTAAACTTAAAAACACAACTATTTGAACAATTATTTATAGGCATGGAAATAAATTTATATTATTAAGGAAAATTAATCGTCTAGAAAGGTAATTGAACCAGAAAAAAAAACAGTACGCATGTGGTGTTAACATTAAACATATAATATTACTTTATATATATTTGAACAAAAAAAGTTCTGAACGGTGTGTTTACATTCTGTCCAGCCCTTGTGTACTCCCCTGAAAACCCTGTTGATTCTGCTCCCTCGTAATGCCTATTGTTGTCATTTTGTCCTATTATAACGTGAATGTTAAAACCAGTCATAACAACGAGTATATATTAATTGTTTTAACGCGTATCTATATTTAGGGGATTAACCGATATACTCTTTTAAAGTATCTCAAACACATACACACAATAAGACGTTTTTTATTACAAAATTTATGGCAATTAAAAACACATTATACTTCTAGTTTGTTCAGTAAACTAATAGATAAGGTAGTTTGACTGGTTAATTAATTTTAATAGTAATAGAAAGTTTGAACTTTTATTTCGGGCATGGAAAAGTATGTCCTAAAAAAGAGAACATTGCAATTGTTTAATGCATATCTGTCCTTAAGGCGGAATACCACCGAAATGCCCCTTCAATAAATCTCAAACACAGGCACACAATACAATATTGTAGTTTGTTTTACGAAATGTAATTTCTATTTAACACATTTTGTTTCATTTGTTCAATTAACCATAGATCGTTATTTTGTTTGGGTGCCTCGTTGTTTCTGCGGTGTATTTATGATTGAATGCATTAAATTTAGAATAAATCTATAATTAAAAACAATGAGAAAATGTCCAAATAAAAATATATAATAAATACTAAACCGCTTATTCTTTACCAAATATATTTGCATTTGTTATATTTTGGTTCAACATATGAAATGTGAAACATCTTAAATACGCACTTATTTTTAACAAAATACATTCTCCTCCAGTTGGGTACGTCAGAAAGAAAGGATATATACATCCCTTATTCTCATAGTATCTGCCCTCCTAATAATATCGTTAATTTAACGATAACTCCTCAAGAGGTGCTGGAAAGTTTTCTTTTTTTTTTCAATTTTTAGGTGTTGTAATTTATTTCATATTTATCCATGACTGTTACGACGATCATTTTCATGATTTCCGGAGTTCATTGGAAAGTAGGTGATGCTTATTCTACAGTGGGGCAATGATTTTTTAATTACGTAGCACACAATTATGTCAGTTTGTTTATGGATCAATATTAGCTTAATCAAATGTTTATATATCGGTTATTCTTATATAAAATATTTATATACGAACAACAAGAGCAAGAGTTTTTCCATTCAGATATTTTTCGAAACAAGCACATGCGCATAGTTACAAATCTTAGCAACCAATCTGACGGGCCATTATTATGAGAACAATAGTACATGATACAGATTACTACAGGGAGCTTAATCTAGCCAGTATTTTGTCCAATAGCGATTTTAATGCAATATTCGTTGATATGTCCCAGAAAACACATTTAGCTTTATATTGACATATAGCACATACGTTTTTTTTGTATTTGTTCACTTCCAAAATTCGTATGTATTCATTAAGAGGGCCGATACTACGGCTGAAACATGCTAATAAAACCATGGTTCAGATGTTATATTCCAATTAAATCGGCCTAATAATGTCAAATCGGTCCCAGTCAAAACCGATCACAGGCACAATCGGTACTCTGATACCCGATGTTTATTTTACACCACACAAAAGCTCCTACGATTAAACAGGTTTAACACTTGCTGACGTCATTGTGTTATCTTTTATAGAGATAAACATTTTTAGAAAATGCGTGTTATTCTGTGCAGAGCATGTCTTAGCCGTTGTGTAAATGAATAAAGCTTAACATTATTTATTTGCTAGTTATAGCTTTACCTCGAATGTTTCTTGAATCGCTCACACACGCATTTGTATAATGCCATAAAACGGCTATATAGAACTTATTCATATTTTTGGTAATTGGTTAAACATGTCCAAACAGGCGAATTGAAATTTGAAACTTGTTTATTTGCTTAAACGCCAATAACTATGAAAATACATATCCAATGGCGTTTTACAATAAGCTGAAAATGATACAAGTTAAACAATATATAAATAATAAACCGATGATAAACCTGATAGAAGAGATAAAATCGGGGTTACTTAAAACATTGAACCATATACGGTATTCCGATAAAAATATATAAGCGGGCATAATCTTGAAAATTGCATAAAAATCACGGAAAATGTAAGTTTTTAAATTCTTCTTTAAATATTCTAAGGAATTCGATTTTCTAAGATCCTGAGGCAAGGAATTCCAAAGTATTGGCCCAGCGGTACTGAAGCTCCTGTCACTTAATAACTTTCGCTTATTGAACGGAACGTCATACAGGGCCATGTTTGAGCCGTATGACCGCAGACTTTTGGAATATGTTTCGTGAGAAGTTCAGTGAGGTTGGCCGGGGCCTCATCATTTGAGCACTTGTACATACATGTAAATTGTTTGAAGATTATATTATCCTTGCTTTGATCGGCAACCAGTGCAACTCATATAACGCTTGCAGAGGGGGGGGGGGGGGGGCGCCGTTGACCGTCTGTCATCCACAAGAACATTGCAACAACGACCCTTCATATATGAGTTCATCCACGCAAGTGCGGTGTCTTGAAGACCATAACAACCCTCTTGAATTCCCATCCCTCGGGGAATAAAATGGTTAATATATATAATCGAAATTGGACAACAATTACACGCTTGTAATGCTTTCATACATAATACAAAACATGATTTTCCGGCATGGTGTTTTAACTACATGTTATCAAAACAATGCGTGGTGAAGTGGTACTCGCTCGGTTTGTTTATTAGACATCCCGGATTCTTATCCCAGTGCATATATAAATATCGCGTTCTCTTTAAATAATGATTATTGAAAACTATTACAAATGGTAACACTTTGCTAGTAAATTCATTTAATGGCATTTATATAACAAATCAAAAACAGATGTGAACAATTCCCTTTAAAAAGCCATATAAGATTCAAGAGGCTAACACAGATGTGGTTAATGACTATATCGAAATCATGGAATTATTATATACCACCACAATATTGATGAATCGTGATCAGATATTAATCGGACCATATCTACACAGAGTATTCACAAAAGTAAGGTCACCAAATCTTAGAAAACCCGTATTACCAGTCGAGCAACCAATTTTATGAATAATTATGTATTACCCTCAGTCAGAATTTTAATCTTGACAAGATCATGTTTGAACCTGGGTTAAGTGGGGTCAAACACTATGTCACCAGGTAAAAACTTCGGCAATATGTGTACCTTGAACTCAAGTTAGCGCTTCGGGACCATCATTGCCCTCTTGCTAATATTTAGAATTTAAAAAAATCAACTGAGGGAACGGACGTAAGTACATTCACAAAAAGCTGCTGCTGACATTGCACAGCTCTTTGAAACATGCATTTTCAGCCGGGTATACGGGGTATCCTTATTTTTGTTTAATACGAGAATAATTTTCAAGATCAAGTAATATTAGCAGAAAGGCTTCCTAAAAGGCTAAACTTTTTTATATCGGATGATTCAATATTATCTTCTCTTCTATGAACATGATATTTATGGGAACTATTATTTGCAAGTGAAGTCGACTATGTAAACAGCAAAACAAAACGCCCTTAATCATTTTTAAGTACGTAAATATTAACGAATACCAACTGTTTATACGTTCCGTTATTTATATGTTTTTGTAAATTTTGTCTTGCTTGTGAGGCCAGGTGCATTGGTGCTTCCAGTGTTTTAAGAAAATAGTTTTAAGGTGTATTGAGTGTTCTAATAGTGCACCAAATACATACTTGTTTCAATGCAACTTTTGATATATTTATTTGCGTAAATTAATCGGGAAATTACATAAATAATATGTGTGAATGGTTGTAAAAGGTTAACGTCAGAGCAGGTGAAGTGTGTGTCATTAATATCTGACATATTATTATGGTTACAGCTCTCTAGGATTATCAACGGGACACTTAATGTAAAAAATGACCATTCTAATGCACAGTAATTCACTATGGAGAAGAACTCTATAAGACTATGTCTTTCGTTCCTATCCTATTCGAACATGTTCGTATTATAAACATTGTTGTAATTATATGTAAACAAAAGTGCATTGTTTGAAATAAATATGTTTAAACTAATGCACAGTAAGAAACAAACATGTGCCCCACCATCTTTACATGGTGCATAATTTTCACACAAAAGGCGGCTTTTTCTGTTATCAAAAATGTGATTTTTCAGTAAAATGCACGGTGATACAGATCTGATGATGATGATGATGATGATGATGATGATGATGATGATGATGATGATGATGATGATGATGATGATGATGATGATGATGATGATGATGATGATGATGATGATGATGATGATGATACTGCTGCTGCCGATGCTGCTGCTGATGATGATTATGAATTATGTGTGTTTTTGGTCAAAAACGTTCGTGGGAAACAAGCGATCGTCCATTTTATGCTTACAATGCAAGGTCGTCGATATCACGGCACCTGCCAAAAGCGCAAACGCTTAAGTTGATGTGTCGAGGGAAAGGGCAACGTGTATATATAATGTGTTTTACAAATCTTCGTTATGAATACATCGCTGTAACGCAACATGACGATGGCCATACAGCGACAGTATGATGTTGATAACGGGACAGTGCGATAAAGAAGGCACGGTACTTTGATACTTTGATAACTATAATGCGATATAATTTCGTTGTATATTCAATGCACTGTTACATTATCGTCATCTTACTGTCGTGTTAGCATAATCATAGAATCTCTGATTAGTTGTGGTATTTTATATAATACCATCAAGTCCAAGTGCCCGCTTTGGTACGGGAGCCATTTGCTATAGCGTATAATTGGATTGATTTTAGAGTCGATACTCGAGAGTACGATGACGAAGACATGATACTATTATACTATGATATTGCGATAGAATTTCATTCAATAACATATGTTATGTCGCAGTATAGCTATTGCGCTTTCGTGTTGTATAGTTATGATATCGTGTTGTCGTGTTGTCTCGTTATCGTCATCGTACTGTCTTGTTACCATTTTCGTAGAATCTCACTCCGATGCCCATGTACATTTTTTTTTCACACGAGGGTTGTTTCATTACTATACATAAATAAAAAGGGACCATATCAAGACATTGAAATGTAAGAAATGGGAACATTTTATTATTATTATTGAACAGACGTTGGTATCTTTACTTGCGCGCATGAATTTCAGTATCGATTTAAAGGTGAGCTAATGTCCGGTTGTGATTTGTTTAGAGTTTGAAGAAAGACGGGTAAGCTTTTGTCCGGCGTAGTTAAATCACTGGATAACTTTCGTCCGCACAAGCCTCCCTCTCCCCCTCAACATTATGTCGAGGTGAGCTTTTGTTATACATTGGATTTGTTCTCTTACAATGATTTTTTTTCAAATAAAATACCAACAATAAAATACAAATACGTACAAGACAAAATCTATGTATATTCCTTATGGAAACATATATGAAGAAACCGCTTACCGTGTCCCGTAATATCTTAATAAAAAACAGAATACAATACAAAAGGCCTAATGAAAACAACACGCAGATAATTTATTATTTTAAAACAAACACGAGACAAAAGCAGAACAAAATCTCAAAACGTATCCATATCATTTATACGCATGAAACGCATCTACGACATAAATAGACGGGTAAATGCATATGACACTTCAACAAATTATATACAAAAAGTAAGAGCAAATAAACTGGCTTATCAGACGCAAAACGTTATCATTATACAGGCGAATAATGTACACATGATAGGAGACGCTGAACTGTACACAGGAAGTTCTATATAAAATAAACACATTCGATGTTGAAAGTAGAGGCAAGTAGAGACTTAATGACAATTTTTTAAAGCAAATATTTAAATAAACGAAATAAAGCACACACGACTCAAAAGTAACTTTTGAAACGCTGACAAAGATTAAAATAAGTGTACAAAAACGCAGAACATATTTTGAGCAGTTCATTTATGTAAGATATATTTATGATGAAATGCTAAGAAATCAACAAGCAAACATATACTAATTCACACGAGATCTTTGCCTAAAGCGCGGATTTAACGCATTCTACTTTCGGAGTGCATAAATTTGGCGATAGTTTGGTTTATTTCGCATATTTACCTACACTGTCGTTACCGTATTGTAACAGTTTGCTCATACTGAAATTTCTTTCAATAGTTTAATTTAAATAAAATGAGTGATTAAATACAATATAAATATAACATATTTATTTTGTTTTTGAATTTAAATAGGTAACCATCAACAATTACCATCAACTATTTTGTTAAACTAAATGAAAACTAAACATAATGCAATAAATGTACTTACAACGCAATGTTATCGCGATTGCCGTCTGCGTGTTCCTTCTTTGTGAATATTTTGTTCGTTTTCCATTGTTATCTTTTTCGTTGAGTTTAATTGAGACCCAAGTCTGGCGCACTGACAAGACAAATTTAATATGATTTAAGTTCACATTCCCCTCGAACAAGTGACATAAGCAAACACACAGATTAGATAGCACAGATAGTATGCTTTGGACACCGGCACGATTTACCGAAATCTATCTAAATGTGCCCAAATCGACCAACATATTCGCAAATATTTGCAAACCAAAGATAATGCAAAACAATTTAGTGATAAATATATCAACTTCATGTATACTACTTCACACTTGTGTTATACTTTAAATAAGTATAATAACTATAATAATATATTTTTATAAATTGCGATACGAAAACAAAACGGCAGATAAAATGCAATTTACTTTTTAAATTGTAAATTATTTTGATTATATATAACAGTTATTTAGACAAGTACATAGTAATAATGAAATACAACACGGTCAGGCATTAGATTGTGTTTCTTATTCATCTAATTAAGCACTAGTGCGAAAAACTTCACGCGATGTAAGTCTTGAAAAAGCGAGTTGGTATACATAATTGTGTTTTTGTACAATTTTGTATTTTTAACATGTGAAATATTTAAACATTTCTATACATTGCGAATATCTTAGTATGTTGTGAACTCGCAAGTTATGTATTATTCGGCCGGTTATTTATATTATGTTAAGAGTATTTATACTATGTATTTTGATGATTGTTTCGTACAGTTTTTCGTATGTCTTATCTAGGAAGAAACGTACGTCATGAACTGAATTATTGCGTTTATTTACAATGCATAATCTAAACTCCTGGTAGAATTGCACTTAGCGAGTACTGGACGCGTTTACTTTGCACTGATAAGCGTCTCTGACGTGGTTAGCTCGATTGATTAGGGATTCTTTATGTGATTATATCACGCTGACGTGGTTAGCTCGATTGATTAGGGATTCTTTATGGGATTATATCACGCTGACGTGGTTAGCTCGATTGATTAGGGATTCTTTATGGGATTATATCACCCTGACGTGGTTAGCTCGATTGATTAGGGATTCTTTATGGGATTATATCACGCTGACGTGGTTAGCTCGATTGTTTAGGGATTCTTTATGGGATTATATCACGCTGACGTGGTTAGCTCGATTGATTAGGGATTCTTTATGGGGTTATATCACGCTGACGTGGTTAGCTCGATTGATTAGGGATTCTTTATGGGATTATATCACGCTGACGTGGTTAGCTCGATTGATTAGGGATTCTTTATGGGATTATATCACGCCCTCTTCTTACGATTGATTAGGGATTCTTTATGGGATTATATCACGCCCTCTTCTTATGATTCAAGTAGGCCGCTTGACGCTTAATATGGGTAAAGTTTATGACAAGTTTTTGTGAACTCGCAAGTTATGTATTATTTGGCCGTTTATTTATATTATGTTAAGAGTATTTATACTATGTATTTTGATGATTGTTTCGTACAGTTTTACGTATGTCTTATCTAGGAAGAAACGTACGTCATGAACTTAATTATTGCGTTTATTCTCAATGCATAATCTAAACTCCTGGTAGAAATTGCACTTAGCGAGTACTGGACGCGTTTGCTTTGCACTGATAAGCCGCTTGACACTCAATATGGGTAAAGTTTATGACAAGTTTTTGTGTAATAAAATTATGTTGTGGTAAACCGACTGACGCTAATTATAACTGACATTTTGTTGAAATGTCGCCAAACAAAAATAAGCAAGTTGACTTTCAAACAAGTTTGATCTAAAGATTGATAACAAATAGTATGACGTCAACATATACTACCAAAGGATGTTATTAAAGATCAGGCACCAGAACCACTAGCAACGAAATCAAATAGGTAGTGATGCGTAACCCGCAATTAGATTTCAATGTTTTTAGTGTAAAAATATTTGTTCTCACGAGCTCAAATGCAATATAAATACAAAAATAACGTTTTTTTCAACTAAATCGTTTGAACTATAATTATTTTATATATATGTTTTCGGTACATTTGGGAATATTTAGTTAGATATTGGTAGATTTTGATAATTCATGTCGCTATTGATTTATATAACATAGTCTAACGTACGTAACTCCATTGTTTAATGCCTATTTATCGCCATTTATAAAGAAAATGATAAATGATGAATAATCATAGCGTTAGAGATGTATGACCGTAGGTTGATAATCGACGTATATGCTCTTGGTAAACTACATTGTACATAATGTGTTATCAAATCGGTCCAGGATACAGTCTAAAGTCCTTGAATATTTGAGTAGTTAATTGCAGAGTATAAAAGCAAACTATGCGAAAGCAAACGGTTAAAGGGACTTGTTCACTTATTAATATATCTTTGAAAAAGAAATACAAAATTGTACAAATGTAACTGATGAACTATGTTTAAATACTTACAATAGCAAGGATAAAGACAACATAAGACAGTGTCCATGTACTTTGGTTTTAGCCATTGACCTCTCGACACGAAATCGTACACGCCACGACTTTAACATGCAGGTTATGTAATTTCGGGAATCGTTACAATTCTATGTCGGCAATACACAACTTCGCTCAATTATTAGTGAACAGTGCTCATTACTTTTCCGATTTCGTTTGATATTAATACACGTTTACATACTTTTACATTTTCCTTTTTCTGAATGTTTATTTTAGTTGTTTGAATATAATACATGCATTCCTTTTGGAATCTTTGAAAATGTATTTACTTATTTCTGACGCGTGTGTATTTACACGAGAAAGTTCGAGTATTTATATTAAGATTTTTTTGAACACATGAACTTAAAAAACACAAACAAAAATACAATTTGCAAATCATATATTTAAAAAAACTAATTTCCTGCACTTTCGATTTCAAGACAAGGCTTGCCTGATTTGTTCTTCGTAAACATCGTCTTAATGCCTTCAATATCTGTGGCAAGTTTTATAAAAATCCGCAAAAGATATAGAGCGGACTCGAAAACGTTACGGACAGTTTAATCGACTTACAGAGTAACGGATTGACGGACGAAGGGCATTCCTATAAACCACCACCCCCTTTACCGTTCCGCTTTGCGGCGGGAAATATGAAAACGAAAATGTCAAACATGAGTTTAAAACACAGCTTCTAAGTAATGCAAATTACTGATTAATCTGGGACGACACTTAACTCACATTCATAATATCCACGTTTCACTGAGCGCGGTACTTATATAATGACACCGGTGTTTTCTCATAACACAAATCATACCTTCGACGAATTTGCTGTTACTGTACACAAAGATAATATAACTGTTCTCCAATTGTCTGGATTAGGTTGATATGTTCTTGGTATACTATACTCTGCATATGTATTATTGAAATCAATTAATTAATGTTAATTAATTTAAATAAAAAAACACTTATTTCGCACTTTGGCTACTAAATTGTATTATTCTATATGCATAATTCTTATGAAAAAATGTGGTTATGATCTTGGTTTTAGGAACATTTTTTTAGAAGCCTTCTTGATTCTGCCAGCCATTTTGGACGCCATCTTTATATATTTTATATAACACACGTTCTTTATTCATATTTAACATGTATTAAAATACACATATTACAATAACAAATTGACACACTAATACGTAACAAAATAACGCATATCTATATGTTTAAAAAAATAGGATTGGAAATGGCCACCATCTTTGACGCCATATTGAATTTCTAAAACAAACAAAGATAACAGCCCGACATAATTGGGATTTTTCATCAGTAATATATACGCTTACTAAAAAACTCTTTATTATTTACTATACACTTCAATGTCGGGTTTAGTGAAAATTGGCCACTTTTCTTCCGGACTAGCAAACAACATGATTGACGTAAACATCGATCTATAAATTATTATGTCGCATAAGATATCATTAAGTACTATATAAAACACACAAAAAATATCTGAAGAGTTAAATGCTTGAGAGACAACTCTTCTCTAGAAAAATAATGGGCCTGTGGGTCTGTGGAATTAGAACGGTGTTTCATATACGAGACTGCATGGTCCTGGTCATATCAATCAACGTGATTGAAAACTACAAACACTAGTGTCACTATTAATATCAAAAAAAAGCTTGAGTGAAACAAATCAAATCTGATTGTGCAAACAAGACAACGGCTCGTAGTAAAACTCTTAAGGTACGTCTTCGTAAACGTGGATCTGCGCGATACAGGAATAGAAGATCCTTCAGATTAAGTATTCCGTCTATTTGATCCATATTTAAATCTCTTTGGCTCCTCAAAGTATTCTTCAGGGTCTACGTCATCAATTGTTCGTTTCGGCATTCTTAATGATGCGCGCGCATACGCTATGCTCTATTTATAGATATTGATTTCTAGTAAATTAAAGTAAGATTCTGATTGGTTGAAAAAATGGTTCCAATTTAAAATAAAGTAGGTGCAAGAACTAGGTTTAGTAGGTGCCATTGTGATAACTGGTGTTTAGGTTGATTACATCAAAAAAATACTACAGAACCACACATAGAAGGAGGTGAGATAGATAAAATATTATTGCAGATTCGGATAGCCACTGAGTTAAATCATCAGAGAAAGTGCAATTATAATGAGCCCCAAATGTTTAATAAAAAAGTTATGAAACAAAATAGGCAAAATGGTGCCACATTAGTTAGGGTAATATTGTCCTAACCATGTATGGCACACATTCGACTATGGTTCAACAAAAACTTTAGACTTTAGCACAAAGTGTTTTTTCAATGAAATGATATATAAATCCAAGGGAGATAATCCTTGATAGTAAATCGAAGAAAGCTATTGATTGAATCCATTGATCTGGTTTGACTTTGATAGTGCGGATTAGAGAATCTTATCGTTTCGTAACCTACGGTTATTATATAAAGAAGGCTTTGACACCGATTATGAGCTGCGCTCACAACTTTCGTCGGCCTACGGCCTCGACTTAAGAGAAATTGATTGATTGAAGAGAAAATGATTGTTCTATGATAGTATATTTATTCTCATTCTTAAGTAATTTACAGACAGTGTATTCTCCCCTCAGTCCCCCAAGGGGGAGGTCTGTATGGCTGTTGCGCTTGGTTTTAATATTCGACAGTTTTAAATCGTTGTAAAGACACATGTGAATTTGCACACATGTGCATGTATGTATATTCATCAATCTTAAGATGAAGTTAGAATGCAGGACACGAATTAACATGACAAAAATTGCTTATTCGCCCCAATATACACTATTTGTTCATAAAACACGTACACAGTTACTGTTTGAAGTTACGGTAGTGTTAAAAAAAAATTAAATTTATTATACTTTCGATTTTAGGACCCATTGGCTAGAGTTTGTGATATTTTTTTTTCGTGCATTTAATATTTTAACAATTATTTCTTTTATTAAACCTTCAAGTCTACTGCCAGGACCATTTGAACGATAAAAGTTCTTATTCGTCTCTAACAAATCACACGCAGATACACATTGAAGATATTTGTTTTTATAAAATGATGGTACTTTCGATTTAAACAACCTTTTAAGGGAATTTATGAGTAGGAATGCTATGCGATAGGTTAACCATAAGCATTAAGAAGATAACAGTCTACTTACGGAACAAATGCACGCGAATGGATTTTATTTTACACCGGTCTTTTAAGCTCTTTTAAGTTAAAAAAAAAACTTTCTTCTACGGTTAATCTATGTACCTTGAGTCATTCTTTTGACAGATAATATGTTAAAGATATAAGGATATATTCATATAATGCCCAAATGCTCTTTTATAGTATATCAAACACATCTCATTTGTTCAGTAAACTATTGTTTGAAAGTTATTTTGAGTAATTAGTTGTGTCTGCGGTAAATTTACATTAAGGTGTGTATGCATTTAATTGCGAACAACAATTTATGGCATAACTGTGAGCAAAAGTGAAATTTAACAAGAAAACATAACCTATGACTAAAATGCCAATTTATTTTGACACCAATAATAAAATGGCTCGTCTCAAATTCACAAAAGTCATTCCAATAATGTTATTTTTTCTTTATCATTTTTTATCATTTTCATTTTTAAAGGAAGAACACTTGAATATCACAGTTTTTTGGGAAACAACCCACGACCGGAAGTTTAGATGCGTAGTTCTTAAATCAAGAATAATAAGCCTACCTAGGGATAAGGTTACATAACTTAAATGACTTAGGAAGATCCGCCCGTAATCGTGACTTAAGGCTGTTCAGTTGCATAATATACTCCTTTATTTTCATTAAACGCTGGCAGTTATCAATGCAAACAAAACATTTAAAACAATATACTTATCCATGACAATGTGTAACGTATGTATTGACTGCTGAGTCTTGAAACGCTCTCAGTCTCTGAATTGTCATAGAGACTGCAAAACTTGATGTGTCTTTAATTTGAGTTGCAATGCTATGAGGTTAAATTTTATTTCCACTTATATGTATCATGAATATTGCTAGGCCAAGTGTGTGGTTGAGCGCTTTGCATTGACCGTTCCAAGCCATTGACCCCAGCTTTATGTGTTTATGTTGTTTTCTATTGTGCTGCTTTGTACTGTTTTGGTAATTGGTCACTTGCCTTAAATAAAGGACCAACTAATTGTATATAAAGAGAATGCAATACTGCTCCAGCAGCTGGAGTTTCACTTCTTTATATTGGAACGCATTTAGTCTTTAATTTATCTGAGAATAACAAAAGTACAGTCTGATGTGTCTGGGTGCGTTTTAGTCCCTAAATTTATTAAGAGTGACGACTCCAAAGGCTGTCGTTATCGGAACGCTCTTATTCTATAATAAATTATACAGATCAAAGTGAAGACTGTACAGACTATGGTGTCTTGGAGCGCTTTTTATCCTTAATTTTCCTGAGACAACTGCAGAAGTTGCTGCATCTGTAAAACCCCTCAGTTTATGGCTACATTTAGAGTGACGACTGTACAAGTTGTTGTGCCTTGGGACGCTCTTATGATTATGACTATGATTATGATTATGACTATGATTATAATTATGATTATGATTATGACTAAGATTATGATTATGATTATGATTATGATTATGACTATGATTATGACTATGGTTATGATTATGATTATGACTATGACTATGATTATGATTATGACTATGATTATGATTATGACTATGATTATGATTATGATTATGATTATGACTATGATTATGACTATGCTTATGATTATGATTATGACTATGATTATGACTATGATTATGACTATGATTATGATTATGATTATGACTATGATTATTGTGACATAACGGTATATGCTTATCGTTTATTCTTATGAAAGAAATTTAAGTAGATTTAATAATAGGGAAATATTTTAATAATATGTTTGAGTATGTAACGTTGCTGTACGTTGCGGGTATTTAAGAATTAACATAACAGATGTCAGTTCGGATAGGAAGTAATGAAGTTTGAAAAAATTGATTTTGGAAGTATGGTTTCATTTCTCCAATGTAGTTCATTTATCCGGAACACATGTTGATTTGTATTAGTCCTTGATTAACAATTTGGCTCGTATTACTTCAAACCAATACATAACGAGTCCCATTTCAGATATAGTATATAATGAAATTTAAATAATTGATTAAATAAGTGTAATTCCAATTTCCCAAGGTACATATCAGATACAAGTTCAGATTGAATGTGTATCGAATGTATATCGGGGTTTACATAATTGATTATAGGAGTGTTAGGTTTCATATTACCAATGAGGTTTGTCCATAGATAACATCTGGTTATATGATCAAGTATGCTTAATGAAATGAGGCTTCCTGTTCCCAAAGTGATAATTGTGTATTGCACTCTTCATCTGTGACATGTGGTAGAGGGTTATTCGAAGGGGTGGGTTTAGTAAATCAAGGGAAAAGTACAGTCAACCAATCATGAATGGGATAGGAAATATCTAAATTTTATGTTTATGTACCCATGAATAAAATGCTGTGGTGTTGTTGTAAGAAGGAAATCCTGCGGTTAGATTTGGAAAAGAACTTTGAGAGTTGTCACGTCTTCTTGACGTGGTGGCAATGTTGGCCGCCACGCTGTAACATCGTACTTCATGAACATTAGAAGCGTTGTGTTAGAAATTATGTAACAGAAATAAATCTCGATGAAAACAGAAATGAACTGTGTTTGTTACTGTGTGTTTTCCACGAACGATACATAATTACGTGACATTATGATTATGATTATGGCTATGATTATGATTATGATTATGGCTATGATTATGATTATGATTATGATTATGAATATGATTATGATTATAATTATGATTAGGATTATTACAATGATTATAATATTGATAATGATTATGATTATGATTATGATTATGTCTATGATTATGATTATGACTATGATTATGATTATGACTATGATTATGACTATGATTATGACTATAATTATGACCATGATTATGACTATGATTATGATTATGACTATGATTATGATTATGTTTATGGTTATGACTATGATTATGACTATGATTATGATTATGACTATGATTATGATTATGATTATGACTATGATTATTACTATGATTATGATTATGACTATGAATTTGATTATTACTATGATTATGATTATGACTATGATTATGACTATGATTATGATTATGCTTATGACTATGATAATGATTATGATTATGACTATGATTTTGACTTTGATTATGATTATGACTATGATTATGATTATGACTTATCTGATAATAATGATGCTGTGTTTATTATTGTTCAGTATCTGATTGACCTGAGAAATACGACTCTGTATGCCTCATTTGTCTGAGAACGCTTTCAATCTCTAACATACACGAGAACGACGACTGAATATTCTGCTGTGTCTGGGAACTCTTACATAGCCGAGAGTCATAACTGTTCAGGCTATTGTGTCTGGAAACAAATCAAGAAACGTATTTGTCGAGTTTTGTAGAAGTTGTAATTGCTCTAGAAAAACTGTACTTTCAAAATGTTGTTTCAAATTGGTCTAGGAATACGTCTAACATCCTTGCCTAATCAATGAACCTGGTGGTTAACCATTTACCGTACTACGATGATTATGTAATTGTGTAACAATTAACGAGTAGTTGAAATACAGCCTTAAAACAAAACTGAAGGAAAGCAATCCGTTAAAGGGACTTGTTAACTATTTTCTTTATTTAAAAAAAAATAACTCACAAAAATGGATTGTTTGGAATATAAAAAATAGTTACAATAAGAAGTAAAAAAAAAGACAAAATAACTAAATGGGTCAGTCCCGGCGTTCGGACACCAGGATCTCTCGAAGCAAGGACGCTCCACCACTGCACCACACCGGTCTTTCAATTTCGACATAAATTGTAAACCCTATGTCGGCGATAATTTCGCTTAATTATTAATGAACAGCGTTAAAACGCTTTATTATTTTTCCGTTTTCGCTTGTGAATAAAGAATAAACGGACATATAGATTTACCATTTCCTGCGTCTGAAGTGTTATCACGTGTTTGAGTATTATGCATACATCCTTTTTTAATATAAGACGATTTGGCTTTATTGCTAATTTACTTAAATGTGAAAAAGTCGTTTTAAATTCATAAGCAATATGATTCGACTATTTCTATTTGTTTTAAACACAGGTTCGGACGTGTGTGCATATATACGTACATGCGTTATAGTATTTATGTTAAATATTCCTTACTATAACGCCCTACATAGAATATGCTTGAAATAAGATGGCACAAACATGACAACATCGACGGCAGAAGAAAGTATAAAATTTTAAAATTATTTAACCTCCACAAATATTTAAATATCCTTCACTTTCGATGTTTAGCCAACGCGGCAAGAGCGTCCCAGTAGTAAATTAATGCATTCTTTTCACAAAACATATGCGTAATTATCATTTACAATGTTATTTCACACAAAGAACGAGATATAACAAACAGTCTACTTACTTAAAATTTCAGTCAGAAAGGAAATGTCCATGATGTGATAACCTCGTTATATAAAGGCCATTTATGGATTAGTGATATATCTATTCTTAAGATGGTTGTTATCTTGAACAAGTTGAAACATAATAATCAATTCGTGATCACGTTTAAACGCGCATGTAGCACAGAAAAATAACAGGGATATCTTATTTGATACGTCCTGAAGAGTTTATGCAAATAGTATTAAAATGAATATTGTCAATATCATTGTTTAACAAGATTGATGATCCAATATTCATTACTAAGTGGACTCCGGATATTGTAAATATAAGTAACTACATATACTTGATAGAAGCCTGTACATATTGCGGATTTGTACATCTCCAAGAAACATGCCATTAATTGGTATCTGGAAAATGTGATTGGAAAACTGCAGTGTGGGTTGAATAGCAATGTTCATTTTGGAAGTGTTGCAGCAGAGGAATGGATATGTTGCTGTTACTACCACCAGTCCCACTACCACTACCACCACTACCAGTATCACTAACAACACAGCTACTATTACTACTTCTACTTTTACTACTACTTCTACTACTACTACTACTACTACTACTACTACTACTACTACTACTACTACTACTACTACTACTACTACTACTACTACTACTACTACTACTACTACTGCTGTTACTCCTGCTACTGCTGCTACTGCTACTACTACTGCTATTGCTGCTGCTGCTTCCACTACTACTACTACTACTACTACTACTACTACTTCTACTACTACTACTACTACTACTACTACTTCTACTACTACTACTACTACTACTACTACTACTACTACTACTACTACTACTGCTACTGCTACTACTGCTACTACTACTACTACTACTACTACTGCAGCTACTTCTGCTACTACTGCTACTGCTGCTACTCCTTCTTCTGCTGCTACTGCTGTTACTCCTGCTACTGCTTCTACTGCTGCTACTGCTGCTATTGTTGCTGCTGCTACCACTTCTACTGCTACTACCACTTCTACTACTTCTACTACTACTACTACTACTACTACTACTACTACTACTACTACTACTACTACTACTACTACTACTACTACTACTACTACTAATACTACTTCTACTACTACTTATAATAATAATAAAAATAATACTGCTGCTGCTACTGCTACTGCTGCTGCTGCTGCTACTGCTTCTACTGCAGCTAATACTACTACTACTACAGTAATTAGTACTACTGCGACTGCTGGTGGTGTTGGTACTGCGACTACACTGCTATTGCTACTATTACTACTCCTGATTATGTTACTACTACAACTACTACTACCACTACAACCAGTCTCACTACCACATCCACTACTACCAGTCTCACTACCAATAACGCTACTACTACTACTACTACTACTACTACTACTACTACTACTACTACTACTACTACTACTACTACTACTACTACTACTACTTCTACTACTACTACTACTACTACTACTACTACTACTACTACTACTACTACTACTACTTCTACTACTACTACTACTACTACTACTACTACTACTACTACTACTACTACTACTACTACTACTACTACTACTACTACTACTACTACTACTACTGCTACTGCCACGACTACTACTACTACTACTACTACTACTACTACTGCAGCTACTTCTGCTACTACTGCTACTGCTGCTACTCCTTATTCTGCTGCTATTGCTGTTACTCCTGCTACTGCTGCTACTGCAACTACTACTGCTATTGCTGCTGCTTCCACAACTACTACTACTACTACTACTACTTCTACTACTACTACTACTACTACTACTACTACTACTACTACTACTACTACTACTACTACTACTACTACTACTACTACTACTACTACTTCTACTACTACTACTACTACTACTACTACTACTACTTCTATTACTACTACTAATACTAATACTACTACTACTACTACTACTACTACTGCTACTGCTACTACTGCTACTACTACTACTACTACTACTACTGCAGCTACTTCTGCTACTACTGCTACTGCTGCTACTACTTCTTCTGCTGCTTCTGATGTTACTCCTGCTACTGCTTCTACTGCTACTACTGCTGCTATTGTTGCTGCTGCTACCACTTCTACTGCTACTACTACTTCTACTACTTCTACTACTACTACTACTACTACTACTACTACTACTACTACTACTACTACTTATAATAATAATAAAAATAATACTGCTGCTGCTGCTACTGCTACTGCTGCTGCTGCTGCTACTGCTTCTACTGCAGCTAATACTACTACTACTACAGTAACTAGTACTACTGCGACTGCTGGTGGTGTTGGTACTGCGACTACACTGCTATTGCTACTATTACTACTCCTGATTATGTTACTACTACAACTACTACTACCACTACCACCAGTCTCACTACCACATCCACTTCTACCAGTCTCACTACCAATAACCCTACTACTACTACTACTACTACTACTACTACTACTACTACTACTACTACTACTACTACTACTACTACTACTACTACTACTACTTCTACTACTACTTCTACTGCTACTACTACTACTACTACTACTACTACTACTACTACTACTACTACTACTACTACTACTACTACTACTACTACTACTACTACTACTACTACTACTACTACTACTACTGCTACTACTACTAATGCTACTACTACTACTACTACTACTGCAGCTATTTCTGCTACTACTGCTACTGCTACTACTCCTTCTACTGCTGCTACTGCTGTTACTCCTGCAACTGCTGCTACTGCTACTACTGCTGCTACTGCTGCTACTGCTGTTGCTGCTGCTACTGCTTCTGCTACTGCTGCTGCTGCTAATGATGCTGCTGCTACTGCTTCTACTGCAGCTACTACTACTACAACAACTACTAATTCTTTCACTACTGCTACTGCTGCTACTACTGCTGCAGCTGCTGCTACTGATGCTTCTGCTACTGCTGCTGCTGCTTCTACTGCTGCTGCTGCTGCTACTGCGGCTAATGCTGCTATTGCTGCTGCTGTTATTGCTGCTACTAGATGCCGCTATTTTACTTAAGCTGAAAACGTTACTATAACACCTTGCTTGCAGATGAAAAAATACTCCCACACCGGTCGACAAACAACATTCTCTCGACGCTCTCTCGACGCGCGACAAATCAGTCGACAGTCAATCTTGACTGTCGACTGATTTGTCGCGCGTCGTATTGAGCATCGAGAAAATGTCTTGTGTCGACCTAGAGATTTTAGGTCGACAGGCGACATTCTCGCGATATATCATATTGACTGTCGACTGATTTGTCGTGCGTCGAGAGAATGTCGCGAGAATGTCGAGTGTCGCGCTCGATGGTCGACATACGACATTCTCGCGACATTCTCGCGACATTCTCTCGAATGCAGCAGTAGCGACATTATCTCGACGCTCAAAACGACGCGCGACAAATCAGTCAACAGTCAAGATTTTCTGCAATATTTTTTTTTCTTAAACCCAGCGCGATATGCCACACTCAAATATTGTTGAGAGAGCGTCGAGAGAATGTCGTGTGTCGACCTAGGGGTTTTTAGGTCGACAAGCGACAATTCCGCGATATTGGCTCGATATATTGTATTGTATCGTGCGTCGAGAGAATGTCGTGTGATTTTTAGGTCGACAGGCGACATTCTCGCGATATATTATATTGACTGTCGACTGATTTGTCGTGCGTCGAGAGAATGTCGCGAGAATGTCGAGTGTCGCGCTCGAAGGTCGACACACGACATTCTCGCGACATTCTCGTGACATTCTCGCGACATTCTGTCGACGCTCAATAATACGCGCGACAACTCAGTCGACAGTCAAGATTTTCTGCGATTTTTTTTTCTAAAACCCAGCGCGATATGCGACACTAAAATATTGACTGTCGATTGATTTGTCGCGCGTCGAGAGAGCGTCGAGAGAATGTCGCTTGAATGTCGTGTGTCGACATTGAAGGTCGACACGCGACACTCAACTTGACCCTATCCGGATTCCGTAGTATACCCCCTGAAATGTGGATACGGGATGTCACCTATTTTCGCGATGTACGCGCACAGATTGTTCCATGCAACATTTTCTGGGTATTGTGAAAAAGTAACAGAATTTTCTTTAAAATGAATCAAATACATGAAAGTATAGTATGTGTTTACACTTGCGCAGTGGTCTGCAATTTATGTGCAAGTTGATTAAAGAGTATCGAACAAATGCACGGAATTAGAATACATTTGGATTATTTCAGTTGAAGTAAGATTTTTAAATGCATTATACTGTTTTTTCCTTATTTAAGTCGTGTCTGTAATTATTTTCAAGCGAAGTTATGTTAGTAAAACAAAATACTCGGAGCGCATGCGTGTGATATCATCACGAGAGCCGCGTTCTTAATGTAAACAAAGTGATCGAAATTAGGTCATGCTCGAAATAAGAAAATCGTACGATAATTGTAAAAAATATTTTTGTATATATTTTGAGTAATCATGCTAAATGTATATATGTTTTTTTGTATGAATCATAGACGAATAGTTCGAACGATATTAATTAATGTGGATTGTTACTTTTCAGCTTTTAAAAAGCAATTTTCAGCATAAAACACTCTTATATATAGTGGAGACATTGGGCTGTATAACAATAATGTCGAAGCTTATTGTACTGAAATTGAAAAAAACAATACGATGACACAATTTTCTTGTTAATACTCGATCATACATTTTTAATTTCACAGATGATTTTTATATCTGTGCCACATAATTATGAGGGCATGGGTCTTCAGTATATAACACATTTAATCCCGATAAATTGATAAAAGGGTTATTATCCCCTTGTATAAAATGGGTACTGTTACCGATGTTAATATCTATAAAGGGTTGATTCTAGTAAGTTGCTTTTTAAAATTGTTCACATCAATATCGAAATGGTAAGAGATAGATAAATACATACGTTATGTTACTAACTGTCGTTTTATGAAAACTGTTTACAGTGTATACACGCATCAGTATTATATTTCAAACTCACATATCAAATTTGACTGTTTTAGTGTATTAATATAAAAAAAGTGAAATGTTTGAACACTTTAAGCTTAATTTTCGCTTTTTTTCGCGCGTTTTCTGCGCTAATTAAAAGTTTTCTTACATGTAACTATTGGTTCTTCTTGATGTGTTGGTTTCAGTACGGTCATTTCTACATCATTCTGCGGGATTTCATAATTTAGAGGCAAAGCGGGGAGCCAGCAAGGAAGAAAATTGTGCAAGTAGAAGATAACGATTCTTGAATTGATGTCGTTGTCGTTGTGTATGGGTAGATAATTATGTGTGCGTTTATGTGTGGAACAGAAATGGTATGTTCCCCTGTTTTAATTAATGTGGTAACCACTCCTTCCAGCTGCGTTTTATCTAACCCTCGGGAACAATTGTGTAATTTATAGCAACAAGGTGATGTTGTGACATGGTAGCAACTCGTGGAAGTCGTGGTAACGACATCACATCAGAATGCAGGTTGTATAGCGTATGTTTAGTAACGCCTTGTTAGGTTGATCACACAAATTATCAAATCGGTATTTTAAAAATGCCTTACAAAATAGTAGAACAACATAAATTAAACATGCACATAAAATATAAAGAAGTGAAACTCCAGCTGCTATGGCAGTATTGAATTTTCATTAAAACAATTAGTTGATCCTTTATTTAAGGTAAGTGACCGATTGCCCAAACAGTACAAAACAGCACAATACAGCACAATACAAACCAACATAAAAACAAAATATGAATAAAGCTGGGGTCACCGCCTTGAAACGGTCAATGCAAATCATTGGGGGTTTAAACCTGGTTATAGAGCGCTCAACCTCACACTTGGCCCAGCAATATTCATATTACATTTAAGTGTAAATAAAATTTAACGTCATAGCATTGTAACTCAAATTAAACAATAATAAAAGGGAATTAAAACGCATTCAATTTAATTACTATTTAATTACTCAATTGCATTGAAGATACAAGAGTAACAGAGTTACAACTTTTTGACGAACGATCAAATAAAACTATTAACAACTGTCAACTACATTCCTTCTTTATAGAAAAAGATTTGAGAATATAGCGTCATGGAGTTAATATCTCAGATAATCATCGCGCAAATACAGGAAGAAGCAGCAATAATGGGTGTAAAAATTCCATATTACATAGCTTGGTTGTTTATGTGACTGCTAAAAAAAAAAAAATTAAATCAAACAAGAAACGCCTATCAGAGAGAAAATATAAATAAAATGGAACGTGTCTTGTCTGTTCCGCCGATGGCTTATGGTGATGGTTCTTCTGTATTTAACTTAAAATCTTGCTGCTGCTCATGTTTGTTTGTTGTTTTTTTGTAATTTGTTAAATCAGAAAACAAGCAAAGTGTGAGTCGGAGTTATATATTGCGTTTGTCTACAATGAGGAACTCACAGACACGATTATCTCTCTTACTGCTGATGTTCTTGGTGAGTTATTATCAAATATCAGTGTCTTGTTGACTCTGTATAATGCGCCTGTGACTAAGCTTTATAGGTATTTCAAGAACAGAGAAAACTGACGTTGTACATATTGTGTATGGAATATAGCACGTAAAATAATTCTCTTTTATCACATGCTATACGCTGTTTCCCATGTAATACAACCATTACATATTTTTTTTAGTACACATGTGTAATACAACATTTTTAAGCTTTTAAATTGGCTTAGTTTTCGTGTATTGACCAATCGCATTTTGTTATTTTGCTGAAATGACGTTGCAACATCATATGACGTCACGAAATGTAAACAACATTCAGGATTTATCATTATGTTTGCGTAAATATTTGATAAAAAAGAACTGACACTCGTTGTCATATCATACCATATTTTATTAAACTCGTCCAGGAAATTCGTTAGTAAGCTCGCCAAAGGCTCGCTTACTAACACAATTCCTGAACTCATTTAATAAAATATGGTATGATATGACAACTTTTGCCTGATCCTATATATATTACACGATATGGGCAGAAAATGCCTATTTAAGCATCGAGCATTTTTATAGTGCGTTTCTCTAATAGAGATTAAATGGTTTCTCAATCAAACATTATTTCTTTTTTGCATCACAGGTCTTGCCCGTGAACCCATTTTGGAGATGCTGGGGAAATACTGCTAGACCTACTTACAGAAACGAGGCTATGACGAAATGCTGCGAAATCTTGGAAACAATATTATAGAATTCCTTCAAAATCAGGATTCCATGTACGCGCTCCAAAAGCGAGATTTCACGGATGTTGTTGCGCCATATTTTCGGTGCGATGAAGATTCGACGACCGACAGAATGAGCCCCCAGTATGACTCAAAGCGTTCGGGTCTTCATTCTGTGGTGAAAGTAACGTATGCGCGTACATTGTGAAATCATTCTGCTCATGTAATCTAGTAAAGATGTATTCAAGAGTCAACGCGTCACAGTGTGTAACATTGTTTGACACAGCTTTTCTTTTTTAATTAATGCTAAACCTTAAACATTAAACAGACTCTTCTTAATGTCTCCTTATTTCAACTGAGTATCAGCATCAATGTCTTGTGAGGTCGCAGTGGTGTAGTGGATATGGTGTCCGCCTAGCAATCGGGAGATCGCCGGTTCGATCCCCACTGGAGCGTTTTTCACGAAACATGTTTTTCTATTAAGAAGTAGAGTGGTGCAAAATTTTCTAAATATGTCCTTATTATAGGGCATTCACCCTACATTCAAATGTAAACACGTACATTAACATTGCTATGCTAATTACCAATATGCATATTTGATTTGTAGCATAAAATAGGACTCCCTAAAACAATGTTTATTTTAAAAAAACTATACTGAAATGCCATTTATATTCGACGGCATAATTTGTGTTTGTTTGTTTTTTGGTTTTGTTTAATTACGTTTTCGTAGATACAACCATTATTTATTACACTTTTTAAAGGAAATTTTAGGAATATTAGTCGGTCATTTGCCGATGCTTTGCTGAAGTCGTCATATTTAAACCTTAATAAACGCTTTGGAACTTTATCATAAACATTCGCCATTCAATTAAATTTATTGATACTTACATAAAAGGAATGTAATTCATATACAAATGATTCTATTGCTTAATCGAAAGCATGTAAAAGTACCCCCAATAACGCAATACGCAGCACAAGAAACACCTTATTTTCTGTTTGCGGGTAAATATAATTGTCATTTTGCCATTTTGCTATTTGTCTTTTTAATTGAACGAGTATCTTAGCGGAGGAGGGGGGAGTATAGCATTATATTTTGGGAACCAATTAAATTTTCATAGTATTGTATTTTTTTAATTGTACCAGCTGGCAACAGCGCTGTTCTTGACGTCGTTTATTTCCTGCCTATGGAGGCCTTGTGCGCCCCCAGTGACGTCATAATTCTCCTCAACACGCTACAGACGACTTTTGACAATGTCACGAAGATTCACACTCTAATAAAGTAATTTCTGTAAAATGTTGAGAAATATTTATTGATACAATCTATAGTGGCTCTAACGTTGTGATTGCTTTACTGGGAAACATTACAGATTTATAAGTACATAACATCCATTCACTGACATCGTCATTACTTGCATAAAAAGGCAGTAGAGACAATTTGTATCACGAACCCTGGATGGCAACTATCATGAAAATGGAACTAACATTGTTTTAATCTGATGTAAATTCGTACATTTCTTCACACTTAATTTAGTTTGCAGTTAAGCGGAATAAAAGCGCTTTGGAAAACAGGGCTTAATGCATGTGCGGAAAGTGTTCACAATTAGCCTATGCAGTCGGCACAGGCTAATCGGGGGCGCCACCTACCGCCTAAACTTGATTTTCGCTAGAAAGAGACTTTCTTTAAGAGAAAAATACCATAAAACCGGAAAGTGACGTCACTGATAAGCGTGTGTATACAAAACCGGCTAATCTTGGACGACACATTACGCACATGCATAAGCCCCGTTTTCCCAGAGCAAGGCTCAAACATTTAGGTGACTGATTCTCGAACGAACGCAATCTTACTCCTATTTCAGGTCGAGTCTGTCGGGGACGCCTATCTGGCGGTTGCCGGCGTCGGCATCAGTGAGAAGAGGGAGCAGGATGTGGAGAGGGTCGCCATAACCGCTCGGAACCTAACCTCGCCCCTGTATGGTGAATCTATCCAGGTAATGTTGTGTTTGGTTCTTAATTATTTAGAATTGCTATCTTTAATGGCTGTCGACAACACAGCATTGGGCATGCGCATTATGGGTAAGGACCTGACGTCGCCGCTTGATTGCGAATCTATCCAAGTAATGGTGTGTTTGATATTTTTATCATTTTAAACGCCACCGCTAGATAGCGAATCTATTCAGGCAATATTCTGTTTGATATTCTGTTATTTAGAATAGCTGTTTATCATGTTCGTGGTTATAACTAAGAAACGATTATGATGACGTCATTTAAGTATTTGCTCTTCAATCCTTTTATCGCCAATAGTATAACAGTCATTATAGAATGCGATGCCTATACTAGATTGCTATTTTAAAGAGACTTCCTTTAAATGAAAATTCTTCAGATGCGGAAAGTTTCGTCACTGATTTGCACGTGCGGATTGCTATGAAACAACTAATAATGTCCAGGCGTTTTAATATTCAAGGTTTTCTACAAATTTGAGCATAAATCTAAAATCTTAGTTCGAATCTTTTTGTACACCAATGATAAATGTCTTTTTTTGCCGAGTTGAGAGGCAATTGAATGTTGTAAACGTATTTCCTGTTGAAAAACTATATTCTGTCGGAGGACGATTTGCTCGAGCGTTCACACAACAACCTGGAAGTGATGTAGGACAGATGGCGGGGTTTGCATATGCGCGGAACAACCGAGTGTATCCGATCGCTGAGAATATTCTTCAGGTTGTTAAAAACGTCATTGCCGGTTAAGACATGTCACTTCCGGTATTTGGAAATTTTGATAGATCTACAAGTGCTGAAGCTGGTGCTCTCAATGAGGGATGGGTAGTAATCAAACGGGTTTGATCAAAGTTGAGCGTAATTTGTGTATATCTCATTATATACGTTATTATCATATTTGAGCGGATGCGTAAGAATGGACAGAATGGACATAATGGTCATACACCTTTATATAATTAAAGCCTGCAATTCGATCGGAAATTTAACGTAAAAGATGTTTGATCGATCGTTTGTTAAAAACTACTTTGAATTTGTTGCAGTCAGAAAGTGACGACTGTTCCTTGTTATTGTATTCTTAAACAACAACTATTACCGGTTATTATCGTCAAAAATATAACAAATCCGTGATTTATCAATATGAATTTCATTCCACGTTTTTCAGGCTTATTTTGTTACCGTTTCAGTCAAAGACCGGTTACCGCTGACAGCGGATCTGGATGGCTGCAGACGAAGTAATTTCCGATCAAATCGTAAATGGACAACTACGCACGGTCCAAAGGCTTATAAGTGCTCGTTGATAATGTTCGGAAATAACTTAACTGGTATTCGAGGTTCTTGTTACCAGGGTAAAGGTATGCAGCTAACTCTAACTTTTGCAAACACAATATAGATATAAAGATGTCTTAAAATTGCTCGATCATAGACACATGTATTTAATTGTTTTGATGGTTTTCTTTTTTTTTTATATTTGACTCGATATTTTTGTTGTGTTTTTTTTTTACATATCAGTATTAAAGCCCCGTTCCCCAACATGCAATAACTAAGAAAATGCTTCTTAAAACAAATCCAAATTCATCAAAGTCGGTAAAATAATAAAATAATAACGATTTGGTAAACAATAAACGTTTATTTGCACGCAAAAGATGCCATTGGTGGAAATCGTGTCATTATATTTCTTTTTTCTGCACACGGCTCTTACGAACATAAACATTATGAAACGCATTTCTTACACACACATCAGATTTATTAAACGACTGAACTTGTTCAGTAGAGAACCAGAATTTATATGGTTGTATGTAACCTTGATCGACTGAGAAATGTGCAAAATTCGATCGAGCATGATGGCGAATAAACGAAATCGCACACGTGTTGTTTTGTCGAATTATTATAAAAAAGTATAGTAAATCTTTGTTGGTACGGACTATTAAAAGATTAAATCGATCCACTAGAACGGAACTCTAGTTTTTTTTGTAGAATGTTTAATAAGTCTAGTATGAATAGAAAGTACAGAATAAAAATACTCTTTTTATCATCCATCTCGGGAATATCACATTTTTATTACACTCTTGTTTGCCACTTAGATGGTGCTTCATTTTTTAGGAAAACTAAAAATAGTTGTATATTTTAAAAGTCTTGATTTTGTTCTTTACCTGTAATATATATTTGAATGCATAAATTACTACCGACAGTTTTTACTGTGTGACACACTCGCACATACTAATCAACTGCGGAGGGTATTAAGTTATCCATTTAACAAGTTCCCAAGTTATGGTATATTCAAACAGAAAAATCTGCGCAGGCAAATATTAATTTAAGAAGAATTTATCGTTTATAACCGTCCAATTAAAAAACAATATTGATTTTTGGTTGGAAATACTGAAATCACTTTAGGTTAACTCGTGATGTAAAACAGACACACCGAAACACAAAGACTGGATCAATTTTCGATAAATAGCGACACTATGGAAATAACTGTTAAATGTTGTTTAAAAATAGCACCTGTGCTAAGAACTACATTTTACTATGCGAACTCGCAGGTACATTGTATTAATAGGAAGATTTCCAGATACGTAGAATGTTATCGTGTTATTTATTTTCAGGAACATGAGCACGTATCATATTAGTATATTTGCTTCGCTCTCGAAAAACGGGGCTTAATGCATGTGCGTTAAGTGTCGTCCCACATTAGCCTCTATTGTTCGCACAGGCTAATCTGGGACGACACATTCCGCTTCTATATAATTTTACGTTTCGATGAAGTCTCGTCTTATCGAAAGTCCAGTAAAGACGGATGTCCCTGATTACCATAATTTACGCACATGTTGTCACGTAATTATGTATCGTTCGTGGAAAAGACACAGTAACCAACAAAGTTCATTTCTGATTTCTTTGCGTTTTATTTCTGCTTATTAACACAACACAACGTTTCCAAAATGTTTGATAAATACAAGATACATGCGAAGCCCGCAACGGGCCCATTCCGCGAAAGCCAGCAATAATGCGATTTGTATATATTCGGCCGTTCAAGTAAGACTGTCTATAAATATAGATATAAACAACGAAAGCTTTGATAATTGTTATGTGTACAATTCTGATTGGCTGTGTAACGTCACGTGTCTACATGTACAATTCTGATTGGCCGTTTGTTAAGTCACGTGTCTGCAACCTAAATATACGTATGCAACGGACACCTAACGAATACATACGGAAATGACCGAAGATTGGCACATACGGTAAGCAAATATTCGTGTCCGGTAATTATAACCCGAGGCTAATGATTTGTTGATCCAGATGGCTGCCTATTTAAGATTGTATGAAATGTGGTACAAATTTCGATCATTATATAAATCCAACAATGCCCCAAATGTGCGTTTTGTGTGCGTTATGTTACACAACTTTCCCCCTTAATTTGATTTTTTTATATTTTATGATTTAAAAAAATCTTTTAAAATTTTACTATTGAATTACTAATTAAATAAAAAAAACTACATTCATATAAACACACTCAAATGATGGAAAATATGCGGATAACAATATGACTTCCTTGACAAGCATCTCTGCTGAAATAAATAACATTAGTAATTGTTATACAATTTTAATGTCAATCAAAATGTTGTGTAGAACATCATCTGTTGATCGTTGGCCATCTGTACATCTGGTGTCGTCCATGTTGTCTTGAAGTTGTAGCTCGCGGCGAATACGATGTTTCATTGAAGTCATTGCCGCCGTCATGAAGATAAGTCGATTGTAGGTTCGTCCGTGGCGATTGGAATGCGTTTGTTGATTCAGCTCTGCTTTCCGATGTTTAACTTGCGTCGTCGATTGTCGTTTCCGTTGTATTCATCGTTGTTGATGTTTTCGTTGTCGTTTGTACTTTTGTTGATGGCCCCAGCGTCTTCATTTCTCTCGGGACATTAAGATCTTCTATTGGCCATAATGCTCACGAGGTATTAACTATAGCAGTGTTCTCCTTGATGTCTTAGGCCTCGGAAGTATCATTCCAAATGCGTTATATACGCACGTCAAACAGTTGAACGGCTGCATCTACTCTATAGTGTTTAACGTCACAAGTATTGTGTCCAGTGTTGCGTCACTTGTTGTCCTTCAAAATCTTCTGGCGTTGGTCTTCTTTTAGTGATAGAACCAGGTATTCACTTTGAGAGTAAACGCCGTGATGTTCCATTCTAATTATGTTGTTTGTTTCTTCTATTCGTTGTGGAAGGCGTTGTCTCGCGAAGTCGCTCTTCTTCGGCGTTGTCTTCAAATCTCGATATTTTTATCTGCGTCGTGGTGATACAAGTATCAGATGTTCAAAATCATGGCAAACATTTATAAATATCCCCTTAGTTATTGTTAAATATCGTCATGACAACTTATTGTGATATCTTATTCAAAAAAAAAATTCTTTACAACGAAAAAATATTAGTCAATTCCTCAAAACATACTTCGGATAAGTACATGACAGTTTGACATCTGACAAGCCATTTACTTAAAATGACCTGTGTACCGCCTTAGGCTGTCATTTTACGCACGTGCAGCCAGTAAATTTTTGACAGGCGCGCGCCACTTTATTGACCTAGAGTAATGGGTAATGATAGACGTACCTGTTCATATCATGGTTTCATAAACCTCATATTTATCACTATAGTTTTGCCGTTGGGCATAGATTTATTGACATGTTTGACCTGTGCACTTGTAAAAATGCGCAAATATGACAAGGCAGACTTTTATATATATGCATTCATAATATAAGAACACGTATCGGTATACTTCAAAATTCAGGTCTTTGCTCCTAATCGAACTACTCAAATAATTCTTATGCGACATCGCATCTTCTGTCCATAGCGTAATTTGCTTCGATGGCACAGGGATAGATTCTCTTACTCATGAGGACGCTAAGGTTATCAGAACCTCGGGCTCGGTATGTCCGAACGCTGATCAGTCAGCCGTGCTCATAAAATATAATTGTAACCCTTAAACAATTATATTAGAAATTTAATGCGTACATATCGTTATATTTTAACTGCGCTATACGCGTCAGATCGCATTAAATTCTTACTTAAAATTACTCAAGACCTTCAATATTACCGATATCCTACATATATTTGCAATCAACACAATGACGTATATACATATTTACAGAATATTTTTTTAAGTGCCTGCCCTATTCATATTCGCAATTACCATTACTGTTCTTATTTCCTATTTCTTACTTTTACAATTCTGAAACTATTTTTAAATTTTCCAATAATTTTATTTATTCGTCCTCTTTAATTTTCTTTATCATTCTAATAAACAAAACCCGCCTTATTTTCTTTATTAAAATAATAAACAAAACTGTTTTGAATACTCTTATTTTTCTCGCACATTTTAATTTAATGAAAATTTACAAACATTCTTACAATTTAAAATGTATTGGTATGCAAAAAAACCCATATGTCCGTACATAATCCTATATTCTAACAATACCAAAAATATATATAAATATTATTTAAATACTCTCTGTGTGTACACCTTTAATTTAATGATTTCCATAACTCATAAAAATAATGTAAAACTCAAATATCTCTTTTTATTCTCGATTCACCGCTATTTATAAAAATGTACCGATAAATGCAAAATTGGCATGATTTTTATATTTGCAAAATTTGTTCATACATAATTTATTATCATCATTATTATGTTTAACATCTAACTACATAAAATTCTTTAAAACAATTCTTAAAAATTTCGTTGTCATGACGCCTTTTACTTTCATTTTCTACTTTATAAATTTTGAAATTCCCTCTCCAAGTTTGCCATAATTGTTTTAAACAACTGACCTGAATTCATGTCGCGTTGTGGTTGTGATGTTTTCATTTTTTCGGCACGTGATCGCACTTGTGATCGTACTTCGGTCGTATCCATGGTACACGGCTCCATAAAATGTACTGTGTAGCGTAATTACAATTACGTATCGTTCGTGGAGAACACACAGTAACCAACAAAGTTCATTTCTGATTTCTTTGCGTTTTATTTCTGCTTATTAACACAACACAACGTTTCCAAAATGTTTGTCAAATACAAGATACATGCGAAGCCCGCAACGGGCCCATTCCGCGAAAGCCAGCAATAATGCGACTTGTATATATTCGGCCGTTCAAGTAAGACTGTCTATAAATATAGATATTAACAACGAAAGCTTTGATAATTGTTATGTGTACAATTCTGATTGGCTGTGTAACGTCACGTGTCTACATGTACAATTCTGATTGGCCGTTTGTTAAGTCACGTGTCTGCAACCTAAATATACGTATGCAACGGACACCTAACGAATACATACGGAAATGACCGAAGATTGGCACATACGGTAAGCAAATATTCGTGTCCGGTAATTATAACCCGAGGCTAATGATTTGTTGATCCAGATGGCTGCCTATTTAAGATTGTATGAAATGTGGTACAAATTTCGATCATTATATAAATCCAACAATGCCCCAAATGTGCGTTTTGTGTGCGTTATGTTACAATGTATTTAGCCCCGTTTTCCTAGAGCGAGGCTTATATGAAGTGATAACGTGATGCATTTAGCCCCATTTTCCTACAATGATGCTCATATGAAGTGATCACGTGACATGTATTTAGCCACGTTTTCCTAGAGTAAGGCTCATATGAAGTGATCACGTGCGGATTTTATGATAAGTTTGTAGCAATTTCTTCGACATTTACGCTAGAATATTATTACAAAATCCATGACCGGCCTTATAGCTGTAGCATCCGTACATCTCCAGTCTGAACGCAGACCTGTATGACGTATTCCACGTTAGGGGATTCACACGGAAGTAACGTGCCGTAATCACTATCGATAACATTTCAATGTGAGTTCCCCTATCCGTGTTACCGCTTAGCATCTAGAAAAAAGGTTATAGTAAGAAACTTTTAAATATTGAATCAAGGTATTGTAAAACGTAAATTTAAGAAACTATTACTGTTTCTGTCGTACCCTCTGCGTGCCGATTTGTCAGACAGCATATTCATTTCAGTTTAAACAATGGTTTCAGTAAAATGCATGGGTCATTCCTCGGAAATTTTGCCTTTTTACCTCATACTATATGCAATTGGCAAAAAATTTAGCATTAATATTCACACGTGTAACAACGGTTAAAGTGGATTTATGAAAACAGTATTTCTGGCTAGTGAGCACTGCACATCCCGTATTTAAATTGATCTACCTACGACACGTCATGTTAAAGGTGGCAATAAATGCACCATCATAAATCGAAAAAGCAAAACAAATAATAATAAATCCTACAACCGGAGTACCGGACGGCGACGATGACGAGCAAACAACATGATACCAGTATATCCTTTACAACTGCTATTGATGTTAAACCTAACATTCAGTTTCGATCGTATATCCTAAGAGCATTTTCAGTCGTACCTGTGTATTTCCGGTATAGTCTGTGTAGTTGTAGAAGTGGTTCCCGTCTATACTGTACTGGATGTAGAAGTACTGGGTGAAGTAGTTGGCGTATGCGTACTGCACACCGACTGCGAACACATCCGTCTCATTGCATTCATTAACCTCAATCTTGTTGAAACTTTATCAGAATGTTTATCTGGACGATATCTTGAAAGAATTCGAATCTTTGCACCACATTAATCCAAAATTAGATCACCGGGCTAAATCTTAGAAAACCCTTCTTTACCAGTCTATAAACACATCATTTAAGACTCAATTTTCATGAAACTTGGTCAGAATATATCTAGGCCGAGTTGGAATTTGGATTATGTGCGTCCAAATCCAGGTCAAAACCAGGTCAAATCTTAGAAAAGCTTTGTTACCATTTAAGAGGCCACGTCTATAACTCAATATTGGTGAAACTTGGTCAGATTGATTATCTGCGCGATGTCTAAGCCATGTGCAAATCTGGATCAAGTGCGTCCGAAAACTATGTTCCCATATTGATTCTTTAAAAAAAAAAAGTGTTACCACTTTTGATGATATTTGTTCAGAATGGGTATGCTTTTGTTTATGAATACAATAATCGATCGAAAAATAGTTTTTAAAGTTGTGATCTATAACAATATCCTTTTGTATGCACCTTCTATATAAAATACTAATAGTAATACTATAACTAGTACTAATAATAATCTCTTTATTTTCTCAAGATAGCTCTTTAAGACAAAACATTTATAACAAAGTGTAAATAAAATTTATTAAACTGTTATTTTATTTTTAATGTATCCAACATAAAAACAATGCAAGATTACCACCAAATATATCTAAAATATTTATATCTATGATTATTATTGTTTTACGAGAAAACAAGCAGACAAAAATAAGTTATGAAATTTTAAAAAGAAAATTTAAAAATATCAATTATTATAATGATAATAATCTTCAACTAATTAATTTAGTTCGTAAAACTAACAAAACTCCAGATAATAGTAAAAGTTAAATCAAAAGGCTACTTCATATGTTACTACTTAACATTCTTTAAAAGCGGATTATAGTGATTTCACAGTTTACAAGCACTTCTGAATAAAACGTTACAGATGCTGTCTATGATGGATAAATCGGTATATTAATTAATGTGTGAATTTATAGTATCTGCTATGATTATTTTAAACGATTTTCTTGAATGAAAAAACAACAATTTCTTAGAAAAAAAAGACATATGATCATTATAAATAAACATAAAATTGAACTCAATACTCAGTATACTGTCAAAGCATGAGTAAAAGAGGTACTAAATATGACAATATTGAAGCACTACAGAAGTTAATGTTACGATGTACCTGTTATTTCTGTTTACCAGATGTTTTTCCCAGATTTTCGAACACATATTAATACAAAATTTTAGTCAATGGTTTATTTTTTAATGGAGCATGACCGCTCCTCAAGGATTGCACATAATTTACTTTAAACTCAATAAAGTACGAAATATTCGATAACATCGGTGTTCCTTCTCCCATAACGTTTAATTTGGCATTTGGATGCGGGTATCAAGTATTCAGTGGTTAATAAATATTTTCTCTAAATGATTTGTGTCTTTGTTTTTAAGCTATTTAAATTTACTTTTGTTTTATTTACTCACTTCAAATGACAACTTTTCAGAGGCGGCGTGTTATGGTGAAACCATGTGTCTGTAAATCAAATATAAATGTCATATTTATTGCTAAAATGACAAAATGTGCATATTTGATATGTAAATGTATGTTACTTCTAATGTAATGATATGTCTACTGAGTGTGATATGGTTCCTGCCCATTACAAAACATGTCTGCAATTAAGGAGTGAAGTTTCCTTTTGTGGCTAGGGTAAACCCTTTAGAAAGTCACAATGTCGACCCATGCACAATAATAGTCGATCACAACATTCAAGTTACGTCAGTATTATATTTGGGCTGATATCGAAAATGACTGTCGTTTGTATAAAAAACATGGCTACAAGGTATTAGGCCAGTTTTTCTTATAAGTCTTTTGCGTAACCGTTGTCACGTAATCGTTCATGGTTCATGGACGACACATAGTTATCCAATGCTCATAACTCTTAAATTACTGGTGTGTAGCCTATCATTCCATTTCTCGTCATGCGCATATTGTCATGATGACGAGATTTGCATTAACCACCATTTTCCCGTGTCACGCATGGGACAAGTCCGTCCCTTTCTATTTATGTTAATTTCTCTGCATAATGTGGGATAAAATATTCAACATCACATATATCAGTTTCTAATCCAGTTTATGGTCTGGCATAACTAATATTTTCAGTTGTACAAAAATATTATGATTGCTACATGATTTAGTCTTTTTCCATCTGTTCACCTCTAGATCTAAATGCTAACTCACTATTTCCCTCTAACATTTGCCCCGTGAAGCTCAGTTATGAATCCCATTGGTCAGTGTTCTATGCGTGCTTATTGCTGGTTGGCTAGATTACTAAAGATACTGAGTCAATGAAGCCCTGGGAACGGGATAAACAAACCACCCTAATATTTACAATCTTTATCTGTATAAACACTTTTGCTTGACCAATACAAACATACCCGGCCTTGTGTCAACTATACTATTTTTTAATCTCTCCCTCATCGATAAGCTTATTTGGTACATATGTGCACTTTGTGACTGTCATGTTTCAATACAGTAATCCCAAAATATTCCGCCTACAAATTCCTACCATAACGTGACACCGTGTTATTTATACCTGCTATTAACAATTAAGTTATGTGGGGTCTGATATTAGCGCCTTGGGGCCCTACTGCTTATGTTGTCGGACACATTACTAACACAATTGAAAGGTCACCGACAGAAGATTATAAGGATAACTTAAGGCTTATTGTAAGTATGTTTTATGTAGCGAGCACACTGTGTTCATCAGTTGGTACATCCGGAAACTTTGTAAAGATTGTTTGCGTGGTAACATTATACATGCTACACATTTTGATTGTCAACACAGATTTACGTTTTTACTGGAATTACATGATTATTTTAAGATTGCAAAAAATAAATATTTAACACAGCACTAGTTTCGCTTCGCATCCTAAGAAACTGTTGTCAGTAAAGCCGTCTGAAAATCCTTGAGTATATCCAATACAAGACTTATCATCTATAACTTTGCACGTGTAAATTGTTTTCATACACACAGTTTGCAAGTATACAGTCTGTATATTAAACAGTTTACAGCGACTAAATTATCGTGCATGAAGCATTTGTACACGTGCAAAATAAGCGAATTTATTTATTATCACATAAGCATTCTGTGGCCAATATCCGGCAGTTCATTGATATAACTGTCATTCAATATCGCAACCACTTTAACCTCGTTGATAACATCAAATATGCGGTTCTCTATCTTCTTCAGCATGAAATCGGAGTACTCAACCTTCCCATGCTCATCTGTACATTGCATAGATCTATTCCTATACTCCAGCCGCAGCATCTCTAGCTCCATCCTTTTTTTGCTGAACCACATCATCGGCTCTGGGGACGCGACAATCGCCTTTCTTAATTTCTTCAGTCTCAAGAATACATTGGGCCCTTCCTCTAGCATGTCCGTGATATCTGCTACCCATTTATGTTGCTGGTAATCATGCATACCACAGGCTTCCATAAGATTTCTTTCCGGAATCATGTAATAGCAAAGTCGTTTTTTCTCAATAGCAGTCCTAAGTTTTTTCAGTCCGTCATGCAACCAATAAAGTAAGCTGCGTGAATGAAACTCTGTCTGTGGAGTATTTTCAGCTTGCCATAATATGATGTTTTTCAACACGTACGATGTTATTTCTTTATTATTTGGTTTTATTATATCTCTGAGGATCATTTTAAGAATGACATATACTTTTGCTTGTGTGTCGTTAAGGTTGTTAACAAGTTCTGCCTCGCCGGTGTTGAAGCAAATCCTCCACTCTATGTGCTTGTAATCGCGTCCCTTAAACCCTACCGGAGTAACCACGGCTCCTAATGATACTACTTTCTGAACTATAGTTGGTGATGGCCAATTACGTCGTCTGTCAGCCCATCTCTGTAGGATGCTGGGGCAGTAACAAGGTAGTGCGATTACTCTGTCAGAATGAAGTACACCTTGAAATGTATCAGGCAATGACGGCCCGGCTTGTTCATGATACTCACCATATGGTAATTTAGCCGAAAATTCATCAAGCAATAAGCTACTACTTAATAGAACGCCCCCATATCCATTATCACACAGAGCCTTGGTAATTATATCATAACGTGCATGAGCAGCTGGTCTCTCTTGTAACAGTCTGCAGTGCCCTGAATATACACGTGTATCCATCGTATCCATCCTAAACACATCTATGTCGTCTGAAATAGTGAGCAGATTGATATCAGCTTGCACACAGAGGACATCCGTTAGCACAAATAATATGTCCCAGTCGCTTTCCAAATAGCAGGTCAGTCCCTCTGCCTTGCTCCCAGCTGTGATATATGTAACTGCGTTTCCTTGTTTATTCAAAGATCGTGCATTCATCAGCCTGTCATACTCCCTGTACTTCTCAACGCGCCACCGTCTCATCATCTCGCCGTAACCCAACCGGGTCATTATAGTACAGATCTCCATGGACATGATTTCAAGATGATTCTCTGAACAAAATAATACGATCTTTAAGTCAGTTTAAAATACGCAATTGTATTTGATTTGAATTATAAGCACATACAAAAAATACAATTTGGTTTACATATGTTTTCAAATAAAGTTTAAATTCTGCTTTTTAATTTCATGGAAATAAAGTTTATTGAAAACTTTAAAGTAATTAATTATCTTCGATTACTTTATCTATTTTCTGCTCGCTTTGTGCCTGCTTTCCATTCATAGGGACATGGGCATTAACATTTGCAATTTTGTACGTGAATTTGCTTGGAAGCATCCTAGGCGGATGGATCTTCCTGACATCACGTCTGAGTTGTAGATTGTAACCAGACATAGTACGAAGAAATATATGAATTATCAAAGTGATCATTCCTGAGAAAGTACAAATATCATAACATTAAATGAATAGTTGTAAGAACATACTTGTGCATATATTTTGTTGTATTGTTTTTGTTACAAAAATGACATAATATTTGATAGAACTTAAAATAAAGAGTGTTGTTTAAACTGTTATTTTTGTTATTTGTAACAAGGTTTATCAATGACTTTGCCTTGTTTGACAGTTTTTGAACCACAAGACTCAACAAGGTATGCATAATACGATTACAATAAAGTTTGATAAATATCCACTCATCCAACAGGATGACATTGTAGGATATCCAACAAAGTTAAATAGGTGGTCCACCCATCTAACACGGTTAAACAACTTCTGGATAAAGATTATGTCTCCCACCACTTTAGTGGTTTGAGAAACTTTTGATTTAACCCTGTGTGTCTGTCTGTGTGTCTGTCATACTTGATGTCTGAACTCAAGTTCTTGTTTGTTTTACATGCACTAATTATCATGAAAAAAATGATAATTAGACAGCAGGAAATTGCATCATTTCAAGGTGCCATTTATAAAAAAAAATCGACAACAGGAGGGGACCCCCTCCAGCACCCTCCACAGTTGACCCCCCCCCCCCCCCCCCTCTGAATAATTTCTGCGTAGGCCTCTGTAGTATATGACTTACCCGATAGTGATGACTGCACTGGCTGCTGTGCCTACAAATGCTTTCAGTCTCTGACTTACCCGAGAGTGACGACTGTACATGCTGCTGTGCCTACAAATGCGTCCAGTCTCAGACTTACCCGAGAGTGATTACTGCACAGGCTGATGTGCCTAGAAATGCTTTCAGTCTCTGAATTACCCGAGAGTGACGACTGTACAGGCTGCTGTGCCTACAAATGCTTCCAGTCTCAGACTTACCCGAGAGTGATGACTGCACAGGCTGCTGTGCCTACAAATGCTTTCAGTCTCAGACTTATCCGAGAGTGACGACTGCACAGGCTGCTGTGCCTACAAATGCTTTCAGTCTCTGACTTACCCGAGAGTGACGACTGTACAGGCTGCGGTGCCTACAAATGCTTTCAGTCTCTGACTTACCCGAGAGTGAGGACTGTACAGGCTGCTGTGCCTACAAATGCTTTCAGTCTCTGACTTACCCGAGAGTGACGACTGTACAAGCTGCTGTGCCTGCAAATGCTTTCAGTCTCAGACTTACCCGAGAGTGACGACTGTACAGGTTGCTGTGCCTACAAATGCTTTCAGTCTCAGACGTACCCGAGAGTGACGACTGCACAGGCTGCTGTGCCTACAAATGCTTTCAGTCTCAGACTTACCTGAGAGTGACGCCTGTACAGGCTGCTGTGCTTGCAAATGCTTTCAGTCTCAGACTTACCCGAGAGTGACGACTGTACAGGCTGCTGTGCCTACAAATGTTTTCCGTCTCAGACCTACCCGAGAGTTACGACTGTACATGCTGCGGTGCCTGCAAATGCTTATAGTCTCAGACTTACCCGAGAGTGACGACTGTACAGGCTGCTGTGCCTGCAAATGCTTCTAATCTCTGACTTACCCGAGAGTGACGACTGTACAGGCTGCTGTATCCAGACTCTGACTCTGTACATCCGACGCCTCCTTCTGCCATTTGTAAAATGCTGGAAGTATATATATGTTTTAATTGTAAAAGATGTGGTTAGATTGAAAAAGGCAAAAATGAAAGGTAACAATATATATTATTGTTTTAATGTTTTTTTTTTTCAGAGTTTACGTTCTTATAAACTCTCATAAAACATTAGCATAACAGCAAGTTTGATCCTTTAATCCTAATGTCGCATAACATCTTATGAAGCACTTAATAATATATATGCACATGAACTTAACATTTAAAAGTCTTAGATACTACTCTGTACACGATGGGTTTATATGCACCTGGTTGCGTTAAAAAATAGTGTTTGATGAGTGTGATGTAAAATAGTACATGTTGTAGTTCGATTTTTGTATCATAAGTACCTAGATAAGTATATCATTTCTGTAAAGAAAGCTAAACACTTGAAAACTAGGTCAGTTTCAACTTTAACTGTAATATAATGGTGTTTCATCAAACGAGTCAAGACAATGAAGTCCTGTTCGTATCAATGAACCTGGTAGTTATTGGTGAAACCATTTACGAATGCCCGAGCTTCGTTATTGATTGTTAAAATCACTAGATGACGCTGTGAGAATCTGCTGGACATCTGAACAAGAACTATATTGTTCATATGCGGACATGGATAAGCTTGGATACGTCAAGATGTTGCAGGTGGTGATGCAAATTATTAAAAAAATCTTTTAAGCAACGCGTTATTGATTGCTGCACGCAAAAATGGGCCGACGACGTTTTAAACAAGAGTCGATGTCATCATTATAAACATACAAAAGCCTACATTACACAGAAATGTACTTATCTATTGATTTAGCACCAAATAAAAGATTGCGCTTTTGAAATTCCGAGCCTCAATCACAATTTACAAATCGAACTGGGGAGACGCAATAATGTATAAAAAGATAACAGAATATGCAATAATTGTTCTGCAAACTAAGTTCGATATCTGGATTGTGAATATCATGTTTATGTGCGTGTGTGTGAATATGTTTAAACCAACGATGCCAAGATCTAAGAAATATAAATAACTGAATTATGTACATTCTATATTTACACAACCCTTATGTATTTTTATAAGCATGTTCTAGACATATATAACTTCATTTCCTCCAAATACACGAAGAGCTGAACAAATAATAAGACACAATTTATTTGTTCAGCTCAACAAAAGCATAAGTGTAATAAAATTGTGTATACGTAGTACAATAAGTGCACTTCTTTAGCGATCAGCACAGTAAACATTGACATGATAGTGATACACAGAGTAAACTTAGCGATCAGCACAGTAAACATTGACATGATACACAGAGTAAACTTAGCGATCAGCACAGTAAACATTGACATGATACACAGAGTAAACTTAGCGATCAGCACAGTAAACATTGACATGATACACAGAGTAAACTTAGCGGTCAGCACAGTAAACATTGACATGCTACACAGAGTAAACATAGCGATCAGCACAGTAAACATTGACATGATACACAGAGTAAACTTAGCGATCAGCACAGAAAAAATTGACATGATACACAGAGTAAACGTAGCGATCAGCACAGTAAACATTGACATGATACACAGAGTAAACTTAGCGATCAGCACAGTAAGCAGTGACATGATACACAGAGTAAACGTAGCGATCAGCACAGTAAACATTGACATGATACACAGAGTAAACTTAGCGGTCAGCACAGTAAACATTGACATGATACACAGAGTAAACGTAGCGATCAGCACAGTAAACATTGACATGATACACAGAGTAAACTTAGCGATCAGCACAGAAAACATTGACATGATACACAGAGTAAACGTAGCGATCAGCACAGTAAACATTGACATGATACACAGAGTAAACTTAGCGATCAGCACAGTAAACATTGACATGATACACAGAGTAAACTTAGCGATCAGCACAGAAAACATTGACATGATACACAGAGTAAACTTAGCGATCAGCACAGTAAACATTGACATGATACACAGAGTAAACTTAGCGATCAGCACAGTAAACATTGGCATGATACACAGAGTAAACTTAGCGATCAGCACAGTAAACATTGACATGATACACAGAGTAAACATAGCGATCAGCCCAGTAAACATTGACATGATACACAGAGTAAACTTATATACACAAATATGTGAACAATGATTTATAGGCATGGAAATAAATTGATATTGTTAATGAAAATAAAGCGTCTGGAGGTCATTGAAACAGAAAAAAAACAGTACGCATGTGGTATTTATAAACATTAAACATATAATATCAAAGTGCACCAATATATACAGGAATCAGTAAATACGCATAACGCATATACACGTATTCTCAATCAAATGCTGATCAAAACATACGCGAAAACAATCTGGCATTCTAGGAACGAAATCAAAATTCTATAATACCTTGACAACTATGTTATGATCTAATAATAATGTTAATGTATATATAGAATATTATGTGAGTTTTGGATAAAGATCAAGTTTTTATCCCATTTTCACCGCGACATTGACGGTATAACACGTTGTGGGATATACTTGCTTGTATTCAACACTGTGGAATATACCTGTCGCGTGCACGGACTACTTTTTAAATGACGTCATGCGATATGCGCTAAAATTAGGTCGATATTGTTTGGTTCATTGATCGAATTTTAAGGTCACCCATTAGAAGAAAATGTGCACATTTTGCAGAAAAACATATATCTGACATATTCACCAAAAGAAATGTTGAAATAAAATATGAAATTACACGATTTTTGTTTTGTTATTTTTTTATTTATAACAAAGTCGACAAAACTTAAGCTTCAAAATTATACGACCTTCAACCTTTAAAACTAGTCATATGACATAATTTTTCGCCATCCGTATAATGAATCAGCTGATTGATGGCGTCATAAAATGGCATACTTGTTGCGTCATTTTCCTCATTTTTTTGACGATTTATTATAAACGCGACTTATTTCACATTTTTTCTACATGTACTGTATGTCGACATATCTGAATTGTCAATTGATCACATTTTCCTTATTTCGTGTAATGTGCATTGCTTATAACCAAAGCATATACTTTTGACATTTAACTTAAATATTAAGAATGTACAACAAGCCATACACATATCGCACAGTTCATGAAAAATCTGCTATGTTTGCTTTCCTATTTAATTCACGTTAGGCATAGAGCTGTGTAAAGTATAAGATGGTAAAAATAGCACCACACTGGAATTGGGAACGTCCCATTTTGTACACGGGTATTTTCTACTTATTTATCTGTTGTGTACTGGAATGTTTTCCATTCTTTGTGTATTTATATATTAAATTATTTTCTCGTACAATAAGGGCATTTACCATAGATAAATAAAACATTGTGCAAGTTTAAACATAATTATGTTTGTATGCAGAAATCTGCAAATGCAACCGAGTTTACCAACGGCTATTATTAGATAAACTGCTCCGGTTCATTTGAACAGCAGTAATGTAGAGTACATGACGTAGCGTGTGACGAAGAAGAAAGTTTATCGCGTTCATAAACTCATTTGAATAAAGTGATAGAATGGCATAAGGGTCTTTATTTAACTATGCTAAAATAATTATTAAAGACCCTAGATGCAAAATCGTCAATTATTGAGTTAAATGGATTATTAGATGGATTTTAAAGGATAATTAAAGGTAAGATACTAGTTCTTACGTGTTTTGATTTTTGTTTGTACTTTTGTCGTTCCCTGTTCTCGGGGAAATGATTTTAACATGGGCGCCATTGATGCATCGGATCACACACGGCATACCCATAACATTTTATAAAAAACACGTTCTGCGCGTCCTTAAATTCGTCCGAAGTCGGAAAACGTATTGCCCTGTATATTTTGTCAAATAAAGTGTCAGTCGCTGCAATTGTCTGTTTACTCGTCAAAATTGTCAAGGTCTTCGATAGCTAAAGAAACTTCAGCGTACAGTTTATTTAGTATTGAAAGACCTGTACAAAGTCGCGCCAGTCAAAAATCATAAAAAGCGACATAAAGTTATGGTAGCCAGAACTAGGTCGTCGATGGTGTACATGTATGTTGACATCGACAGCATTTTGTCAGGAGCAATCGCCGCCATATTGGATTTGATCATTTTCTTTCGAAAATAAAATGAATTATAGTAAAGTAAAATCTTCTTTTCGCGGTCGTAATGTGTTAAAATTCGCATACTGCGTAAAATTGAATGTAGGCATATGGTGATATTTTTTACTTGTTTTACAGTTTGTGTGTGAATTTTTTAAAGACTATTTTGCGTACCAGAACAAATACATGTATATCACTACGCATGGTTACATTTGTTAGATTTTAAGCGCTTTTATGACTGAATTAAAATTATTGTTAAGGTTATTAGATCTATTTATGTTAAATGTCACGTTGAAAAAATCAAATGGGATAAATAGAATACTAGGATTAGCGTTGAATACAGAGAAGTTTATGTTGCTCGGCTCGAACACCGAAAGCGCTCGCCAAGGCTCGCGCTTCCGGCGTTCTAAGCCTCGCAACATAAACTTCTCTGTATTCAACGCTAACCTAGTATTCTCTATATCATGCGAGGCTTAGATCCAGGGAAGCGCGTGGCTTGCCGAGCGCTAACATGGTTCGTGCCGAGCATGATAAACTTGATCTTTATCCAAAATTCACATAATATTCTATTTATCCTATTATTTCCTCCCCTTTTCCATTAATAATTATCAAATATTTTATTTTTTGACGATTTTATCTTTCCGTAGTTGACAAAAACATATTCACAATATTTTGGAAAAACCCAACTCGGATCTAAAAATAGCGATAGTATAAAGCTCATGTTTATACAGCCTTTGTTATACTATCAATTTTCATCTGGTAATAGGATAAAACTATTTTGAGCCGTATGCCTTTGTTTACAAATTTACTTTACTTGACTTGACTAGTTTGAGGGTAATGTAGTTTGTATCAATATTAAAATGTTTTGCACTTTCGATTTCAAGGTCCACTTGACTATAATGTATCTGACATAGTTTTTATATTAAATGCATGTGTAATCAAATACACGACCAAATAAATTTTATAAAAGTTCCCATTCAGCTTGGACAAAAGACACATAGAAGGATATGTTGTTTATAATTCATTATTAAAATGCATGCACTTTCGATTTCAAAAACCTTCGAACAAATTAGTAAAGTTATGCGATGGGTTGGCAATATACTGCGCAGTTGATATAAGTCAATGGTTATTTCATATGATATAACACATTTCTAAATACGATAATAAAGGTAAGAGATAACATTTAATCTACTTACGCAACAAATGTACACGAATAAAAAAATTCCCCGATCTAATAGCTTCGTTTAACTACTTCCGTCCGCGATGAATTTATCTACTTCTAATCATTCTATAAATAGAAATTACGTCAAGAATTGCAGTGACAAATTACTTATTAATTATTGAACGCTGTAAGTATTAAGTTTACCTTTTAAGTGAAGAGTTATTAGCCAAAACGTGGATTTAAAAGGGGCAAACTTCGACAAATCCCGTATATAAACACTGCGGGGAATCACGTGATCACAAGTACATCGTACGCACAAAATGGCGGAAAAAGCTCTCGCTTAAAGGGGCCTTTTCACAGTTTTCGGCATGTTTTAAAATAAGTCATTAAATGCTTTATATTGATAAATGTAAACATTGGATCTTAAAAGCTCCAGTAAAAAATCAAGAATAAAAAAAAGTAACCTCAGCTGGACTCGAACCGGTGACCCCCGAAGTCCTGGAGAAACCTGGAATAAAAACGCTTTAGCCCGCTCCACTATTCTGCCAAGAATACTTAGATGAAGTATTTTATGCATTATATGAGCAATCTTCGTAGTTTCACAAAATTTAACGACAACAACAGAACTCTCCAAATTATTCAATCGGTTCGCGTTGCAACGCTTTATAATTGTTAGGTTTTTATATCGTCAAAAGATGCATATATTGGTTATATTAGACCATGATAAATGTTCAGTAATACTGTTTCCTCACGAATATCATAACTAAAACGAAAATTTTCGAATCTGAAACAACTTTTTTCAATTTTGTCAATTTACCAAACCGTGAAAAGATCCCTTTAATGAGGAAAATCAAGGTATTCTGATATTTTATAATATCTAAATTAATGATAACTATGCGCAAAAAACCCGCTTAGTCTCCTTATGTACTCTGGTAATTGTCGTTTTCTTAGATTTCTGTAGTTTTCTCAAACATTCAGACACAATAAACAATGAAAATTGTACATCGTCTGAACATACTTTATTTTGACGCGTTTGCTATTCAAGATGACAAACAAACAAATAAATACAACAGTTTTTGCTTTCTAACATGCTTAGAATATTTCATACAGGTGTTTCCCCGTTGTTTAATCTTTTTTAGATCTGTGGCGAGTAATTTGGAAAATAGTACATCGTCTGAACGTTTTTTTGTTTGAGTACATCGTCTAAACGGTTGTGAGTACATCATCTGCACTGCTTCTGTTTTTACTTTAATGAGATGTTTATCAGAATAAAATTGTAATAACATCTGTGATCAGCCAAGCGATTTTTCGTACAAATGACGTTCAGTTCTATGATCAGAAAACACAAAATCCTGTGTTATTTTTACATGTTTACATAGTGTTTAATTTTATTAAATTAAATTAATTAAATTAAATACAAGTCACGCTCGAAAAAGGTTGTTATTTATATATATAATAGCATAAACATAATGTAATAGGATGTATGTCATTTGGACGAAAGATCCTTTGCTTTTCACATATTTATATTTAAAAAGACCAAATGTAGTTTGCAGTTAAACTAAACTGAACTTAACATTTCTATTTACATACTTGGCGCATGTGACATTTCTTTTTTACATACTTGGCGCACGTGGGAACTTATAAAAAATATAATGCTTGGCTCGAAACAGTGGCAGCTCTGAGCTTGCGGTGATTTTGCCTAGCTTCAATAATATATGTACATGGAGTATATAATATTAAATGTAAATGTTAGTCTGAATTACATAAATGTGGTAATCGATATATAATTATTTTTGTGAATATAAAATATTGATGTCATAAAATAAATTGGTATAATTAGATGTCTCTTATATATAGCTGCTTTTTTATTTCAGAATGCGTCAAAAGTCAAGTCTATCGCTTGAAGAGAAAGCGCTTGAAAACATCGCAAACAATACGATTAGTTACACCAAAATGCATTTCGTCAACTGCATGTCACACTGGAGTTTGTCTGCAACAAATTACACCTGCGCTAACGCCCATTAAGTCACCATTTCGTTCACCATTGTATAAAGTATCTCCACCCAAAAAGCGAGCAAAGAAAAGCATTTCTGCAATGGTTCTTGTTGAGCAGCAGCCATCGTGTGAAAAATATGTCGTGGCATTCACGACGCTACTGGATCAGGTCCTGCATTTAAAAACGTTTGTTTAATATGTATGTGCATAGTATTTCAAAGTTGTCGTATTGCACTTATATGAAAATAGGTGGTACCTAATTTACGGGCAAAAGCTTAGATATTTGATTACCATGTATTGTAATAAATATATGGAATTTATTGTGTACAAAACATTACAAGACTTTCAATAAAAAAGTAACGCATCCAAAAAATCAAATTATATATTTTTTTGCTTAATGACAAAAGTGTTTTACATCAGTCAAGCTTTAAGATCTTTTATCTTATAATTGTGTGCTTTTTTTAGCCTATGTTATTCAAAGCTGGTTCAGTGGATACGGTGTCCGTTAGCGACTGTGGTGTCTTGGTATTGATCCCTTAAGAGGGCGTGTTCTTTAGATGACCCTTAAGACGCCAAGCACTGGTCCTACCCAGGAAACAGGTTGTTTCATTTATGTCTCAATTAAAATAAATGAAGCTAAATTCATTGATTCTAGCATAATATGATTAAACATAACAGAATGTGATTTGTCAAATCAATTTTGAGTATCAATGTATAATTATGTGGAACTGAAGGACAGCGTATATAGTTGTTTTGCAATTGAAGTATGTCATAAATACAGGTATCTCAAAGGATTTTGATTTCCTTTGACAAAGAAGTGTCGCTTAATTGAAATTACGTTACAACTAAAAAACTAGCAATTGTGTAGCAATTCAGATATAACAGTCTAAACTGCATACAATTAGTTTGTAAGCAAACAAACAAAATATTATACCATCCATATTTTTTATTTATACATTTAAGTAACACATAAAACAAACATAGATGTATCAGTAATCGTATGAGCTTATTTAATTGTCAATAATTGTTTTTCTATGTTTAGTCGCAAGCAGAAGTATGTCAAAGATGTTAATATATTTAGTACATATATATACAAATTCAGGTATATTATGGTAATGTTTGGCGATTAAAAACACTTTAATCACTTATTTGCATGTATAAAAATAGTAACAAAATAAATTAATACTAAAACACTGTCTTTAACTTAAAAAGATTAACGTACATGTACTAACAAAGTGATTTTATCTTTTGAAAAACTGTGAAATTAATGGCTTTTGTATCATAAACCATTTATACATGCATGAAAACTAAATATTATACAGCACAGTATTCAGTTTGTTCAAAACAATATCTAATACGTAAAATTGTATTACCTTTTAAAAAATAAAAAAAATTGGTTTTAAACAAGCGTTTTCAAAATTATCATGGAACAATAAGTAACAGCCAATTGATTAATTACACAATAAACAGGAAATCGTCTTTATGCATTAACTAAACAAGCTTGTTGCTACTGTTTAGAATGACAATTTTAACTAAAAAATGATCACAACACATTGGTCTAGGTAGCGAGTCCTTTTAAATATATTTCTGCCTTGAAAACGTTGATAGTGCAGGACTAACCCTTTTGTTGATTTCTGAAAACTGTCAGTTTTACTCAATGGAATGGCTTGTGTGATGCCCAGCACTTGGCAGAACAGCTTCTAAAAATGAAAAACCATCAAAAAACATAAAATTTTAAAAATAAATAAATACAACAGACACATTGCCAATGTACTTTTTTGTTGATTTTGAACAAATGGAAAGGTTTTGGTATTCTAATTTTGATTTTAATTATTTTGATTTTGAAATATTTGTCACTGGGTCAATTAAAGTACGATTCTGTGAACTCTCTAGCGTGCATACAATTTTCTCCATCATGATCTTCATGAAACACACCGGTACTCAGACAATTTGTTCCAGTGACATCTAGTTCAAAAGTCCTGGCCCTTGTCTATTGGAAATCATGGTTGTCAGGGGAGTTGCAGTTCGTCTCTTCGGCTTCAGTAATACATTTTTGTTTTGGCCATTTGTCATGAAAATTGATTAGAAAATGCATTAAAATGCTATCACCGGTCCATTGAAAAACATGGCTCAGGTTGTCATACAAAGTAGGTGGAGTTTTCCGTAATACAATGTACCGTATATGTGTAGTGAAACCTTGTTAGCGCTACCAGTTCATATCAATCGAGTTCCTTGGGGTCTCAGGTGAGCGGTGTAGGGCCTTTGGGCCTCTTGTTCTCCATTCAAAACAGATTCACATTAATATAAGAGATCTTTTCATGGTCATGCAAAAAGGGGTTTTCAACACCGTTTCTGCGTCAATTCAAAAGAGTTTTCTGGACAAATAAATACCTGGGTAGAAAACTTAACTGAAATTTTGAACGAAATGAGCCTCGTTCTGGGAAAACTGGACTTAATACATGTGCCGTCCTGATATAGACTGTGCAGTAATTAAATAAATTGCCGAAATACATGTATCATAGATATTAATGCTAAAACATTCGTGGTTCTGATAAATGGTATTGTGTTGTTTAGATGACTTACAAGATCAAACGAGCCTGGTCCCAGTAATTTTGGATGCAGCACATAACGCCAAGTTGCGCTATTTTCAAGTATTTTTTTCTAATCCATTTCGGATGAATGTTTCAATAACGTGAAAAAGGACGGCATGTAAGGACAGAGTGGCATGCGCAACAAACAAGTGCAAGGTCATTAACACCCCAAATATTGCTTATTTGTTCACAGCATGAATACATTTAAAAAAATGTAGAAATGACAGCCAGTGTTGTATAACAAACAGCCACGCAATGAAAACAGTTCCCTAGGTCAAGGTCACCTCATTGTCTCGAGCAAAACTGAGTCCAGCATGCGCAAAACTGAGTCCAGCATTCACAAAACTGTGTCCAGCATGCGGCGACTTACTTAACAGAAAAAACAAACATACTGTGATACTTTTCAATTCAAGAAAAAAGTCTGAATATCAAAATTCAAAAATAAAATTGTATGAGTTTCACTCTAAGAAAATGAGGTTTAATACATTTGCGTAAAGTTGCATCCCAGATTAAGATGCAGTCTGCAGAAGATGATCAGGGACATTTTCTGCTTAAAAATGGATTGTCGATAAGACTAGCAATTTCATAAAAAAACGAAAGTGTCTGATGCTCATAAGCCCGTGCAGACTGTATGCAAAAAAACTGTTTTAACTAGAGCACATCGCATATTTACAGCAAGTCTTTGAAATTGACTCCAGCATCACGCCCAGACTTTTAGAAAAAGCTTATCCGTCTAAGGTCTGTCTTATATTTGCTTTGATTCGGTCTTAAGTCTGTTTTAATATGTATCGAATCTATTCGAAGTCTGTCTTAAAGTGATATTATGGGCATTGTTCACTGTTGAATTGAGCTGAAAAGAATTAACAGGTCAAACGAGTTAGTTAAAATGTGGTTACTAACCAATTATCTGAAACTCATCTTGCTACCAGTTGTTTATAAAAATATATTTTATATTCGATATTTTACATGACTCACCAGTTCTCTAAGCCGAAATGATCCGTAAAACAAAATTGTTTCGTTGTGTCGTATGAACGAATCTTCACTAAAACTAAAATTAGGTTCACATCGTACATGCATGATCAGTTGTCAAACGAAAGTACGGTTGATATTCAAATGCATTATTTTTCTCTTTCCGGGATATTGTTTTAGATATATATGTTGATGCTGCATTAACAAATATAAGTGTATATGAAGTGAAAACACCAAAACTAAACAACGGTTGCGATAGACACATATAAACTGATAGATGCCCATCATATCACTTTAAGTCAGTTTGAAGACTGCCTTAAATCTGTTTGAAGTCTGTCTTAAGTCAGTTTGAAGTCCGTCTAAAATCTGTTTGAAGTCTTATGAAGCCTGTTTGAAGTCTGTATGAAGTCTGTCTTGAGTCTGTTTGAAGTCTGTCTTAAATCTGTTTGAAGTCTGTCTTGAGTCAGTTTGAAGTCTGTCTTGAGTCTGTTTGAAGTCTGTCTCGAGTCTGTTTGAAGTCCGTCTTAATTCTGTATGAAGTCTCTCTTGAGTCTGTTTGAAGTCTGTCTTGAGTCTGTTTGAAGTCTGTCTTGAGTCTGTTTGAAGTCTGTCTCGAGTCTGTTTGAAGTCCGTCTTAATTCTGTATGAAGTCTCTCTTGAGTCTGTTTGAAGTCTGTCTTGAGTCTGTTTGAAGTCTGTCTTTAGTCTGTTTTAAATCTGTATGAAGTCTGTTTTGAGTCTGTTTGAAGTCTGTCTTGAGAATGTTTGAAGTCTGTCTTGAGTCTGTTTGATGTCTGTCTTTAGTCTGTTTGAAGTCTGTCTTGAGTCTGTTTGATGTCTGTCTTTAGTCTGTTTGATGTCTGTCTTTAGTCTGTCTTAAATTTGTATGAAGTCTGTCTTGAGTCTGTTTGAAGTCTGTCTATAGAATGTTTGAAGTCTGTCATGAGTCTGTTTGATGTCTGTCTTTAGTCTGTTTGAAGTCTGTCTTGAGTCTGTTTGATGTCTGTCTTTAGTCTGTTTGAAGTATGTCTTGAGTCTGTTTGATGTCTGTCTTTAGTCTGTTTGAAGTCTGTCTTTAGTCTGTATGAAGTCTGTCTATAGTCTGTTTGAAGTCTGTCTTGAGTCTGTTTGAAGTCTGTCTTGAGTCTGTTTGACGTCTGTCTTATCATCCGGAAACCATTTTACTGCGTCAAGTCACCGTGACCTTGACCTTTGACCTAGTGACCTGAATGTCAATAGGGGTCATCTGCGAGTCATGATCAATGTACCTATGAAGTTGTATGATCCTAGGCATAAGCGATCTTGAGTTATCATCCAGAAACCATTTTACTATCTCGGTCACCGTGACCTTGACCTTTGACCTAGTGTCCTGAAAATCAATAAGGGTCATCTGTGAGTCATGATCAATTTACCTATGAAGTTTCCTGATCCTAGGCATAAGTGTTCTTGAGTTATCAACCGGAAACCATTTTTACTATTTCTGGTCACCATGACCTTGACCTTTGACCTAGTGACCTGAAAATCGATAGGGGTCATCTGCGAGTCATGATCAATGTACCTATGAAGTTTCATGATCCTAGGCATAAGCGTTCTTGAGTTATCATCCGGAAACCATTTTACTATTTCCGGTCATCACGACCTTGACCTTTGACCTAGTGACCTCAAAATCAATAGGGGTCATCTGCGAGTCATGATCAATGTACCTATGAAGTTTCATGATCCTAGGCCTAAGCGTTCTTGAGTTATCATCCGGAAACCATCTGGTGGACGGACGGACATACGGACGGACATACTGACAGACTGATATGTGCAAAACAATATACCCCCTCTTCTGTGAAGGGGGGCATAATAAACAAGAGATGTGTTTGTCAGAAACTCAATGCCCCTAGTTCGCCACTTTGAAGCCATATATTTGACCTTTGACCTTGAAGGATGACCTTTACCTTTCACCACTCAAAATGTGCAGCTCCATGAGATACATGTGCATGCCAAATATCAAGTTGCTATCTTCAATAATGTAAAAGTTATTGCAAAACTTTTACCAAGGCGAAAGTTTTGGGACACACACAATGAATGAATGAATGACAGACAGACAGGCCAAAAACAATCTTTCGATCCGGGGGCATAAAAACATTGTCGTGGCATTAAAAATTTAACTTCAAATAGAATCCATGAATGATTTGACTCAAGCCTAAGCAAGTTATTCTTAAGCCAGACTTAAGAATTTCAAGAAGTCTGGGCATGATGCAATGCATCTCATAACCCGTGTTTTGTATAGTGACAGAGTTATTCCCCTTTACCTCATAACTTGTTTTGTTTAGTGACAGAGTTATTCCCCTTTACCTCATAACTCGTGTCTTGTATGGTTACAGAGTAATTCCCCTTTATCTCATAACTTGCGTTTTGTATAGTGACAGAGTTATTCCCCTTTACCTCATAACTCGTGTTTTGTATAGTGACAGAGTTATTCCCCCTTACCTCATAACTTGTGTTTTGTATATTGTCAGAGTTATTCCCCTTTACCTCATCACTAGTGTTTTGTATGGTTACAGAATTATTCCCCTTTACCTCATAACTCGTGTTTTGTATAGTGACAGAGTTATTCCCCTTAAAACAAGATTTAGGGGATACTTTATTAGTTCTATATGAGATATATGCCTCCCTCTAGTAAAATGGGGCTAAATGCTTGTTCATAAAGCGTCGTCCCAGATTAGCCTGGTCAGTCCACACAGGCTTATAAGTGATGGAAATTGTCAGATTAATGGTATATTTCATTGAAAGGAAGTCTCTTCTTAGGGAAATCAAGCTAAGAAAGGAAGCGTCATCCCTGAATAGCCTGCGCAGCATGCACAGGCTAATCTTGGAAGACATTTCATGCACAAACATTAAGCCCCATTTTTCCCAGAGCAAGGGTCATATCAATAACAAGTTGTCATGGGAAACAAAGAAAATCAGCAAGCAAACACCATTCTGAAACACCAGAAACATTTATTATATGTATTTTATCTACAAAATGGATAAAAGATCCTTTATTTTCATCATTGACTTCCAACAATCAAACCTCAACTCTTCTAAATACATGTTGTTCCTTTCTCCACTTATTTTTAACTTTAAATGTTACCCGAGAGCAAAACAAGCCTCAAACATCAGTATCCTAATATGACAACTGTGAGTGCAGCTATTATCCCAGATCATGCGGCCTGGCCAGCATTATTTCGCCTCCACTCTTCGATAGCCAGCATCCTCTTCCGTTCCTTGTCCTCATCTTCTGCCATCATACCTTCAAACAAGACGAAGGCCTCCGGGTACTGTGGGGGAGTGACATAGCCCTTGCGGTTGAAGTATTTTAACCCGTCTATGTCAATGCTACTTCGGGCCAAAGCAAAGAAGACGCCCCAAAGTGTGCCCGCAACTACGAGCATCTGAGGACTGCGACCTGGAATAAAGACAGGAAGGGAAAACTAGGCTTAATGCGCCAGTCTGCATAGGCTAATCTGGTACGACACTTTTTACTTTAATTGAATTTTTTACTTAAAGAAAGTCTCTTTTTATTAAAAAAAATCAATTTTAAGCGAAAAGTGTCCTCCCTGATATTAAAGCATGTGCGAACTGTACAAAATGGTTTGAAACTACAATAAGGATATTTGTGTTTTTCACTTTTTGCTAATAGTTTTGAAATTGAGAGCCTATGTTTTCAATATTATATTGACAAAGGTTCAACCCATAGAGCTGCGTAGGGCAGTTAACTTAATCTCTCTTTTAATTTACAAAAAACACACTTTTTTAGACTTTCTATTAGGATATGTATGCATATGTTTGTGAGATAACACACGTTTATTGAATGTTGTAAGCATCAGCAATTAGTTTGCAACAAGCATAAAACCAGAACAGCCTGTGAGTAACTCGCAGTCTATTCAGGTTTGAGCAAGTTTGCTGCTCATCAGTATCTAAGTGTTGGAAATGAAGTTTTTAAAACTTGATTTTACAGAGAGGATAATCATGTGATTGTTAAGATGGCGAAGTCCATGTCGAGACAGGTATTTTTCGATGTTTTATAACCTTTCTTGACTATCACATGATTACCCTCTCTGATCTACATGTAGTAAGAAAAGTCTTTAATTAAATGTTCAAAGGGAAAACAAAAGCATTAAAGTGGGTATCTGAGTGGTAATCTATCTCTCCGCAAAGGGTAATCTGAGACGATACTTTAAGCACATGCATTCGACCCCCTTTTCACAGAGCTAGACTCCATTTTAACAAAAAACACAGAACTGTTGACACTCACGAAGTACTGCAAAAGGAGCTGCCATGCCGTAACCAGCAAAGAAGTTGTTGAGATAGTCCTGCTTGCCTCGGAACCGCGCGATGTTCTCTGTACACAGGTAATACCAACCACCGAGGGCCGCTGAAATACAGAGCTCCATGTAAGCATTCATATACAGTCCATACTGGTGCTTATTTTTTCAATTGTCCACTTGTCCAGTCAGACTAGTGACAAACAAATTAATTTGTCCAATGACCCAGTCATACTAGTTCCAAAAATGTTCACTTGTTCACTAACCCGGCCAAACAAGTGCCAAAAACTTCCACATTTCCGCACAAAAAAGTTAGTTGATCCTTAACAGTACTGTTATTATCAAGTGGTAGTCCAGACCTATAATTCAAGTGGTAGTCCAGACCTATAATTCAAGTGGTAGTCTAGACCTATAATCCAAGTGGTAGTCCAGACCTATAATGCAAGTGGTAGTCCAGACCTATAATTCAAGTGGTAGTCCAGACCTATAATTTAAGTGGTAGTCTAGACCTTTAATTCAAGTCGTAGTCCAGACCTATAATTCAAGTGGTAGTCTAGACCTATAATCCAAGTGGTAGTCCAGACCTATAATTCAAGTGGTGGTCCAGACCTATAATTCAAGTGGTAGTCCCGACCTATAATTTAAGTGGTAGTCTAGACCTATAATTCAAGTGGTAGTCAAGACCTATAATTCAAGTGGTAGTCCAGACCTATAATTCAAGTGGTAGTCCAGACCGATGATTCAAGTGGTGGTCTAGACCTATAATTCAAGTGGTAGTCAAGACCTTTGATACAAGTGGTAGTCCAGACCTATAATTCAAGTGGCAGTCAAGACCTATGATTGAAGTGGTAGGCGAGACCTATAAGTCAAGTGTTAGTCCAGACCTATAATTCAAGTGGTAGTCCAGACTTATAATTCAAGTGGTAGTCTAGACCTATGATTCAAGTAATAATCTAGACCTATGATTCAAGTGGTAGTCCAGACCTATATGATTAAAATGTCAGTCCAGACCTACAATTCAAGTGGTTGTCCAGACCTATAAATCAAGTGACAATCTAGACCTATTACTCAAGTGGTCTTGTTTGATCTTTTCAACAGGAGGTTTAATAATGCTGCATTTTGGGAAAACTTTGCAGTCTACACAGGCTAATGAGAGATGACACTTTCCATTTAAAATAGATTTTTGTTAATAGAGACTTTTTATAAACAAATTATTTCATAAACACAGAAAGTTTTGTTCCTGATTTGTCCACACAGGTTTATCTGGGACATTTAAACCCTGTGCATGCTGGGAAATTTGTCGTCTGCTAAAATGTCGTCTGCTGAATTTCTAAAATTAGCATTTTCTTTGATTTTTTTTCAAAGAATACTATCAGAATAGCAAACGGTTTGGATCCAGATGAGACGCCACGTTCTGTGGCGTCTCATCTGGATCCAAACTGTTTGCAAAGGCCTTTAAAAATCGGTTCCCGCACTGAAAGAGTTAACCCTTTTCTACTCAGAAGGAAAGTGAAAATGGCAAACAGCATAAAACCAGAATAGCCTGCGCACAACTAACAGTCTGTTCAAGTTTTATGCTGTTTGCTGCTCATCAGTTTCTTAGGGTTGGAAATGAAGCCTTTAAAACTTGAATCTAGTAAGAAAGTTCTTTAATTAAATGTTACATTCTGAGGGACTACAAATGTGTCAAAATATGTACCTAAGTGGCAAAGGGTTAAGCACATTCCATAAGCCTTGTTTTTCCACATAATGGCTTAAATACTTTGCAAGTATATTTAAATACCAACAAAGTTATTAGATTCTTTGTTATATTACATTCCAAATGATTTTTGGTGAAACTTTAGCCTTTCAATAGAGATTGTTTATAATCCATGAAACTTGCTTTAAAAAATGTCAGTAGCATTCTATTTATCCAAGGGTGTAAACACGTGACAAACAAGATGGCAACTTCCATGCCAAGACAGGTATTTTTCGCCGTTTTATACCCTTTATTACCTTTAATAATTGTTTTAATACTGCTCACTTTTCAGCCAAATCAGCAATAAAGTGATTAGCATTTATTTTATATTAATATTAGCTCTTAATCTTGCTGCAAATTTTCTTAGCGGGAGCTGTTATTTTGTGACCAGCTAAACAATGTCGCAGGGAGTGAAGTCAAGATATAGAGCAAATATTATTATGATATAAACGCTAACTACTTTCTTGCCAATATGGCTGGAAAGTGAGTGGCATTTTAAGCATGGACAATGAAATCTTGTTTGTCATTTGATTACCCCCTCTGCTTATGCTTTATAGACATTTTAACATAAAATGCAAGGCCTGACATTTTGGAATGTAGCACCTCCAGAAGCTAGTTCTGATCATTTAAAGGATCATTCATATAGAACTAATGTAGCAAGAACAGTATATTTCTTCCATTATATCTCTTTTCATGTTTCATTGACAAAAAAATCAGGGATATTAAATTCTTTTGTTCGGTTTGCATTATAAAAGTAAAACAAGGGCTGTTTGTAAAACATGCATGCCCCCCATATGGGCTGTCCGTTGTAGTGGCAGCCATTGTGTGAATACTATTTTTGTCACTGTGACCTTGACCTTTGACCTAGTGACCTAAAAATCAATAGGGGTCAACTGCGAGTCACGATCAATGTACCTATTAAGTGTCATGATCCTAGGCAAAAGTGTTCTTGAGTTATCAATCCAAAAATTATTTTACTATTTTGGGTCACCGTGACCTTGACCTTTGACCTTGTGACCTCAAAATCAATAGGGGTCATCTGCGAGTCATGATCAATCTACCTATGAAATTTCATGATCCTAGGTGTATGCGTTCTTGAGTTATCATTCGAAAACCATTTTACTATTTCGGGTCACCGTGACCTTGACCTTTGACCTAGTGACCTCAAAATCAATAGGGGTCATCTGCGAGTCATTATCAATCTACCCATGAAGTTTCATGATCCTAGGCGTATGCGTTCTTGAGTTATCTTCCGGAAACCATTTTACTATTTCAGGTCACCGTGACCTTGACCTTAGACCTAGTGACCTCAAAATCAATAGGGGTCATCTGCGAGTCATGATCAATCTACCCATGAAGTTTCAGGATCCTAGGCGTATGCATTCTTAAGTTATCATCCGGAAACCATTTTACTATTTCCGGTCACCGTTACCTTGACCTTAGACCTAGTGACCTCAAAATCAATAGGGGTCATCTGCGAGTCATGATCAATCTACCCATGAAGTTTCAGGATCCTAGGCGTATGCATTCTTAAGTTATCATCCGGAAACCATTTTACTATTTCAGGTCACCGTGACCTTGACCTTTGACCTAGTGACCTCAAAATCAATAGGGGTCATCTGCAAGTCATGATCAATGTACCTATGAAGTTTCATGATCCTAGCCCCAAGCGTTCTTGAGATATCATCCGGAAACCACCTGGTGGACGGACCGACCGACAGACCTACCGACCGACCGACATGTGCAAAGCAATATACCCCCTCTTCTTCGAAGGGGGGCATAATAAAACAATTAAAGAATTTCTGACTTATTTGTTTTGTCAAAACAGTTATAGCTACGGTAAAGTTACTTTTCATTAAAACTAGTTCAGACATTTATTTTTAAATGATTCACACTTTAATGCTGTGCAACTACTGACTCAGACTGCAAAATTTGACTTTCGACTAAAGTCCACATTACAGGGGTTCGATTTAACTCCGGCTGTTGTCCACATGCCATAGACCTTTCCCTACTCATTTTGGAAAAAAACGCTAATTATGGATTTGGATTTTATGTGTGCCATAAGTAAATTGATTTGGGAAAAAACAATTCAATATTACTCTTATTATAAATCAAATTTTAAGAACAAAATCAAATAAGAACAAAATCAAACTAAAATAGTTATATATTTTGTTAGATGTAAATAATAACAAGAGATGTGTTTTTCAGAAACACAATGCCCCTATTGCGCTGCTTTGAAGCAATATATTTGACCTTTGACCTTGAAGGATGACCTTGACCTTTCACCACTCAAAATGTGCAGCTCCATGAGATACACATGTATGCCAAATATCAAGTTGCTATCTTCAATAATGCAAAAGTTATTGAAAAACTTTAACCAAGGTTAAAATTTTGGGACACACACAATGAATGACAGACAGGTCAAAAACAAAATCTTTTGATCCAGGGGCATAAAAGTATATATTTATCTTAAAATACTTCTGTTTTTGTTTGAAATATGGATTTTTTTACAATTTAGCTTTGGTAATGGTATAATTAATGTACCCATATATACACCAACTCACCTCCAGCTATAATCCACCCAACAGGTTTAATGTACCCATATATACATCAACTCACCTCCAGCTATAATCCACCCAACAGGTTTAATGTACCCATATATACATCAACTCACCTCCAGCTATAATCCACCCAACAGGTTTAATGTACCCATATATACATCAACTCACCTCCAGCTATAATCCACCCAACAGGTTTAATGTACCCATATATACACCAACTCACCTCCAGCTATAATCCACCCAACAGGTTTAATGTACCCATATATACACCAACTCACCTCCAGCTATAATCCACCCAACAGGTTTAGCAAACGTGGCAATCTTCCTCTTCTGAACAACTTCCTTCACTGTTTCTTTGCCATAGACAAACTCTCTGTACACGCCATAGACGAACCCTGAAAACAAAATAACAACAGATAGTGAGTTTTTTCCACCAATTTGGGAATGGGGCTCGGTCACTTTGGATTGAGAAAAATAGCATAGTTTTTACAAAAATTGGGAAATTCATGTTATATTTTTTGCAACAATTTTTGTTTTAACTTTCAATTGGTAATTTTAAGGTTCCATTGGGGAAACATATATACCTTTTTTCATTGGGAGAGGGTCCTTATAAGGGCACCAAATTTGAACAAAAAAACACTGCCAGAGCCTGACATTCACTCGCCCTATATTAACAAATTTGGATGATGAAAAATCTCATAAACTAGAACTTTCTGTTCATAATCAAAATGAGCACAATTATGTGAATTAAAAAAAAAAAAAATTATTTTAGTCATAGGAGGTTTTGAGTTTCAAGCAATTTTCGTCACTTATAGGCAGGGCAGTCTGACCAAAAAGTTATTCCTGCTTGTTAACACTAAACAAAAGATGTGTTTGTCAGAAACACAATGCCCCCTACTGCGCCTCTGATTTTTTTTCACCTTGACCTTGAAGGATGACCTTGACCTTTCACCACTCAAAATGTGCAGCTCCATGAGATACACATGCATGCCAAGTATCAAGTTGCTATCTTCAATATTGCAAAAGTTATGGGCAATGTTAAAGTTTTCAGACGGACCAACGGGGGGACGGACTGACTGGCAGTTCAAATGCTATATGCCACCCTTTGCTGGGGGCATAAAAAACTCAAGAGTTATCTCAATTATGACTAACGCTCTACCAAGACTTTTCAGCCTTATTCATAGCAAACAACTCGATACTGAGCGCATCTCCGAGGATGAAAAAAGTGAATTGCACATGCTCAATTTATGGTGATATAATACCTTGTTTATGAAGTTCCATTATAATCTTTAGATTGGGAAAATTGCGGCATTTTAACTCAAATTGGGACATTAGTGTTGTTGTTGTTTTTCAAACAAACGCTTAAAAATTGAGAATTTAAATTAATGTTTTCAATATTATATTTACTAAGGTTAAAGTTATAGAGTTGGATGGCAGATTTTTTTTTAAAACCTTCCATTGGGAATTGTTTGGCCCCAATTGGGATAAAATATACCGGTATATACATATTTCCATGGGAAAACGGCTCCGATTTTGAATGAAAAAACACTGATTTATGTCTGAAAGGTTAGAGTAATGGGTTTCGGTCAGTAATAAAAAGAGCGATCAGTTTTGTAATTGATTGACACCATAACAATACTGTGCTTGTTTTAAACGATATTGAGGTTTAAGGTCAAAATGTTTGAATACAAAAGAAATGAAATTGTTTTCAGGGTTGCCACCAACCTGATTAAATAAAATTTCCTAACTTTTCACTGACTTTTCCCTGACCAAATCTTGGTTTTTACTAATTTAATTTTGGGAAATATTCGGCCTCCTCCTCCCCATACAGCCGACCAAATCGACCCATTTTATGTTTATGTTATAGAAGAGAAAATCAATTTGTGATCTGTGATATATGGTAGGTTAATACATGAAAATCATGCAATTAGGAGCAGAAGCAGGTCTTCTTGATAACATAACTGAAATAAATAAGCAAAGTTAGTTTTGCTTTTTCATGCTGTCATCTCTTATGATCCTGCGAAGCATAAAATATAGAATTAATCAGCTCTGGCGGCAAGGGATGCAAAGCCTTTCAGCTTTCAAGGATACACAAAATAAATAAAAAATAAAACAAGAGCTGTCAGAGGACAGCTCGCTTGACTATTCGAGTGCTTGACAGTATAACGTTAGCCATCAAGGGGAAATTGTTCATATTCAATAATTTATAAGACGATCTTTCAAAAATAAAAAAAGGAAAAAAAAAATTTTTTTGCGGGGGGGGGGAGGTAGGGGGGAGGGGTTTGAGGGGGGTATAATGTGGGGTGTGGTAATTTATTAGATGATGCTTAAAAAAAATGGGGGGGGGTAGGGTGGGGGGGTGAGAGGGGGGTATAATGTGGGGTGTGGTAATTTATTAGATGATGTTTAAAATACATATATTATTAATTTTTTTTGGGGGGGGGAGGTTGGGGGGGATTCTTGGTAGGGGCGTGGGGTATTGTTTGGGTGGAATAAGAAGTTATGGCAATTTAAGGAAAATGTTCAATTATCCAAGTGAAAAAGGGGCCATAATTATGTCAAAATGCTTGATACAGTGGTCTGCTCTTGTTTATAGGTTGGGGTCATCTTGGTAAACAAGTATGCAACATATAAAAGCAATATGTCAAAGGATATAGGAACTATTTGGGGCAGTACGCAAACTTTAACATAGATTTATCAATAATATTCATATTCTACGTATAAAAGGGGCGATAATTATGACAAAATGCTTGATAGAGTTGTCTGCTCTTGTTAATAGGTTGGGGGGGTGATGTTGGTAAACAAGTATGCAAAATATGAAATCAATACGCCAAGGGACAATGAAAATAAATGGGGGTAGTACGAAAACTTTAACATTTGCTGCATATTCTAAGTGGAAAAGGGGCCATAATTATAAAAAAATGCTTGATAGAGTTGTCTGCTCTTGTTTATAGGTTGGGGTCATGTTGGTAAACAAGTATGCAAAATATGAAAGCAATATGTCAAGGGACAATGAAAATAATTGGGGTAGTACGAAAATTAAACATTTGCACACTAGCGCAGACGCAGACGCCGGGGTGAGTAGGATAGCCTCACTATATATATTTCATATATAATAGTTGAGCTAAAAATGATTTATTAAATCAAATAAATGTCAACAGTTCTCCAGCCTTGAATTGAAGAGGGCACAGTATTATTTTGTCAAAAGAGCAATTTATTGCATGTGGTGGCATTTTACATTATTAACAGTTTTAATACAAGACATGGTATTTATTTCTTACTACATGTTTCTTCTTTAAAACATATCCTCGTATTACTCAGAAAAGAAATCATCTTCTCATACAAACAACATGATCACATCCTTGCAAAAGTAAATCCAGCCAAATATCTTGGTACATGTATTACACTCCAAAGTAACCTAAAATAAATCAACTGGAAACACTACAAAGACGTGCAACCAGATTCATAACAAACAGAATGATATGACAACACAAGCTCAGAAACTTATGTGATAGACACTCTTGATTGGCCCACAGTTGAAACACACAGAACAAATTCCATCTCATCATGCTACTTAAATTATCCACCATGTCCTTGCCTCCTCCTGATAATCTTCTTGTTCCTGCCCACCACCGTTCCAGACTCAGCAAGAAACTTACAAACCTCATAAGACTATTATAAATTTTAATTTTACCCCAACCTCCATGCAGAGTTGTTGTTCCTTGATCTTACATATAATCTTGCTCGATTGGTCATTGTCGGCTCGGGTACTACTCACATGTACCCCGGGTACACTTTAGTATACTAACATGTACTCCGGGTATGGTAAATACACTAAAACGTACCCGGGAATTTTAACGCTAAATCAGTTGTTGTCGGCTTTAAAATTAATGTTTATATTTATGTCAATTTCTATTTAATTGCCTCTATATGATCGAAACTCATATTCAACTAGAAATGGCGCGGCAGAGGCCGACGCCTATCCCCACGCCGAATGTTTGGCCTAGGTGTGCCCCAGGGTTGGTAATGGGGCCATGCATAGCTGAGATTGACCGTATTGTCATAAGAGAGGTTCAGTATCAATTTGAAGTGAATCGGTGTAGAAATGAAGAAATTATAGTAAAAGGCAATTTTGGGTGGGTGTGGTCTATGTGGGCGGGGCGCCCCAGGGTTGGTAATGGGGCCATGCATAGTTGAGATTGACTGTATTGTCATAAGAGAAGTTCAATATCAATTTGAAGTGAATCGGTGTAGAAATGAAGAAATTATAGTAAAGGCAATTTTTGGTGGGTGTGGTCTATGTGGGCGGGGCCCCAGGGTTGGTTATGGGGCCATGCATAGTTGAGATTGACCCTAATGTCATAAGAGAAGTTCAGTATCAATTTGAAGTGAATCCATGTAGAAATGAAAAAATTATAGTAAATGGAATTTTTTGCTGGGTGTGGCCTATGTGGGCGGGCGCCCTAGGGTTGGGATTGGGGCCATGCATAGTTGAGATTGACCCTAATGTCATAACAAAAGTTCAGTATCAATTTGAAGTGAATCCGTGTAGAAATGAAAAAATTATAGTAAATGGAAATTTTTGGTGGGTGTGGCCTATGTGGGCGGGGCGCCCCAGGGTTGGGAATGGGGCCATGCATGGTTGAGATTGACCGTATTGTCATAAGAGAGGTCCAGTATCAATTTGAAGTGAATCGGTGTAGAAATAAAGAAGTAAATGTAAAATAACCTAAAAAAATGAGTGATAATTTCTGACGCGGCCCCACCCCAACTGCTATAACTTTTGACCCAGGGGTCAGATCAAAATTCCAAATAGTGCAGGGTCGCACATATGCTCATAGCTACCATGTGTGTAAGTTTCAAGGTTCTAGTGCTTTTAGTGTAGGAGGAGATAGTGGCCAGGACGGACGGACGGACGGACAGACGGACGGACGGACGGCGGAGATAACCACAATATCCCCACCTTTTTTTCAAAAAGCGTGGGGATAAAAAGCATGTTGATGAAGTTTTTTTTTTAATGGAAGTTTGTTTCGTAATGGCAGTTATAGGTAGCTCGTTTTACAACATTGGATTTTTCGCGGGAATTAAACTCGGGTACAGTCTCATATTGGCCGGGTACGTTTTAGTATATTTACCGTACCCAGGGTACATGTAAGTATACTTAAATGTACCCGGTGTACATGTAAGTAGTACCTGAGCCAACAACGACCAATCGAGCTATAATCTTTGCCATCACAAGAAAAATCCTTTCAGATCTTGAAAGATTTTATCTTTTTGTTTGCAAATTATATTATGAAAAGTAGTATTTTTTTCTTTTATATTTTAAAAATAGTGTTCAAGTTTAGGTTCATAAAAAAATAAATTAAAATTTACCTACATGAAAAAAAACAAAAAAACAGGAAAATTATTGTACCATGTGGCCAACCATCATATGGTTGGTTATAACGGCAGGGATTTGATCGTGCTATGCTGGTTCTAGTCAAATCTCTGCCCAGAGGTTGATTTTACCCAAAAAAAGTTATCCAATGGAATTCGCTACCACCCAATGAACAAAGACAGCCGCAGTAGAAGTTTTCAGGGGTCGGCCTAGGGTAAAGTTTAAGGGAGAAGTGACTTCTCTCTTGACTGGCATTTAGGGAGAAGTCAGGAGAAATAAGGAGAAGTCATGTTTTTTTTGTTTTATCTTGTATATCTTGTAATAAGTTGCATTATTTTTTACCCTTTTAAATTGCTGAGTACAAGATGTGCATTATGAATCCTGCTGATTAAATTCTCTTTATTTTTTATTAAATCAACAATCAAGTATAAAGAAAACAACACAATAAACAACCCTTTACAGTATTCAAGTGTGCATGAAAGTGCTTGATATAAATTATATTTACATACATCTACCCCACAATTAATAATTTTTTATTATTTTTTGCAGGGGGGAGATATATTGTGGTATTAATTCATTTAATATTTAATATTAATGTTGTCTTCTAAATAAAACATTATCATTACCCTATGCTCAAATTCAAGTAGAAACAACAATAAAACCATTAACAAACACAAGTCTTTGACAATCACAACAGTGTTTCCAAATGACGTCAATTAAACCAATCCCTAAAAACTGCAAGCTGTCAATGCTGTCGGTAGAATGTAGACATCAAAGGTCTTTGATGTTGGGGCCAATTTCTAGGAGTTAAAACTGTAAACTTGTAACACCTCAGCAGGTGGCAATTATGGCCAAAAGGCATTGATCAATACTGCGTTACCAGCAGCATGCAGTACTGTCAGATACAGCATTAATACATTAGCTCCATAGAGGATGCAATGTGTGAAAACTATCCGAGATTTGACTGCATTTGTCCTTATTTTTATCGGGTGTGAGGAAATAAATTGTGTTTGCTGGAATTTAAATGTGATGTTGCTTTTAATACAGGTATTGTTTGTTTATGGATTTACTTGAAAAACAGGGTGAAATGAATTTCACTTTTCTCTTAAATAAAGGCGATATAAGCCGACGTTCGGCGAAAATTTCGCCCAAGTCGCTCTCTTGGCTGACCCCTGGTTTTCAAAACCCTTACTAATGTGGCTGTAAATGTCTTCTTATCCACATGTAGACATTTACAATGTAAATAATTATAAATTAACAACCAACTTAGTTGAAATAGTTCAACTATCAGCTTTATAACACACAGGGTCGCTGAGAGTTGGAATGCGCCCTCTATTTTCCAAAGGTGCAAAATTTGATTCCAATTTAAGGGCTAAGGGACACTGAAACTGCAAAAACGTATCAATGTTTACCTGTCTAACCCACAAACTCATGCAAATGGTACCATTAAATCACACAATAATTGCTTTTTATTTACTTTGTTTTTCTGCAGTACTCTCTATCCACCATAATAAAAAACTGTCGCAATTGTTGCAGACTTAGCGTCGCTATCTGTTATGTCACAGAACACCAATCTTTTGCATGCACATTATGGTTTGTGCTGTAGCCTTAGTTGATAACGATGACGAACATTGTACACCGTTTTTATTTTCAAGATAAAAATGTCAAAAGAATAGTGTTGAAACATTGTTGTGTTTTTTTAGGGTGCATGCAAAGGCAAACATCCGTAGGTTGTGCTTATGAAGTTTATTCATTGCTTTCCTTAATTTGTCACATCTGTTTAGGGATGCACACTGATCAGTTGTGGAAAACTGTGATGGTGTTTATGATAATAAAGACACCAAGAGCCATCACAGCAAAAATTATTAATAGATTAGCTCTAGGAGTCCGTTCATATGGACTCACACCCAACTGAGCATCTGTATATAATCTTCATACCTTAACCAAAAGGCGCAGACACAAAATCTCTATTTAGAAGAAGTGCTGTATCGGGAGAAGAACATTTTTTTCTTCTTTAATACAACTGTGGAAATTAAGATCAATTTATTGAAACTACGAATACAATTTGCTGTACAATATAGTCAAATAAAAAAAGGCTACGGGTCAAATCGAGACCAAGGGGCGATAGGGTGTTGCACCCGTCGATTAAGGTATAGCTGGAGAACTGTTAAATAACTTTGAAATTGTTCTAATGAATTGGCTAGTATGTGACCTTCAGTTTCACCATACCGATTTTTGATCCGAACGCCATAGCTGAATATGCTCTCATTCGTGAAAGACGATCGATCGTCTGCTCAGGAATGGCGTGGACATTTACCATATGTTTGAAATAGAACAAGTTTCGTTTTGGGAATAATATCTGCTCTTCTATTTCTTGCAATGGTCTTTGAGAGCCCATTTTGGCGTCCGAACTCTCTTTGCCCGAAATCACGACAATTTTGTATTGATAACTTATTGTGTCATGAAAATTGCAAATCAAAAACACGTTTTTCAACTTCTGTCAACAATTGAGATTGATTAAATTGAAAAATGCCAAAAAGGTAAGCCTCATTGTATGATCGCTTATTGATCTAGATGCGCAATAACATATATTGATCATTGACACACCAACATATTTATAATGATTTGTGGAGGCAAATAACTTCATAAATTATGGACATTTCGGTCCCATGGCCAATGCAATTTCGTGCCACTGTGACTGATATTTGTGTTGAAAGCAGCGATTCAATAGGGCATGGTACCGGTACCAGCCCAAGTAAGAAAAATTATTGTGAAAAAAACTGAAATTGGGAAAATTCTCATTGTGAAGTCTTCAGATTGAGAAGTTAGTGTATTTATCTTGTTGCCAATACTTAAAAATTGATAACTAAGTCAGTAAGTGCTGTCGAGTTGTGAATATTATATTGAATTAGGTTCAAGACATAGAGTAATTGCAATAATTCAACTCTCACCTTTTTAACCCAAAGGGGTGCTGTGAGTTACAGTGCGCTATCTTTTGTCCAAAGGTGCAAAATTTGATCAGCACTGGAAATGCTAAGGAACACTGACACTGCAAAAATAATCAACGTTTAACTGTCTAAAGCACAAAGTCATGCAAATGGTACCATTCAAGCAAGAATTTTTTTTTTTTTTTGCATTGTTATTTTTTCGTACGCTCTTTCCAACTTAACGGGAAACTGTCATAATGTTGCCCACTAAAAGTGTCGCTAACGGTTAGGTCGCAGTACACCACTCTTTTGCAAATCCTGATATTTAATGTGACCCTAGTCGATAACGATGTCAAACCAGGGCCCTCAATCCATTTTAGGGGAAGCGGGTCGCTACCCATAGCAGGGGGAATTTTCGTGGCGTTTTTCCGTTTTGGGGGGATTTTTTACTTACTATCTAATTATTATATTTGTACATGTTTGCACTATATTCATTGTTTATTTCATAATTTAGTATGTTTGACAAGATTAAATTAAAATAGAATTGAGATATAATAATCATGAGACATTATCTATATAAAAAACAAAAAAATTTTTTTTTTTTTTTTTTTTTATGGGGTATTTTTGCCCCAAAAAGGGGAAAAAAGTATACTTTTCAGGGGGGAATGCGGCCGAATTTTGGCCGTGGATTTGACAGATTGAGGGCCCTGCAAACAGATGTCAATATTTACACTGTTCGAAATTTCAAAATGAAAATGTCAGCATGAATAGTTTGATGAAACATTGTCGTGTTTTTTAGGTTGCATGCATGTTTTTTAGGATAACGTCCGTAGGCTGCCATTCAGGTAAATTTAATGTGTTTTGAAGTTTATTAATCGCTTTCCTTAATTGGTAACGAACGACATCTGTTTAGTGATGTGCACAAAATCTGTGCTCATAACTGTGATTGTGTTTAAGAAGGGGCGCATATGTACTCCCACAGCCACCATAGCAAAAATATCAAAGGCTCTTGAAGTACGTTTATATGGATTAGGCATAAAGCTGCATAGGAAAATTTACATATTGTTGCATTTTATTTACAAAAATAATAATAATTTGTGTTAGGGTGGGGAAGCTTCCAATAGGGATTTTTTGGACAGCAGTCCGCACAGGCTAATACTAGGGGATGATTCTTTCTACTTTTATTATTTGAGGCTCATATACACAAAATATGTATTTCTTTTTGTTTATTTCCTATACTTGATAAGAAGAAAGGCCCAAAGAGGTCATCTTGTGACACTGCACAGGAGTAATGTGTCTGATACTGATTGTCTCTCCGAAAACGGGCATTATATTTATATAAATGCATGTGCGATAAGTGTGGTCACAGCTTAGCCTGCGCAGCCCACACAGCCTTATCAGGAACAACACTTTCCACTATAATTATATGAGGCTCATATACGAAAATATATATTTCTTTTGTTTCTTTCCTAGACCTAATAAGAAGAAAGGCCAAAAGAAGACGTCTGTTGAGACTGTCCCTGAGTACGCCTCTGATGATGAACGTCTCTATGGTAACATGGATGAGCCGGACCCAGAGGCTCGGGAATACATGTACGATGATGTTGATGAGTTCCATGCCAGTAGAGAAAAGGTGGGCACCTGGTTCAGCTTTCATATCTATGGTCCATTTAACGCTCTTATTCCCAAAGCAAAATTGTAACAAGGAAATAATTTTTATGCCCCCGGAGCGACTGATTTGGGGTATTTTGTTTTTGGCCTGTCTGTCTGTCATTGTATGTGTGTGTCTGTCTGTCACTGTATGTGTGTGTCTGTCCCAAAACTTTAACCTTGCTCATAACTTTTGCAATATTGAAGATAGCAACTTGATATTTGGCATGCATGTATATCTCATGGACCTGCACATTTTGAGTGGTGAAAGGTCAAGGTCATCCTTCAAGGTCAAAACGCAAATATATGGCTTCAAAGCGCAGTCGGGGGCATTGTATTTTACCAACACAGTTCTTGTTTATTATATACTTGTTTATTATTTAAAAATTGCATATTTTCCTGGATCGCCTTGAAAAGGCCTTGAATATGTGTAGTGTTGTCCAGGATTAGTGTCTGCTGTCTGCATAGGCTAATCAGGGACGACACTTTACGCGTGTATGGAATAATTAGTGGAAGCTGAGCTTATAACCTGTAACCACTCCAGTGATTATTTTGCTTTAGGTTTTACTGCTTTGCCTTTTGGATTGGAAAAAATGGTGTGATTAACCATGAAAATAAGAAAAATGAACCGTTTTAATATGATTATAAATATGAGTGTTTTCATTTTTTATAAACACATGTTAAACTGCCTTTTACAATTGATATTTTAAAGTACTACGGAACTATATATCGCTTTTAAATAAACTCAATAAAATTATTTCTGAATTAAAAGGATAAGATTGTCATCTTTTTGAGGACATTATGGAAATATTTTTTTGAAAAAGTTACTTTTTGCCATTAGGAACCAGCCAGTAAGAGGCTGTAAAGTTGGGCCGAAAAATCAATGGTTGATAACCCTTCACCCATCAGATACATGTTTTGACTCAACCTGTGCAGTCAGCTTAGGCTTATCAGAGATGACACTTTCCGTCTAAACTAAACATTCAATAAAAGTGGAAAGTGTCCTTCTTTGATAAGCCTTAGAAGACTGCATAGGCTGATCTGGGACTACACTTTATGCACAGGCATTTAGAACAGTTTTCATAGGAAGAAACTCGCATGTGTTGACTGCTTTCAGGTGCTGCTGGATAATGGCTATAAGTTGACTGCTTTCAGGTGCTGCGGGATAAAAGCTATAAGTTGATTGCTTTCAGGAACTGCTGGATAAAGGCTATATGTTGACTGCTTTCAGGTGCTTCTGGATAAAGGCTATAAGTTGACTGCTTTCAGGTGCTGCTGGATAAAGGCTATATGTTGACTGCTTTCAGGTGCTGCTGGATAAAGGCTATAAGTTGACTGCTTTCAGGTGCTGCTGGATAAAGGCAATAAGTTGACTGCTTTCAGGTGCTGCTGGATAAAGGCTATATGTTGACTGCTTTCAGGTGCTGCTGGATAAAGGCTATATGTTGACTGCTTTCAGGTGCTGCTGGATAAAAGCTTAAGTTGACTGCTTTCAGGTACTGCTGGATAAAAGCTATAAGTTGACTGCTTTCAGGTCCTGCTGGATAAAGGCTATAAGTTGACTGCTTTCAGGTGCTGCTGGATAAAAGCTATAAGTTGACTGCTTTCAGGTACTGCTGGATAAAAGCTATAAGTTGACTGCTTTCAGGTGCTGCTGGATAAAAGCTATAAGTTGACTGCTTTCAGGTACTGCTGGATAAAGGCTATAAGTTGACTGCTTTCAGGTGCTGCTGTATAAAGGCTATAAGTTGACTGCTTTCAGGTGCTGCTGGATAAAAGCGATAAGTTTACTGCTTTCAGGTGCTGCTGGATAAAGGCTATATGTTGACTGCTTTCAGGTGCTGTTGGATAAAGGCTTTAAGGATGACATGTGTTGACTGCTTTCAAGTGCTGCTGGATAAAGGCTATATGTTGACTGCTTTCAGGTGCTGCTGGATAAAGGCTATAAGGATGACGACACCTACCATGCAGCAGTCTCTGATGAGGTCAGTGTGATGCATACAAGAGACACGCTCTGGGAAAATGTGGCTTAATGCATGGACAAAAAGTATCTCCCAGATTAACATGTTTGCACAGGCTAATCAGGGATGACACTTTCGGCATCAGCTGAATTTTTATACCCCCACCAAACGAAGTTTAGGGGGGCATATAGGAGTGAGATTGTTAGTTTTTAGAGACTTCCTTTAAGCAAAAAAAGGTTCAATGTTAAAAAGGTGGGGTTTATAGTCTGCTTCGATAACGTATGCATCTTCAGACGACTTCAATATTAACCCACCGATCACTGGGATTTAAGTCGTCCATTTACATATGGCGCACAAGGCAGCCACGGCACATTGACTTACTTCCCTCACAGGTTACCATTTATACACCTGGGTGGAGAGGAGCAGGCGGGGGATTAATTTTTTGCTCAGAAAAATCCAGTGCCCTGGGCGGGATTTGAACCAGGGACCTTCCGATCCCTAGACCAGCATCTTACCACTAGACCACTGTTCCCACAAAATGTCATAAAAAGGGAAAGTGTTGTCCCTGATTAACCTGTGCAGACTTCACAAGCTAATCTTGGCCAACACAAGGAACTTGCATTAAGCTCATATTTTCCAGGACAAGGCTCAAATGTCTGTGCTTGGCTTATCAGGGCAGAACTAGGCCTATGCTTACTTTTGCCAGGAAAGTGTTTGTATACTTTGATTAAATACATAGTGAACCATTATAAGAGGTCTAAGCAAAATAAGACGTTTTTATACACATGAATTTGACAAAGGAGGCTTATGGTGACCAGATTAATTGTGTCCCAAGCACAAACTTTTTTTCATGACTGCATGGCACAAAAAAACATTGCTGTGCAAATGCACAAGCTAATCTGGGACAACACTTAGCACACATGCATTTATCTCAGCTTTACCAGAAAGTGGCTTAAATTTACACAAAAAAATACAATTAAAGCAGAAAGTGTCATCCCTGATTAACCTTTGTTGACTGCACAGGCTTATGTCGGACAACACTTTTCACACATGCATTATTCTCAGTTTTCCCAAATCAAGACTTACATGCATTTGTCATTCTTTTTTCAACAGTATTTAAGTCATATAATGAATGGTGGTCAGTGAACACTTTCCTGGGTAAGTTTAGGGGAATCTAAAAAATATTGACCATTTCATGTTGAGTTTTCCAAGAGCGAGACTATATAGACATGTTATATACACAGGAGGAGGTACTTGACCTGGAGTCAGAGGCGAGTGACGATGATGAGATACGGGACTTGAAGGCTCAGCTGCGGCGAGTCAAGAGTCTGCAGCGGAAGGACGAGCTGGGCAGCGATGTAGAGGAGGAGACAGACGAGGAGGAAGGTGAGGTCATGGTCTGTTTGGCAAGGTGTCAGTCACATGATGTGTCAGTCTTTTGTCCTATGACTTTTCCTTGAGTATCTACGGGTCTGTTAAAAGACCCATTCCTGAGGCAACTTGGAAAATCGCGAATTTAAAAAAAATGTGTGTGAAAAAATTCTATATCAGGAAATGGCAAAATTGCATTTTTGATAAAGTTTTATAAAAGTTTATAAAATGTTGATCAAAATTTAAAGGTTATTATAATAACTTTGTCCTAGTTCTCAAGTTGTTCTCAATGTGTGCAAGGAATGAAATTATACTTGTTGCATTCCTTAGAATATCTTTCTTAAAACTACCATGACTGCTTATAAATCAGTCATCAAGCAACTACCCAGTATGTACTCACTGAATACCCAGTATGTTCTCACTGTGTGCAGGTTTGCCTGACAGGAAGTCCTGGGGTGCCAAGCGCAGCAAGTACTATGGAGACAACGACATCGGTAAGTAGCCTCATGTGTTGTTGTCATGTTTAGTCTTAAAAGGGACTTGTTCTCAGATTTTCGTATGTTTGAAAAATGTTATTGAATAGGTTTATTAAAAAATCTATGTTTTAATAGGCTTAACTAATTAATGTCAAACCAATTATTTTGTATGCCAGTTAACAAATAAGTAATTTAAATGCAGATAAATGCAAGTGAATTACCCACAAACAATTTACTTTCACTTTAGGCACATGCATTAAAGCGGGTATATACGATTTTGTCAAATATTTATGAATTTATATAAAATGTGTACAAAACGTATTATATACATATTTCAATATAAATTAAAATAAAAGTTAAGAAGAACATGTGTCGAAAAATGCGAAACAAGCCAGATATTTAATTCTAAAATTGAAAACGGCTGTACAGCCGAATTCGCCAGCATGTATATCATACATGTACGATGTGAATCTTAACTTAGTTTAACGGTTTATTTGAATTCCTGCAACGATATCTATCCAAACGACACACGAACACTAACTCCAATCCTAATACAAAGACGAATGCTTCGGATATTGTAGGAAAATATGTACGTCACAATCGGCTCGGGCCGCTAATTTGTCTTTGCTGCATTTTATGAAATTCGGCTTTAATGTATAATTTTTCTTGCCTATTTTGTGTAATTGTAACATATTCTATCAATGTATTACAATTAAACACATATAACAAATCGTAAATACCCGCTTTAAGTCTGGTTTTCCCATTGTGGGACTCACACCACTACATTATAAGTACAACATCTGCATAATTGAGCTTTTGGTATCACCATCATGCCTCAACCTGTCAATCAACAATCACCTCCTTCCTAATTGCTGGGAAGATGTTCATAAACCTTTACAGGAATTATCTTTGGTGAACCTCTTCTTACGTTGTTTAAATTGTTCCTGTTTGCTGCTATATCTAACGTAGATTTTAAAACTTAAAACGTTGCCATTCTTATTTTCTTCTGAAACAGCAAGGGTCAGGGTCTAAGTTTTCATTGTGTAACATTGTATTTTGTTCTTCTTCAAAGTTTTGAAAGTCATCATCAAAGCAGGCCATGCCCCAAGGGTCACATGACTAATAATAATTTATAGAGCAAAACAATTCAAAACAAATTTTACAATTGTGTGCTTTATTGTTAATTTTGTTCCAAGTGATGATTTTGCATGTCTTTCAACCAATTTCAACCCACAATCCTTTTAATTGACTGTGTAGGCAATGTTGCTGTAATAACAATGTCTGTCCTGAATATGTTTCTGGAGTTTCATTTTATCTCTTTTCTAAAAGTGTGCTGCATATAAAATGGTCAGGTGCTCCTGGTGTTGCTGCTGATGCTGATGATGATATTGTTAGGTGCTCCTGGTGTTGCTGCTGATGCTGATGATGATATTGTTAGGTGCTCCTGGTGTTGCTGCTGATGCTGATGATGAGGAGGAAGCAGAGTTGGAGGAGAAGGAAGCCCTGCGACTGCAGCGACAGATGGCCGAGCAGCTGGATGACCAGGACTTCGGTCTGGACATTTTTCAAGCTCCTGTAGAACCCAGATCAGCCGGTGGCAAGGAGGAGAGGATTGTGAAAGATCTTTCAAAGCTCTCAAAGAAAGAGAAACTCAAGGTAGCTTACAGTGCCGGCCCTTTAACCACAAACATTTGAGCCTCCTTCTGGGGAGATTGGGCTAAATGCTTCTGCGTAAAGTGTCATCCCAGATTAGCCTGTGCGGTTAAAAATGGATAATCAGAGACGACATTTTCCGCCTTAATTGGATTCTTGCAAAGAACAGATATGCTTTAAAAAACAACAACATAAAAGTTGAAAGTGTCCTCCCCGAGTCTGCATATTTGTTCAATGTACATCATCAGTGGAGTGAAATTTATGTTTAGAAAACATCATTCACTTCAGTAAGAATTTATCTACATTTTGATAATGTCAAGGATAGTGCACATGTTGTATCAGTATTTCATGTTCATTTCATTTGTAGAAAGTTTACTTCAACTCCTACAAAACTGTCCAGGGCTTCAAAAATATTGTTCAACTAATTTTAAACTTTTTTTGTTTAATGTGCAACTTTTGTCATACTACATAATAATAACAAAAGATGTATGTCCCTTTTCAACAGGGGAAATCTTTAACTTTGTGACCTTTATGTATTTTTTATTGAAGATTTTGTGGTGCAAATCTTGAAATCAAAAGAGGTTTCAGTGCAGGAACCACAACTCTTACCATAATATTTGAGAGTGTCTTCCCTTTGTGATTTTTTTTTTAAAAAATGTCAGGAGTTTATCTTGAAAACTAAAAAAAGGTTTGAACTGGAAATTTAGTAGGTGCATATATGTCAATGAGGGATGTGCAGTGCACAAGAACTATAACTCTTGCACAAATACTTAAACTTCATCTGAGCAAGAAGTGCTCTAGTCGACCTATTTTGATCACCCCATTTCTGGTGTCAATTGTAGTGCAGTAGGCGCAGAGCTCCAGATAATTTTTTCAGCCGAGGCGTATTTCACTCATGAAATTTTTAATTGATGAGTAAAAATCAAAATCCGATAAATATAAGGAGTATTTATGTCCAAAGGATCAGAATTAATAATAAATTGTAGATATAGTGTTAACTCGCAATAACAAGCATTGTTGTACACAATAAAGCAATCACTTTTGTTTTATTTAACAGTTATTCTGTGTTTTTTTGCCCTTCGCCTATAAGCAGCCATTAATCTATTTTTCCGTCTTGATTTGGCAAGCCACTGTTTAGCACACACTCTACAGCCACGATCAAAATCTTCTAAGCTTTGCCCACACAATTTGTTTATTATATGTGTATTTCGGCTGCCATTTAAAAAGTTCTTGAAGGAAAAAGGTTTTTTCCATAGAGCCACACAAGAGATGAACTGATAGCAACAATTAAATGCATGAAGTTGGGTGATTCAGGTTTTATCGAATGTGATATCAAATGTTTTCACCATAAGTGTATATCGATTCTCCACAATGCAGCGGGGAGCCCGATGTGTCAACATCGGTGTTTATCGTGGGCCAAAATAAAATGATACATTCTGACTGAGGAGTAAATTAGGTTGGGAACCACATTCTATACAAAGATGGTCATGTCACTACGTATTTACTGGTGTGGACACAATGACAGGAACCAGTCATGTTTTCACGAATTTATATGCATGTATAAACGGCTAAAACGCATTGAAATAGCACACGATGCGTAATCCGAATTTAGCCAGGAGTTTTTTACTCAACAAAATTATAAGTCATGCGTATTTTCTTTTTATGCCCCTCTTCGAAGAAGAGGGGGTATATTGCTTTGCGCATGTTGGTCGGTATGTCGGTCTGACGGTCAGTCGGTCTACCAGGTGGTTTCCGGATGATAACTCAAGAACGCTTGGGCCTAGGATCATGAAACTTCATAGGAACATTGATCATGACTTGCAGATGACCCCTATTGATTTTGAGGTCACTAGGTCAAATGACAAGGTCACGGTGACCCGAAATAGTAAAATGGTTTCCAGATGATAACTCAAGAACGCTTATGCCTAGGATCATGAAACTTGATAGGTAGATTGATCAGGACTCGCAGATGACCCCTATTGATTTTCAGGTCACTAGGTCAAAGGTCAAGGTCACGGTGACCCGAAATAGTAAAATGGTTTCCGGATGATAACTCAAGAACGCTTATGCCTAGAATCATGAAACTTCATACGTAGATTGATAATGACTGGCAGGTGACCCCTATTGATTTTCAGGTCACTAGGTCAAAGGTCAAGGTCATGGTGACTCGAAAATTGTAAAATGGTTTCCGGATGATAACTCAAAAATGCTTATGCCTAGAATCATGAAACTTCATAGGTAGATCGATAATGACTGGCAGATGACCCCTATTGATTTTCAGGTCACTAGGTCAAAGGTCAAGGTGACTCGAAATAGTAAAATGGTTTCCGGAAATTAACTCAAGAACGCTTATGCCTAGGATCATGAAACTTGATAGGTAGATTGATAATGACTCACAGATGACCCCTATAGATTTTCAGGTCACAAGGTCAAAGGTCAAGGTGACCGGAAATAGTAAAATGGTTTCCGGATGATGACTCAATGACGCTTATGCCTAGGATCATGAAACTTGATAGGTAGATTGATCATGACTCGCAGTTGACCCCTATTGATTTTCAGGTCACTATATCAAAGGTCAAGGTCACAGTGACCCGAAATAATAAAATGGTTTCCGGATGATAACTCAAGAACGCTTATGGCTACGATCATGAAACTTCATAGGTACATTGATCATGACTCGCAGATGACCCCTATTGATTTTCAGGTCACTAGGTCAAAGGTCAAGGTCATGGTGACCCGAAATAGTAAAATGGTTTCCAGATGATAACTCAAGAACACTTATGCCTAGGATCCTGAAACTTCATAGGTACATTGATCATGACTCGCAGATGACCCCTAATGATTTTGAGGTTACTAGGTCAACGGTCAAGGTCATGGTGACCCGAAATAGTAAAATGGTTTCCGGATGATAACTCAAGAACGCTTATGCCTAGGATCATGAAACTTCATAGGTACATTGATCATGACTCGCAGATGACCCCTATTGATTTTCAGGTCTCTAGGTCAAAGGTCAAGGTCACAGTGACCCGAAATAGTAACATGGTTTCCGGATGATAACTGAAGAACGCTTATGCCTAGGATCATGAAACTTGATAGGTAGATTGATCAGGACTCACAGATGACCCCTATTGATTTTCAGGTCACTAGGTCAAAAGTCAAGGTCACAGTGACAAAAACATATTCACACAATTGCTGTCACTACAACGTAGAGGCCATATGAGGGGCATGCATGTTTTACAAACAGCCCTTGTTTTCATGATTATTTTACGCAAATACGCATCTCATCTGGCCCTCTGAGTGAGCGTCGTCATCTTTTAGCTCATAACAACTCTTTCGGCCACATTTTCCATCCAATCTTAATCAAACTTTCTCAGAAATGTCTTTGCAAAATTGCTGGCCCGACAGTCCTGATGGCAAAGTTACACTTTGACGAGCATGTTTTCTGAAAATGTCGGTTCTGGTTTCAGGCAGATTGTAGTTACCATCTGTCAAACAAATGATTTTGTATGTCAGTTAACACATAAGTAACTTAAATTCAGATAAATGCAAGTGGATTTCCCACTGATAATTACTTTCACTTTACCTACATGCAAGTCTGGTTTTCACAGAGTGGAGCTCACATGACTACATTATAATTTCAGTTATTAAAAAAGGAGTCCCCAGAGTTGATGACCCTCATAGACGACTTAAAGCTCAAGGTCAGTATAATGTATTGTATTTAGTTGAGAAACATATCTAGCGTCGGCAAAAACATGGAGATATTTAATGAAATTTATTTTAAATTAATGTTTGTCTTCCCAGTATATTTGTTGTAATTGCATAATTATAAATTCATTATCAACATCAATTCATAGTTGGAACTAATTTGGCTTTATTTTTTCCACTTTTATAAAGAAAAAGATCTTGTGTTGATGCTTAACCCTTTGCATGCTGGGTAATTTGTCTTCTGCTAAAATGTCGTCTGCTGAATTTCTAAAATAAGCATTTTCTTCATTTTTTTTCAAAGAATACTATCAGAATAGCAAACAGTTTGGATCCAGATGAGACGCCACGTTCTGTGGCGTCTCATCTGGATCCAAACTGTTTGCAAAGGCCTTTAAAATTCGGCTCCAGCGCTTTAAGGGTTAATTTCCATATTTTCCATGTCTGTTTACATGTTCTGTACAGAAGCGGTTTTCCATGTATCCCCCTTAACCATTTAATACTTTACCACTTAGATACGTATTTTGACGCATGTGAAGTGCCTTTGAAAGTTTTATTTTTAATTAAATACCTTTCTTACTATATTTAAGTTTTAAAGGCTTCATTTCCCAATCTTAGATACTGATGAGCAGCAAACAGTATAGAACCTGAACAGAATGTGAGTTACTCGCAGGCTGTTCTGGTTTCATGTTGTTTGCATATAGCCATTTTAATTTGCTTCTGAGTGGGAAAGGGTTAATATTCTGTAAGGCAGGCTTCCTGAAAAGGCCGGACAGTCGGTCTTGTCTGGCAAAATTCTTTACAGTCCGGTGAAGTTTCTAATATCGCCGGTCCTTGTGACAGGCCAAAAAAATTATGACTAAATACCGAAAAGTCTAATACTTGCCAAAAGAAGGAAAACACCCCATTAAAATCACTTTTTTTGTGAATTTCGAGCCTTTTTGTCATTAAGAACACTAATGCGTCACTAGTTCTTAAGAGTGCTCTCCCTTTGAAATGTTTTTTATGCTCCCCCAAAAAATTTGGGGGGGGGAGCATATAGTCGCCGCTTCGTCTGTCCGTCCGTCTGTGTGTCTGTCTGTCCGTGCACAATTTTCGTCCGGGCTATTTCTCAGCAATTAATGACCAGAATTCAATGAAACTTTATGGGAAGCTTCACTACCAAGAGGAGATGTGCATATTATCAGCAGGTTCTGGTGGGATGAATTTTTACAGATTTAAGGCCCTTTGAAATTTTCCATTAACTGTACATATAGTGCAATTCTTGTCCGGGCTATTTCTCAGCAACTAATGACCGGAATTCAATGAAACTTTATGGGAAGCTTCACTACCAAGAGATGTGCATATTATCAGCGGGTTCTGGTCGGATGATTTTTCACAGAGTTATGGCCCTTTGAAAATTTCTATAAAAAAATTCTTGTACCCCCTACTACTGTGCCCTCAAGACGTTTCCTTTTATCTGAATATATAGTGCAATATTGTGACCAAAAAAACCTTTGGGGAGCATCACCTGTCTCTGACGGTTTCTTTTTTTTTTTTAAACTTCACTTTCAATGGTCCGACATATTACCATCAATCCAATTACAAAGGTTGTAACAAAAAACTACACATTAAAAACATGTCGTTGCTAAAGTTCTTCAATGGCAACACCAATCGTGTTATGTTATTTTGTTTTGAGTCTGACTAGAATTTAAAGCTGTGGTCCATCATACACTGTTATCACTTGAACACCCAAGTGTTTTGTTTTACTTTGTCAACTGTTCTTATACACAGGCTGCACATTGCAATAAATATGATTATGTATATTAATTCTTCAGTTATAATTTCACGCTGTTCGGTCAGGTGAATTTTTGTCCGGACTTTTCCATCAGCCTGTCCGGTTGACAGGCACTTTTTGGGACTTTTCAGGAAGCCTGGTAAGGTTATGTTTATAACAAAAGATTTTAATAGGTAAAAAGGTCAAATATGTATTTATTTAAACATGTATATATTATTCAATTGTGTATATTATTTTCTGTGAATATTATAAACAATATATTAACATATATGGTGTGATACAGCGTGCACAGGCTAACCTGGGATGACTTTTTATGCACATGCGTTTAACCCTGTTTTCCCATAGTGAGGATCAATTAGTGATAGCAATTTGCTTGGATCAGCTATTAAAGGTGTTAATAAATGATAACTGAATGCTCATCTATGACTGAAAGACATGTACATATATTGTTTAAATGGCAGACTAAAAATCAAAGCAAAGAAAGTTATGATATTTCATAGCTAAAAAATACATTAAAGCAGAAAGTGTCATCTGTGATTAGCCTGTGAGGACTTCATAGGCGTATCTGGGATGACACGTCATACACATGCACTACACCTGTCTTTTGACAGAAGGGAGAATATAACATTTGGGAGGAGATGAAAAATGAGGGTAATGGTTTGTGTATTCCAAATCTGATTTGAAAATTTTATTTTCAATGGGACTTCAAATGCATCAAAATGCGTATATAAGTGGTTATGGGTTAATAATCTTTCTGTCCCCAGATGAAGGAGCTCCAGGACAGGTTGTGTCCCCTGAAGGATCTGGTTGCTAGGCAACAGTTCACTGGCAAGGCAGCTGATTACGTGCACACCAAGTTCAAACTGGTTCTCAAGTAAGTGGCAGCTAATTATGTGCATACCAAGTTAAAACTTGTTCTCAAGTAAGTTCACAGGCATCACAGCTGATTATTTCCACACAAAGTTCAAACTTGTTCTCAAGAAAGGTGTGTTTGATCATGACAGAAAATGAATAGGACCAATTGGCAATTGCTTCACTGTTTCAATCACCGGTTAACATTTATTGACTTATTCGGTCCCACTAATTTGCTGATCATAATAATGAGCTTGTCAATGGAAGCCAATAATGGAAGCCCATTACTGATCACCTGATAACAAAAGACTAGTATACAGTCAAACCTGAAGTCAGCGGTCAGTCAAGGGAAATGACCAAAGTGACCGTTGTCCACAGGTGACCGTTGAATTCGGATCACAATTTTAAGATGGTTGGTCAGTTGGTAGTATTGCTAAGTCGTTACCCCGCCCAGTTGTTTGCATACAGTGTAAAACAAATTCTCATTGCTGTTAACTAAGCAAAATCACAGAATTAACTTAATTGAATAATACAGAATAATATCTTATAGATTGATTGAAATCATATTGTTAAACGAAAGCAATGACTTTATCAACGCTAGTGTAATTGTTTACTCATGCATCTTGTTCATTCAGTAAATAAAGCTTGTTACGTGCCATTGACGTCATGTCTGTACAAGTCTAAAAAGCGGATTCGCTGTCATAAACCGATAGTACTACTTCTACTACTTCATCTAATTCCAGTTATTGTATACACATTGTCATCTACTTCCAGTTATTGTATGAACATTGTGTTTTACTTCAAGTTATTGTATGAATATTGTGTTTTACTTCAAGTTATTGTATGAACATTGTGTTCTACTTTCTGTTATTGTATGAACATTGCATTCTACTTGCAGTTATTGTATGAACATTGTGTTCTACTTCCTGTTATTGTATGAACATTGTTTTCTACTTGCAGTTATTATATGAACATTGTGTTCTACTTCCAGCTATTGTATGAACATTGTGTTTTACTTCCAGTTATTGTATGAACATTGTGTTCTACTTTCTGTTATTGTATGAACATTGGTTCTACTTGCAGTTATTGTATGAACATTGTGTTCTACTTCCTGTTATTGTATGATAATTGTGTTCTACTTCCAGTTATTGTATGAACATTGTGTTCTACTTCCAGTTATTTTATGAACATTGTGTTCTACTTGCAGTTATTGTATGAACATTGTGTTCTACCTGATGCTGAAGTCCAAGCAGACAGCTGTACACAACCATCCCGTGGTCAAACGTCTTCTGCAGTACAGAAATGTATGTGTATCAATATCTTCTGTTTAAAAATCTTAATTGCAACACTGGAAATATAACTGCAGGGTTTTACTGGAACATTTTCCTAAATTCTTTCAGATATTTACCTTGTTTTTGGTATTTACCGTAATTACTCATGTTTTCGGACACTTAAAAATAATTAATTTTTTTCGTGTCCGAAATCTTAGATACGAAAAATATTTACAAAATACAGGTGTCCGAAAACTTAGAGCCCAAAATTGAAGTGTCCGAAAATGGCGTCAATTGTATCAACGACTACCGGTAATAGCACGCGCTTGTAAAATACCATGCCGTATTGTATAAATTACAGTTATATATGTTTGCACTGCATTTTAAAGAACAGAACAGAACAACTCTTTATTTTAATGTTAAATGCTTAATTTATTTGACAGAAAGTTACTACAAGGTTGTACTTTGACCAACGAGTTCTAAGATGAGCGTGTGATGTACCGATACTCGCTAGTATGAACCTGTAATTAATGCAATAAAAAAGCAAATTAAGAATTCTGTGTTTGTTCATTTCCGATAGTTGTTGTTACACCTTCCATTGTTCGTAAAACGTGCAATAGGGTGCATCACACTTTGAAGCGTTTAGTATTTGTCATAGTTATTTTACTGAGAAGGGGTAGTACCATTGCAGCAGATAAAAAAGCAAATTAAGAATTCTGTGTTTGTTCATTTCCGATAGTTGTTGTTACACCTTCCATTGTTCGTAAAACTTGCAATAGGGTGCATCACACTTTGAAGCGTTTAGTATTTGTCATAGTTATTTTACTGAGAAGGGTTAGTACCATTGCGGTAGATAATTGAACTGCTAATTAGCACTACCCCTGGTAATTGTCATAACGCTTATGCTATCGGGCCAAACCATTGTCTAATACAGGTTTACAAGGTTATTTACCCAATAACGCAAATGAAATGGTCCGTTGCACCTGCCATGGTTTATGATGTTAATCTGGTTGTAAAACCCCATGATCGAATTGTCATTAGATATCGAAAACAGGACCGAAATTTGGTAAAAAAGCGCTGAAAAATATACTGTCCGAAAACTAAGAGACATTAATTATGGACTAAAACTCGTGTGTCCGAAAATTAAGAGTCACGAAAAATAATTATTTTTGCTAGAAAAAGGGGTGTCCGAAAACTTAGAGTGTCCGAAAACATAGAGTAATTACGGTAAATCTTCCTGCAAGACTTACAGATCATGGTTGAGGTTGAGTTTCGGGTCTATTTGCAAAGTTACAAGTCTTGTACTTCATTTTTTCTCTAGAATAATAGTTTTCCTGACTTTATCAAAATGCTTTCAGATATTGACCTGATTTATGGTATGTGAATCTTTCAACACTATTCACAGATCAAAATTGAATTTTGTTTTGGTCCATTCATTTTTGAAGATATTACCGGCCTTGGAATTTTCTTTAAAATAATACTTTTCCAGAATTATAACCTTAATGCTTTCATAAACTGATTTTTGGTGGTTGAGTCAGTTTGTCTATATGACATACAAATTTAGTAAGGTTTTTGTTTTTGCTAATTTGTTTTGGGCCTTGGACTGAACTGTTTTTTTTAAAAGAACACTTTTCCGGAATGTTTTTCTACACCATTTCAGATACTGACCTTTATTTTAGGTGTGTGAGTCTACCTGCATGACTTACAGATCAAGTTCCATTTTTGTTCCAATCCATGGATTTTTGACAAAGTAACGAGCCTTTTTCTAGAATAGCTACTGTGCAGCTTCAAAGTAGGGGGGATTGTATTTCACAAACACAGCTCCTGTTGTTTAAAAGAAGTCTCTTATTAGCTTTAATCCAGTCTAGGCGGAAAGTGTCGTCCCTGATTAGCCTGTGTGGACTGCACTGGCTTATCTTGGACTACACTTCACGCAAATGCATTAAACCCAGTTTTTCGAGAACAAGGTTCAATGTTCTAGCATTGTACATGCATTGCCTTTCCACCCTTTGGATGATGCTTTAAGCACATTTATTAAGCCCCATTTCTCCCAGAATGAAGCTTTGTGTGAATCAGTGCTCTAGCATTGTACATGCATTGCCTTCTCACACCTTTAAGCCATATTTCTCCCAGAAAGAAGCTCTGAATGAATCAGGGCCCTCACACTACTTTGGGGGAAGGGGTCCGCAGCCCTTAGGAGGGGGAATTTTTGCGGCGTTTCCCTTTTTGGGGGAATTTTTTACTTAATCTCTCATTATTTCATTTGTACATGTTTGCACTATATTCATTGCATTTTTCATAATTTAGTATGTTTGAAAAGATTAAATTGAAATAGAATTGAGATATAATAATCGTGAGACACATCTTTCTATTAAAAAAAAAAACAAAAAAAAAACATTTTTTTTTTTTTTTAGGGGGAATTTTTCCCCCCAAAAGGGGAAAAAAGTATACTTTTCAGGTGGGGGACTGCCGCTGAAATTTGGCGGCAGATTTCATAGATTGAGGGCCCTGTGAATCCAGGCTCTAGCATTGTACATGCATTGCCTTTTCACACCTTTAAGTCCCATTTCTCCCAGAATGAAGCTCTGAATGAATCCGTGCTCTAGCATTGTGCATGCATTGCCTTCTCACACCTTTAAGCCCCATTTCTCCCAGAATGAAGCTCTGAATGAATCCGTGCTCTAGCATTGTGCATGCATTGCCTTCTCACACCTTTAAGCCCCATTTCTCCCAGAATGAAGCTCTGAATGAATCCGTGCTCTAGCATTGTACATGCATTGCCTTCTCACACCTTTAAGTCCCATTTCTCCCAGAATGAAGCTCTGAATGAATCCGTGCTCTAGCATTGTACATGCATTGCCTTCTCACACCTTTAAGGCCCATTTCTCCCAGAATGAAGCTCTGAATGAATCCACGCTCTAGCATTGTACATGCATTGCCTTCTCACACCTTTAAGGCCCATTTCTCCCAGAATGAAGCTCTGAATGAATCCACGCTCTAGCATTGTACATGCATTGCCTTCTCACACCTTTAAGCCCCATTTCTCCCAGAATGAAGCTCTGAATGAATCCACGCTCTAGCATTGTACATGCATTGCCTTCTCACACCTTTAAGTCCCATTTCTCCCAGAATGAAGCTCTGAATGAATCCGTGCTCTAGCATTGTACATGCATTGCCTTCTTACACCTTTAAGCCCCATTTCTCCCAGAATGAAGCTCTGAATGAATCCACGCTCTAGCATTGTACATGCATTGCCTTCTCACACCTTTAAGGCCCATTTCTCCCAGAATGAAGCTCTGAATGAATCCACGCTCTAGCATTGTACATGCATTGCCTTCTCACACCTTTAAGTCCCATTTCTCCCAGAATGAAGCTCTGAATGAATCCACGCTCTAGCATTGTACATGCATTGCCTTCTCACACCTTTAAGCCCCATTTCTCCCAGAATGAAGCTCTGAATGAATCCGTGCTCTAGCATTGTACATGCATTGCCTTCTCACACCTTTAAGCCCCATTTCTCCCAGAATGAAGCTCTGAATGAATCCACGCTCTAGCATTGTACATGCATTGCCTTCTCACACCTTTAAGCCCCATTTCTCCCAGAATGAAGCTCTGAATGAATCCACGCTCTAGCATTGTACATGCATTGCCTTCTCACACCTTTAAGTCCCATTTCTCCCAGAATGAAGCTCTGAATGAATCCACGCTCTAGCATTGTACATGCATTGCCTTCTCACACCTTTAAGCCCCATTTCTCCCAGAATGAAGCTCTGAATGAATCCACGCTCTAGCATTGTACATGCATTGCCTTCTCACACCTTTAAGCCCCATTTCTCCCAGAATGAAGCTCTGAATGAATCCACGCTCTAGCATTGTACATGCATTGCCTTCTCACACCTTTAAGCCCCATTTCTCCCAGAATGAAGCTCTGAATGAATCCACGCTCTAGCATTGTACATGCATTGCCTTCTCACACCTTTAAGCCCCATTTCTCCCAGAATGAAGCTCTGAATGAATCCACGCTCTAGCATTGTACATGCATTGCCTTTTCACACCTTTAAGTCCCATTTCTCCCAGAATGAAGCTCTGAATGAATCCACGCTCTAGCATTGTACATGCATTGCCTTCTCACACCTTTAAGCCCCATTTCTCCCAGAATGAAGCTCTGAATGAATCCACGCTCTAGCATTGTACATGCATTGCCTTCTCACACCTTTAAGTCCCATTTCTCCCAGAATGAAGCTCTGAATGAATCCACGCTCTAGCATTGTACATGCATTGCCTTCTCACACCTTTAAGCCCCATTTCTCCCAGAATGAAGCTCTGAATGAATCCACACTCTAGCATTGTACATGCATTGCCTTCTCACACCTTTAAGCCCCATTTCTCCCAGAATGAAGCTCTGAATGAATCCGTGCTCTAGCATTGTACATGCATTGCCTTCTCACACCTTTAAGTCCCATTTCTCCCAGAATGAAGCTCTGAATGAATCCACGCTCTAGCATTGTACATGCATTGCCTTCTCACACCTTTAAGCCCCATTTCTCCCAGAATGAAGGTCTGAATGAATCCACGCTCTAGCATTGTACATGCATTGCCTTCTCACACCTTTAAGCCCCATTTCTCCCAGAATGAAGCTCTGAATGAATCCACGCTCTAGCATTGTACATGCATTGCCTTCTCACACCTTTAAGCCCCATTTCTCCCAGAATGAAGCTCTGAATGAATCCACGCTCTAGCATTGTACATGCATTGCCTTTTCACACCTTTAAGTCCCATTTCTCCCAGAATGAAGCTCTGAATGAATCCACGCTCTAGCATTGTACATGCATTGCCTTCTCACACCTTTAAGCCCCATTTCTCCCAGAATGAAGCTCTGAATGAATCCGTGCTCTAGCATTGTACATGCATTGCCTTCTCACACCTTTAAGTCCCATTTCTCCCAGAATGAAGCTCTGGATGAATCCGTGCTCTAGCATTGTACATGCATTGCCTTCTCACACCTTTAAGCCCCATTTCTCCCAGAATGAAGCTCTGGATGAATCCACGCTCTAGCATTGTACATGCATTGCCTTCTCACACCTTTAAGCCCCATTTCTCCCAGAAGGGAGCTCTGGGTGAATCCATGCTCTAGCATTGTACATGCATTGCCTTCTCACACCTTTAAGCCCCATTTTCCCAGATGGAAGCTCTGGGTGAATCCATGCTCTAGCATTGTACATGCATTGCCTTCTCACACCTTTAAGCCTGATTTTCCCAGACAGAAGCTCTGGGTGAATCCACGCTCTAGCATTGTACATGCATTGCCTTCTCACACCTTTAAGCCCCATTTTCCCAGACGGAAGCTCTGGGTGAATCCACGCTCTAGCATTGTACATGCATTGCCTTTCCACCCTTTGGTTGATGCTTTAAGCACATTTATTAAGCCCCATTTTCCCAGATCAAAGCTCTGTGTGATTCAGTGCTCTATCGTTGTACATGCATTATTCACCATACCCGTCTGTATCTCAGATTCTGAAGCAGTTGGAACCTCTGGACGAGCAGATGAATGCTGAAGTGGACGACATCGTGGCCCGTCTGCGTGCTGGCAAGGAGGTTACACTCAACTCTGCACAGTCACAAACCACAGGGGGTTCCTTTGTCAGGTGGGAAGTGGTTATTATGCAGATTGTTATCTACTAAATATTTAAATGCTGATGACTCCATTTTACTTTACTGTACGCTGGTTATCTGCTTGTTTGCTAATACTGTAAAATTCTTATTATTTGTTGTCATAAAATTGTGTGGTTTAAAAAAAAAATGCTTTCTATGTGGACATCTAAATTTTTGGACTTTTGATTTTGGATAAAAAAAGAGGAATTTGTGTTGGTAATTTTCCCTTGTGTTTGTGGTAAATTCGTGAATTAGCTAACCCACAAAATTATTACAAATTGATGCCACATGCAAAATAATGAATTTACAGTAACAATTTTTTATTCAAGAAGCTTACTGTTTTTGTTGTTGTTTTTTTTTGCTTTAAAAATGCAGTTGGGGATTTTCAATTGCATTATGTATTTCAATGACAAAGATATAACATCTTTTATCTGCTGAACATTTCCATATTGAATACAATGATTTCGATTAAGAGTCTAATCCTTATCTTTAATACATGATATAGACAATGAATGAGATCTTAAATGCTTCTTGTTATTCTTATTTGAGTCTTGTTTGAAAGACACTGCTTAATTCTTATGCATAAATGACTGAATGACTGGATTTTTGTTTAGAAGTGACTACCTTAAAATGAATCATTCCATATAAGCAGAAAGGGTCGTCTTCACAGGCTAATATGGGATGATGCTTTATGCAAATACATTTAGCCTAGTTACTAGGCAACAAAGGGTGGCCCATTTTTAGTCTGATTCTGCCAAAGGGTGGCCCATTTTTAGTCTGGTTCTGCTAAAGGGTGGCCCATTTAGCCTGGTCCTGCCAAAGGGTGGCCCATTTAAACTGGTTCTGCCAAAGGGTGGCCCATTTAAACTGGTTCTGCCAAAGGGTGGCCCATTTTTAGTCTGGTTCTGCCAAAGGGTGGCCCATTTTTATACGCCCGTCTATGACGGGACGTATTATGGTATACCCCGCGTCTGTCCGTCCGTCCGTCCGTCTGTCCGTCCGTCCGTCCGTCCGTCCGTCCGTCTGTTAATGTCGTACGCTACGTCAAATATCCTTTGACAGATTTTCTTCAAATTTTAACACAATCTTAATATTGATAAACCCTGATCCCCTTTCGTTTTTGACGGAATTCTGAATTGTCGTTCCAGAGTTATGGGACTTTGTTCGTCAAAATTTCGTGATTTCATTGAATGTCCTACTGTAGCTCAAATATCCTTCGATGGATTTTTTTTTTTTTTTTTTTTAGTGTCCCTGAAAAATTGAACAAGGTGAGCTTTTTTCTATTCCGATTGTACACTACCACTTACCCATCTACATTTCTCTTTTATTATTGGTCAAAATATCTATAACAGGTTTACTTCAACTCCATATCCTCTAAAGAAATGCATACATATACTCAAAAAAAGATATGGTATGAATGTCAAGGAGACGGCGCTCCATGCTCATGTACTTATAAAATAAACCATGTATTCAAATACAAATAAACTGAAGTAAAAAAATGATTCAAAGGGTTATTTATTACCTTACTACTTCATTGGCGAACGACGGGCGTATCATGCGCTCATGGCGCAGCTCCTCAGTTAGTCTGGTTCTGCCAAAGGGTGGCCCATTTTTAGTCTGATTCTGCCAAAGGGTGGCCCATTTTTAGTCTGGTTCTGCCAAAGGGTGGCCCATTTTTAGTCTGATTCTGCCAAAGGGTGGCCCATTTTTAGCCTGGTTCTGCCGAAGGGTGGCCCAATTTTAGTATCGATGATCCCAATTCATGTCATATGTGTTCATGTTCAATGACAAAAACTTCTCACTTTCATCAATTGAATATTTTTATGTCCCCCACCACTATAGTGGGGGACATATTGTTTTTGCCCTGTCTGTTGGTTGGTTGGTCTGTTGGTTTGCGCCAACTTTAACATTTGCAATAACTTTTGCAATATTGAAGATAGCAACTTGATATTTGGCATGCATGTGTATCTCATGGAGCTGCACATTTTGAGTGGTGAAAGGTCATGGTCATCCTTCAAGGTCAAAGGTCAAAAATACTAAGTCAAAGTGACGCAGAAGGGGACATAGTGTTTCTGACAAACACATTGTCTTGTTTAACTAACTAGTAAAATATTGATGACCTCATAATTAACTAACTAGTAAAATATTGATGACCTCATAACCATGTATTATATGGTGTACATGTGCATACAGGAGAAAGACTGGCAAGGTTACGAAGGCAACAGACAAGAAGCGCACCAAACTCAGTGAGCTGGTCTCAGACTCCGGAAGTGCGGACTCGGGTAGCGAGGATTCTGATGAAATGTATGAGGACTTAACTGGCAAAGCAGGCAAAAACAAGGTAGAGTGGAGTCGTTTGAGCCTTTTGTGTAAAGTTTCATTACCGATAAGCCTGCAGTTGCACAGGCTTATCATGGATCACACTTTCAGTTGATTTGTTTATTCAAAAGTAGACTTTTCTCAACGAAATCCAGTCTTGACAGAAAGTGTTGTCCCTGATCAATAATGTAGACTGCACAGGCTAATCTGGGACGACACTTTACACACAAACCTTAACTCTTTCAGTGCTGGAAACAAATTTTAGAGACCTTTTAAAGACCTTTGAAAACAGTTTGGATCCAGATGAGATGCCACAGAACTTGGCGTCTCATCAGGATCCAAACTGTTTGCTATTCTGATAGTATTCTTTGAAAAAAAATCGAAGAAAATGCTAATTTTTGAAATTCAGCAGACGACATTTTAGCAGACGACATATTTCCCAGTTAAGCCCAGTGATCTCAGAGCGAAGATCATTTGAATAACTTCAGTTATATCATATACAGGACAGCTAGCTCAGTCTGTAAATTACTAGACTCTCAATCCAAGAGTCAATAATTCGATTCCCAACAAGACGCCAAAAGTTGTGCGGGGACATGGACATGAAATTATTTCTATTGCTATTCTCCCCCTATATCTGATTAAAGGACATTTACTAGCTGAAGTATGTTGCTTTGTACCTGTAATCCAGCTTGTCCAGGAAATGTGGGATAGTTTAACCCTTTCAGTGCGGGAACTGAATTTTGAAGGCCATTGCAAACAGTTTGGATCCAGATGAGACGCCACAAAACGTGGCGTCTCATCAGGATCCAAACTGTTTGCTATTCTTATAGTATTCTTCGAAAAAAATCGAAGAAAATGCTAATTTTAGAAATTCAGCAGACAACATTTTAGCAGAAGACAAATTTCCCAGCATGCAAAGAGTTAATTGACTGCTGTAATATGATTGTGAACTTAATACAAACAATGAACAAAAAGATGTTCACCTTAAAGTGAATATTGTTGGTCATAACAGAGGGTGACATACTTTGTACCTTATTAATGTGTCTGAATGTGGTAGACACTATTGCCAGAGATTGGTATCCTTATGAAAAAACAAGAATTTATGTTATTGAAAAATAATTTAAGTAAACTTCCTTAAAATTGAAAACTGTACAAACTATAAAATATGTATAGTTTAGAAAATGAACTATTAAGACATGGGGTCTGTAAAAGTGTTTTGTTAGGCTGGTATATGTTCATGGAAATAAAACTCTATTTAATTATGTAATAAGTTTAGAGAATATAACATGCAAAGGGTCAGACTTTAATTAAGCAAACAAATCCAGTATTTATCTAAAAAGTGAGGAATCTGCAGAAGAAAATAAGATTATTACTTGTATGGTTTCTGAAAGTTATTAAAACTGGGCTTAATGCTTTTGTATAAGTGTCATTCCAGGTTAGCCTGTGCAATATGCAAAGGTTAATCAGTGAGGACATTTTAATATCATAAATAATTACCTGCTATCCCTAGCTATACCTTCCCAGGTGGGTTAGCTTCTCCAGAAATCTTCAAGTGCCGGAATTCGGCCAGCTCCCCTACTGAAATACACATTTATGTAATTTTTAGTTCAAGGGAATCTCTTCTAAACAAAAATCCAGTCTTGGCGAAACAAGTCGTCTCAGATCAACATGTGTGACACTTCACGCATGCATTAAACTCAGTTTTCACAGAACTTTTGCTCATATGAATTGTCAGTCAATAACAACTGCACAATTCAGCAAAGTTTTACCAGAATGTAGCTGATGATGTGTCTTTGTGTACAGGAGAAGGGAGACCAGTATGAAACAAAGGATGAGAGAGCAGCCCTGGAGTATTACCAGATGATGAAGGCAGGCCGGCCAGGGGAGGACACTCCGGATGAAGAGTTGGAACACAAGTATGTAATAGTTACCTGCCATGAGTGAATATTATTTTTAATTAATTGTCTCGTAGAAACTTGGTAAATCAGTTGAGTTTGCCAATAATGGTGTTGTATTTCACTGTGCATTGTCAAGTTGATTAATTTCAATCTTTGGACATACTATCTTGAACAAAGACCTTGGACAAATGACCTTGGATATGCAACCGTGACATACTACCTTTGACATAATTATGACCTTGGACATATGACCTTGGACATATGACTTTGAACATGCAACCATGGACATTCAACCTTGGACATACAACCTTGGACATAGGATCTTGGACATGTGACCTTAGACATGCAACCTTGGACATACTACCTTAGACAATGACCTTGGGCATATGACCTTTAACATATGACCTTGGACATGTGGCCTTGGATATACCATGCAACTCCAAATACTCCATAAAAGCGGAAAATATTGTCCCTGATATGCCTGTGCAGACTTCACACGCTTATCTGGGACAACACTTTACGCACATGCATTTATCCCTGTTTTTCCAGAGTGCATATCAAATGTTTTTGACTGCACCAGTTGTTGATTGGCTACGATGCATGTTTTCAGTGTTGAAGAGCAGACAGGACAGGTTGATATGGAGATGGAGGAAGGAGACGGCAAGAGGGCTATTAACTTCCAGGTTAGACTGCAGTCACATGACATGTCCATTACCATGTCCATATTCATCAGAGACATTGCTATCTTGTTGTCTTTGTCATAAAATAAGCCTTGTTCTGGGAAAACTAGGCTTAATATGCAGTCAGCAGAGGCTTATCAGAAACGACACTTTCCACTTTTATGGAATTGTTTGTTCATACGAAGGCTTTTCTAAACGAAAATCCAGTCTAGGCAAAACAAGCTGTCCTTGATTAGCCTGTATGTACTACAAAGGTTAAATGGGACTACAGTTTACGCCAATGTATGTACTACAAAGGTTAAATGGGACTACAGTTTACGCCAAAGTATGGACTACAAAGGTTAAATGGGACTACAGTTTACGCCAATGTATGTACTACAAAGGTTAAATGGGACTACAGTTTACGCCAATGTATGTACTACAAAGGTTAAATGGGACTACAGTTTACGCCAATGTATGTACTACAAAGGTTAAATGGGACTACAGTTTACGCCAATGTATGTACTACAAAGGTCTAATGGGACTACAGTTTACGCCAATGTATGTACTACAAAGGTTAAATGGGACTACAGTTTACGCCATTGCATTCAGCAGTGTTTTCACAGAAGGCGGCTCATGTTCATTTCCATGTCAATAGTCGTCAAAGCAATTGCTATCTCCTGGTTTTTTCTATAATATTTGTTATCAACATGGCTAAAGGCATATTTGCTTTGGTTGAATTCTGGTAAATTTTGACCTACATATGTAGCTAATATATTACCACCCAATTACCACCTTACTAGTAATGTAGAATTTGTGTGTACAAATTGAGGGAAACGCATAATTATATTTCTTATTAATTTTCTTTGATCCAAATTTCTATTAACTGTGTCAAAAACAAAATATTCAAAATAGCTGTCTGAAGTCAATACTGTATGTTGATGAGGATAATATTGGTAATAAGTTAATCCTTACTTAACAATAGTATTGATGAAGATTTTTACTTAACAATAGTATTGATGAAGATTCTTACTTAACAAAAGTATTGATAAAGATTCTTACTTAACAATAGTATTGATGAAGATTCTTACTTAACAATAGTATTGATGAAGATTCTTACTTAACAATAGTATTGATGAAGATTCTTTCTTAACAATAGTATTGATGAAGATTCTTACTTAACAATAGTATTGATGAAGATTCTTACTTAACAATAGTATTGATGAAGATTCTTACTTAACAATAGTATTGATGAAGATTCTTACTTAACAATAGTATTGATGAAGATTCTTACTTAACAATAGTATTGATGAAGATTCTTACTTAACAACAGTATTGATGAAGATTCTTACTTAACAATAGTATTGATGAAGATTCTTACTTAACAATAGTATTGATGAAGATTCTTACTTAACAATAGTATTGATGAAGATTCTTACTTAACAATAGTATTGATGAAGATTCTTTCTTTTCACATAAATGAGGCTCGTTCTGGGAAAACTGGGTTGAATGCATGTCATGATGTGCGTTAAGTGTAGTCCCAGATAAGTTTAAACATGTCATAATGGGTGTTAAGTGTAGTCCCAGATAAGTTTAAACGTGTCATGATGTGCGTTAAGTGTAGTCCCAGATTAGTTTAAACATGTCATAATGTGTGTTAAGTTTAGTCCCAGATTAGTTTAAACGTGTCATGATGTGCGTTAAGTGTAGTACCAGATAAGTTTAAACATGTCATAATGGGTGTTAAGTGTAGTCCCAGATAAGTTTAAACGTGTCATAATGTGCGTTAAGTGTAGTACCAGATTAGTTTAAACATGTCATAATGGGTGTTAAGTGTAGTCCCAGATTAGTTTAAACGTATTTCAAATAAGTTAACATTATTTATACATAGAAAATCATACAACATTAATAATATATTTATGTTAGAAAGGGATTAGAACGAAAGACAACGTCCTATAAGCTTCTTCTCCCAGATTAGCCTGTATAGTCCACACAGGCTTATCCTAATACGGGACGACACTTTGCACATTTATGGAATTTTCTATATAAAAGAAATCTCTTCTAAACAAAAATCCAAAAAAGTGTTGTCCCAGATTAGCTATTCCGAACTGCAGGATAATTAGGGTTGACTCTTTATCCATATGCAGCCTGTTTGTCCAGAGTTTGGCTCAAATAAGTTGCCACATATAAGTCAGTAATATATTTGTTGCCTAGAAATGAAAAACTTAGTACTGACAAAAACTTTGTGATGTATTGAATCATGTTTCTTTATACCAACAATGTATTTTTTTTTAAGTTGGTACTGATGATTCTAAATGCATGCTCTATGTTGACATGTTGTAGATTGAGAAGAATAGGGGTCTTACAGCCCATAAGAAGAAAGAGTTGCGCAATCCAAGGGTGAAACACCGTATGAAGTATCGCCGGGCTCAGATCCGACGTAAAGGACAGGTATACTGACATGAATGAATCTATGACTAGATATTGTTTACCTGTTCACATAAGACACTTTAATTACTCAGGGGGAGACTTTTGTTTATTTAATGACTTGAGTATTCGTCAATAATATATCATTGTGACTCCTATGTATAAATATAATTGTATGCTTGTAAATTTCACATTAATGTAATTATAATCTAAATACATTTAAATAAGCCTGCTTATAAACAATGCAAAAGAAAAACAACGCAGCCTACCTCTAAAGGGGAAACAGTTTACCCAAATCAGGGTTTCTTGTGACTATTGGTAGCAGGAATTGTAGATGACATGAAAAATTAATTAAAGTTTTAAATATTAATCTATAAATGCATGTATTGATCTCTAATTGTGCTGTGGTATTCAGTTCAGAGCACCAAGAACTGAGATGCAGAAGTACGGGGGAGAAGCATCTGGTATCCGAGCAGCAGTCAAACGAGGAATAAAACTGAAATAGTAACATGATTGGAAATGTGGAAAACAGAAAAGTTATTCATTGAAAAACAATTGATATTGTGTTCATAAGGAGCCAAACTAAAATAATGAACAGTTTACAGTTTGTTTATCAAACAAAGTGTTGGTTATGTACTGAGGTATAATTAGCGCACATTTATGTTTGAAATAAAAATGTCTTACAAAGGGTGTATATATTTATATGATCGTTAACTACAGCATTTTCAAAATTGTTATTCACGCCTCGTGTAGTTCTTACCCCACATGAGGCAGTTTAGAATTCGTTGAAGATTCCACTGGAATGCATTTTCTGATTAAATGTTAAATAAGGATTGGAACTAAATGTGGCTTCTAGTTTCAAAAAAAATACAATGAGCTTGTTGTGCCTATGATTTAAAAATACTAACACCTGTAAACAAGTCTTTTTTTTATTTAAAAATTCAGCATAACATAAAAAAAATACTTTTGAACCTTTCTGCAACCCTATAACAATGAGTATGAGTTTATGATTAATTTTTTAAATATTTATTACCTACATATACTCAGGGACATATACACTGCAACTCCAATATATCACGGTCCGTTATATCGCGTTGTCCAATATATCGCGAATCGGCTATGGCTCCCAAAAATCTGACGAGCATAATCCTTAAATAAAATGTTTTTATCTGAGAATTTGATGCATTAAAATCCGTTTCAAGCAAGTATTTTTCCCTTTTTTTCACCAACTTAAATCCAACAGTCATAATCCAGTTTTGACCAGATTGTTTGCTTACATTGTACATCACATTAACACCTGTGTACTGCGATAAACAAAAGACCCATTTGTCAAACATGACAGGTCATTTCGGGTGTTACAATTCTCTATTGAATTTGCTTTGAACTGCCGAAACGCACCAGTGCACACATGAAGGTGTACACAATCATAACAGTAAATGTCACAAGTCAATACTGACCTATCTCAACAATCTGTGTGCGTTAGATACAGTATACAATATAGATCAGTTAGTCACAATGCTCTACTATTAAACCCCATGCTGTGCATGCTTTTCATGAGAAATGAATGACGTCATTTTGTACATGGGTCTAATTTGTGCATGCTTTCTTGAACAATAAAACTCGGACATGTTTTTCGGATTAAAAATTTAATTATACGCATATGAAAATACTCACATGGAATAATGTTTTGTGTTATACCAATTAATGACATATGGATATAACACAAACTTGAATAAGGTTGGTAAATAGCGTGTTTTGAGATTGCATAATGATGCTAATGTATACATATACATGCATACATAAACTGACAATTTATATCGCGCGCCGGATATATCACGGTCGCGATCTTTGGACCCCTTCAACCGCGATATATTGGAGTTGCAGTGTACAAACTGTTTGTATAGGTCCCTGATATACTACACGAGTATAAAATTACTAAATCCCTTTGCAAAAAGTAAATATGATCGAGTGAATCATCAATTTAGGCTTACTTAAAAATACTTAAAGTGCTGCTACAAAATAATTAATCTGAGACTCGAAGTAATGTTAACATATACCGAGACAATTTAGTTAACTTGAGTTAAAGTTCTCTTTCACTGAATGATTTTCTTAGTAGAATACTGGCTTCTGTATTGCGTTAGAATGTTCATGCTGGTTAAAGAGGGTATATACAATTTTGTCAAATATTTATGAATTTATATAAAATGTGTAAAAAATTATTATATATATATATATCAATATAAATTAAAATAAAAGTTAAGAAGAACATGTGTCGAAAAATGCGAAATAAGCCAGATATTTAATTCTGAAATTGAAAACGGCTGTACAGCCGAATTCGCCAGCATGTATACCATACATGTACGATGTGAATCTAAACTTAGTTTAACAGTTTATTTGAATTCCCGCAACGATATCTATTCATACGACACACGAACACTAACTCCGATCCTAATACAAAGACGAATGCTTCGGTTATTGTAGGAAAATATGTACGTCACAATCGGCTCGGGGCGCTAATTTGTCTGTGCTGCATTTTATGAAATTCGGCTTTAATGTATAATTTTTCTTTCCCATTTTATGTTATTGTAACATATTTTATCAATATATTACTATTAAACACATCTAAAAAATCGTATATACCAGCTTTAAGGTGGAAGCAGAAATCTTTATTTCTGCATTCATTCCATGGAACTTTAAAGACATCAGTTGTATTTTTAACATAATTAAAACTGGACATAGCAAATATTCCTAAATACATATCGTAACATTTTGGCCAAGGTAAATAGCTTACTTAACCTGTTCCATTTGAACATTTACCTCGGTCCTCAATCACAAAATATATGGTGAATAACTGGAAACCCAAAACCAGACTCTAACCTTTGTGGAATTAGGGACTACATGGACTAGTGATTCCAACGAAGATTAAATCCGTATCATACGGAGAGTGAAGTTTCATGTACGCTGCTCCAAAACTCTGGAACTCACTTCCATCAAACATTCGAGGTTCTTCAACACTGAATTCATTCAAAAAGGCACTGAAAACTCACCTCTTCCTCCAATCTTATACAATATAAGCAGTGGTTTATTCAATTCATTATATAAAATCTCAATCATCATGAACTTGAATTAACCCTTTTAAAGGAAGCATAATTATTTTTTGTTGTTTTACGTAGTACTTATTGTTTAAGTTTTGGATTTTATTGTTTCATTAATTGTCTTATAGCTATACACATAGGGTAGTTTTATAGTGTCTTGTTGATCTTTCTAATCTATGGTTACTGTGCATGTGTTTACGTAGTACTTAAAGTATAATACAGTAGTTTTATAGTATAATTGAGTAGTTTTGATCGATTTCTTTTGAAACAGTGTTGCAGAATTTATTCGTATCTGCGATACGTCAAATGTTCTTATGTAAAGCGCCTTTGAACGTGCACTCTTGCATGAAAAGGGCGCTATATAAATCCGGTATAATAATAATAATAATGGACCAGATAAGCGGACCATTCGGCCCAGATAAGCGGCACAGAATAGCGTACCATACGGACCAGATTAGCGGCTCAGATTAGGTTACCATACAGACCAGATTAACGGCACAGATTAGCTTACCATACGGACCAGATTAACGGCACAGATAAGCTTACCATACGGACCAGATTAACGGCACATATTAGCGTACCATACGGACCAGATTAGCGGCACAGATTAGGTTACCATACGGATTAGATTAACGGCACATATTAGCTTACCATACGGACCAGATTAGCGGCACAGATTAGCGGACCATACGGACCAGAAAAGCGGCACAGATTAGACGGACCAGATTAGCGGCACAGATTAGCGTACCATACGGACCAGATTAGCGGCACAGATTAGCGTACCATACGGACCAAATTAGCGGCAAAGATTAGCGGCATAGATTAGCGGACCATACGGACCATGTCTGAATAAATATCCGTTTCGCTTTCCACTTTTTATACGCCCGTTTTTTAAAACGGGACGTATTATAGTTTCACCCACGGTGGGCGGCGGTTGGGCGGCGTCCACAGCTGTGTCCGCTCTCTAATTCAAATGGTTTTCATCCGATCTTCACAGAAGTTGTGTCTACACAATATCTAGGTCAAGTTCAAATATGGGTCATGTCGGGTCAAAAACTAGGTCACAAGGTTACTTAGTGCATTTCAAGCATTTAGCATGGTGTCGCTCTCTAATTGAAGTAGGTTTCATCTGATCTTCACCTAATTTGGTCAGAAGTTGTGTCTAGATGATATGTGGGTCAAGTTCGATAAGGGTCATGCCGGGTCAAAAACGAAGTCACTAGGTCACATAGTGCATTTCAATCATTTACCATGGTGTCCGCTCTCTAATTGAAGTAGTTTTCATCCGATCTTTAATTTAGTCAGATGTTACATGTATATGATATCTAGGTCAAGTTCAAATATGGGTCATGTGGGGTCAATAACTAGGTTTCGAGGTCACTTAGTGCATTTCAAGCATTGAGCATGGTGTCCAAAACCTTCGAACGGGCGTATCTTGTGACAGTTTGGCACTCTTGTTTCAATAATGTATTAATAAATTAAATAAAATATTTAAGCTGCTGTAATAACATTAATGACAACATACTTGTTTAAATTTGAACATGTGCGGACCATATTTTATTGTAATTTTTATTTATTTTATTATTATGATGATGATGATTGGTCCAATAACGTTTTTTGTTCCTCCAAGTGCACAAAACACGCTCAGGTCGACTCACGTCAAACATTGACATTCCGTGGTCTGTCGCCACAGAGTCCGTAGCATCACCATTCTCTGCCTCTTCGTTTAACAACAGATGCATCTGGGTTCGTTCAGTGACCATTGGGCCATTAATGTGTAAGCGTAATGTCGTTCCAGATTAACTTGTACAGTCCGCACAGGCTAACCTGGGACGACACTTTCTGTTTACACTAAATTTTTGCTACAAAAGACTTTCTTTACACAGAAAACACCATACACGCGGAAAGTTTCGTCCCTGATTATCTTGTTTGGACTTCACGGGCTTATTTGGGGCTACATTTTTTGCACATGCATAAATCGGAATAGTCCCAGTCTTTCGTGTATACAGTTGCTTGCATTGATCCTCATTGATGGTGCAACATGCGCAATTTTTCCCTTCAATACCTTTTTATGCCCCCGGTAGGGTGCCATATAGCAGTTAAACTGTCCGTCAGTCAGTCAGTATATCAGTACGTCCGTCTGTCTGTCCGAACACTTTAATGGTCATAACTTTTTCAATATTTAACATAGCAACTTGATATTTGGCATGCATGTGCATCTCCTGGAGCTGCACATTTTAAGCGGTGAAAGGTCAAGGTCAACTGTCTTATATATGGCGTCTGTCCGAAAACTTTAACATTGGCCGTAACTTTTTCACTATTGATGATAGCAACATGATATTTGCATGCATGTGTATCTCCTGGAGCTGAACATTTTGAGTGGTGAAATGTGAAGGTCAAGGTCATCCTTCAAGGTCAAATGTCTAATATATGGCGTCCGTCCGTCTGAAAACTTTAACATTGGCCATAACTTTTTCACTATTGATGATAGCAACATGATATTTGGCATGCATGTGTATCTCCTGGAGCTGAACATTTTGAGTGGTGAAATGTGAAGGTCAAGGTCATCCTTCAAGGTCAAATGTCTAATATATGGCGGCTGTCTGTCCGTCCGAAAACTTTACAATTGGCCATAACTTTTTCACTATTGATGATAGCAACTCAATATTTGGCAGGCATGTGTATCTCCTAGAGCTGAACATTTTGAGTGGTGAAAGGTGAAAGTCAATGTCATCCTTCAAGGTCAAATATCAAATATTCCGTCTGTCCGAAAACTTGAACATTCGCCATAACATTTTAAATATTGAAGATAGCAATTTAATATTTGTCATGCGTGTGTATCTCCTGGAGCTGAACATTTTGAGTGGCGAAAGGTGAAAATCAAGGTCATTCTTCAAGGTCAAATGTCAAATATTCCGTCCGAAAACTTTAGCATTGGCCATAACTTTTTAAATATTGAAGATAGCAACTTGATATATGGCATGCTCGTGTATCTCATGCAGCTGCACAATATGAGTGGTGAATGGTCAAGGACATCCTTCAAGGTCAAAGGTCAAATTTTGCAATATTGAAGATAGCAACTAGATATTTAAAATGCATGCGAATCTCATGGAGCTGCACATTTTTGAGTGGTGAAAGGTCATCCTTCAAGGTCCAAGGTTGAATAGATGGCTTCAAAGCGGCGCAAAGGGGGCATTGTGTTTCCGACAAACACATCTCTTGTTTTAATTAAGTGTTTCAAGTCATTGATTCCGATGCTGTTAAAATTATCACTCATATATTGTTCTGCAAGGAACATCCGCAAAGTCTGATTATAGGTTATTATGCCCCCCTTCGAAGAAGAGGGGGTATATTGCTTTGCTCATGTCGGTCGGTAGGTCGGTCCGTCCACCAGGTGGTTGTCAGACGATAACTCAAGAACGCTTGGGCCTAGGATCATGAAACTTCATAGGTACATTGATCATGACTTGCAGATGACCCCTACTTATTTTGAGGTCACTAGGTCAAAGGTCAAGGTCACGGTGACCCGAAATAGTAAAATGGTTTCCGGATGATAACTCAAGAACACATACGCCTAGGATCATGAAACTTCATGGGTAGATTGATCATGACTCGCAGATGACCCCTATTGATTTTGAGGTCACTAGGTCAAAGGTCAAGGTCACGGTGACCTGAAATAGTAAAATGGTTTCCGGATGATAACTAAAGAACGCATACAACAAGGATCATGAAACTTCATGGGTAGATTGATCATGACTTGCAGATGATCCCTATTGATTTTGAGGTCACTAGGTCAAAGGTCAAGTCACGGTGACACGAAATAGAAAAATAATTTTCGGATGATAATTCAAGAAGGCATATGCCTAGGATCATGAAACTTTATAGGTAGATTGATCATGACTCGCAGATGACCCCTATTGATTTTGAGGTCACAAGGTCAGAGGTCAAGGTCACGGTGACCCGAAATAGTAAAATGATTTTCGGATGATAACTCAAGATCGCTTTTGCCTAGGATCATGACACTTCATAGGTACATTGATCGTGACTTGCAGATGACCCTTATTGATTTTCAGGTCACTAGGTCAAAGGTTAAGGTCACATCGACAAAAGTCGTATTCACACAATGGCTGCCAGTACAACGGACAGCCCATATGGGGGGCATGCATGTTTTACAAACAGCCCTTGGTTATATTTACCGCATATCAAAATTTATTCAAGACAGAACACAATTTCAAGCCGAAAGGAAACTACGTTATACCCGCCAATGACATGAGAGAATAACTCAGTACGTTTCATATATATTCATGTATTTTCCCGTAAATTAAAAACATGTCTTATATAGCAATGTAGTCCGAATTTAATACTTAAGCCTCGTTTTGAAAAATAAACTATGCTTTATACATGTGCGTAAATTGTCATCACAGAGTAGCCTATGCAGTCCGCACAATTTCTATTTCCGCTTTTATGGCAGTAACGTTTAAAGAAAGTCTCCGGCGGAAAGTGTCGTCCCATATAAGCATGTGCGGACTGCATAGTCGAATCTCGAATGACACTTCACCTACGTGCATTAAGCCCAGCTTTCCCAAAACGAGGCTCACTTCGTTGATTGATGGCAAAAATCATCAGTATGAGAACTTTCTATGACAGAGTATGCTACCCGGGACCCCCTTGTCTCAATTCCAAGCTACACATTTACAGTCGAAAGTTGGTGATCCCATTCATTATATTTCCTATTTTATGGTAGGCTTTAACCAAAGTGCTCAATAGGCAAATGGGTTAATAAGGACTACCAAAACTAGGTTTGTGTCGTGTTTTAACCCATTTATGCCTAGTGGACTCTCCCATCCTTCTAAATTGGATCAATTTATTTCCAAAATTAGGGATGTCTAGTATATTTATTTCTATAAATATTTCTTACAAAAATTCCTTTAAGCAAACAGCGCAGACCCTGATGAGACGCCGCATCATGTGGCGTCTCATCTGGGTCTACGCTGTTTGCCAAGGCTTTTTTTCTAGAGGCTAGGCATACATGGATTAAATGTTGGCCTTCTGTCGGGTTGAGGCACCGAAACGAAAACACGCGAAAACGAGAAATAAGAGTACCTATGCGACACATGATTCAACTGTCGTAATTGTTGGTGTTGTTGTTTATGGGACATGCAAATTAGAATAAACGAAAAAAAAAACATAAGGAAAGGACGCAAAATACCGAATTTCTCGTTTCGGCGAGCTTCCTCGTTCTGGCGTGTTGGCGCATTAACATTTCGGGCCTCGTTTTGGGGAAAAACTGGCCAAAAGCCCATAAACCCCAAAAATCAACGAATATTTCGTGCACTATTTCGAACACGTGTGCATGTACCAAGTTAGTACGGAATACCGTTAGAGCCATCGTGGTAACACATTAAAATCCAGAGGGCGACAATGCCGACAACGCGATAGTGCGATGGCGACAATGCGATAGTACCATGGCGAAAATACGATAGCGACAGTGCGATAGTACGGTGGCGACAATGCGATAGTGCGCTAATACGATGACGACAGTGCGACAATACGATGTCGACAGTGCGATAGTACGATGGCGACAATGCGATAGTGCGATAGTACGATGGAGATAATGCGATAATACGACGACGACAGTGCGACAATACGATGGCGATAGTGCGATAGTACGATGGCGACAATTTGGTAATACGATGACGACAGTACGATAACGTGATAGTACGATGGCGACAATCCGATGATACGATGGCGACAGTACGATATGACTATCGCATTGTCGCCATCTTACTATCGCGTTGTCGCATTGTCACCATCGTACTATCGCATTTTCGCCATCGTACTATCGCTTTGTCGCATTTTCGCCATCGTTCTATCGCATTGTCGGCATCGTACTATCGCATTGTCGCCATCGTGCTATCGCATTGTCGCCCTTTGGATTTTAATGTGTAACCACGATGGCATAAACAGTATTCCGTAAGTAAGTGTTCGTGTGAAAAGATATCGTTGCGGGAAATTAAAATGGAATATATTGTGCCACAAAAAAATTAAAAGGAGCATTTTGTATCTCATTTAATCTATATTACCATAGCACATTTAGCGTTGAAACTTTGGCTATTTCTGTGGGAATGACTGATTTTTTATAGTTTAACTTTATGTCACGGAAGAGTTTGCGAAATATTCGCTGATTTTGAGTATTTATGTCACTTAAATGCAAGTGCGTAAGTGTTTTTTTGTTACAAGAATTTTCTTCTAAATGAAAATCCAGTAAAGGTTGAAAGTGTCGTCCCTGATTAGCCAGTGCGGACTGCACAGGCTAGTGTCGCCCCTGATTAGCTAGTGCGGACTGCACAGGCTAGTGTCGCCCCTGATTAGCTAGTGCGGACTGCACAGGCTAGTGTCGCCCCTGATTAGCTAGTGCGGACTGCACAGGCTAGTGTCGCCCCTGATTAGCTAGTGCGGACTTCACAGGCTAGTGTCGCCCCTGATTAGCCTGTGCGGACTGCACAGGCTAATATGGGATGAGACTTTACGCACATGCATTAAGTCCAGTTTTTTCCAAAACGAGGCTCTATTTATTGGTACCAGAACGAGATATGTATGTATCTTGTTGTGGCTGTAGTTTAGTGTTATGTTTCGTTATGTTCTTTTATCCATGATGTATTGCTATGCTTCATGAAGTTGTGTTACTTATTATGCCCCCCTTCGAAGAAGAGGGGGTATATTGCTTTGATCATGTCGGTCGGTCTGTCGGTCGGTCTGTCGGTCGGTCTGTCGGTCCGTCCACCAGGTGGTTGTCAGATGATAACTCAAGAACGCTTGGGCCTAGGATCATAAAACTTCATAGGTAAATTGATCATGACTCGCAGATGACCCCTATTGATTTTGAGGTCACTAGGTCAAAGGTCAAAGTCACAGGGGAAGGTCACAGTTGCTGGAAACAGGCATTTTAAAGATTTAGCATGGTTCAAACAAGGGAAACAACTACCGTTTATGCATGTTCTTTTTGTTACAGCATTTGCCTCCCTTGTAATATATTTAAATTTTACCAAATGTAAGGCTAACTGCATTTTTGTAATGCATTGTATCAATAACCACCACCACCACCACCACCACCACCACCACCACGGAAACAACTACCGTTTATGCATGTTCTTTTTGTTACAGCATTTGCCTCCCTTGTAATATATTTAAATTTTACCAAATGTAAGGCTAACTGCATTTTTGTAATGCATTGTATCAATAACCACCACCACCACCACCACCACCACCACCACCACCACCACCACCACCACCACCACCACGGAAACAACTACCGTTTATGCATGTTCTTTTTGTTACAACATTTGCCTCCCTTGAAATATATTTAAATTTTACCAAATGTAGGCTTGCTGCATTTTTGTAATGCATTGTATCAATAACTACCACCACCACCACCACCACCACCGTTGTTCACAGTGACAAAAAACGTATTCACACAATGGCTGCTACTACAACTTATAGCCCATATAGGGGGGCATGCATGTTTTACAAACAGCCCTTGTTGCAGTGTTATGTTTCATGAAAATTTGATAATTATTCCATTGTGTTATGTTTCACGAAGTTCTGTTAATAATTCAATAGTATTATGTTTCATGAAAGTTATGTTTCATGAAGTCATGTTAATTATTCCACAGTGTTAATTTAAATGAAGTGCTGTTAATTATTCCAGCGTGTTATGTTACATGACGACGTGCTGTTAATTATTCAAAAGTGTTATGCTTCATTTAGTCATGTTAATTATTCCATAATGTTATGTTCCATGAAGTTCTGTTAATTATTACATAGTGTTATGTTTCGTGAAGTTCTGTTAATTATTCCATAGTGTTATGTTCCATGACGTTCTGTTAACCATTCCATAGTGTTATGTTTCGTGAAGTTCTGTTAATTATTCCATAGTGTTATGTTTCATGAAGTTCTGTTAATTGACGTTCTGTTAACCATTCCACAGTGTTATGTTTCGTGAAATTCTGTTAATTATTACATAGTATTATGTTCAATGGCGTTCTTTTAACCATTCCATAGTGTTATGTTTCGTGAAGTTCTGTAAATTATTCCGTAGTATTATGTTTCATGATGTTCTGTTAATAATGGTCTAGTTTTAAGTATCAAAATGCTCGTCTAATCATTGTAAATTGTTAATTATCTTTGAGATCATCAAACATGACAATGTTAATTACCAATACTTTCTGCGTATGATAGTGTAGTCTTAGGTATCATGTTTTTGTTTTTTGTTTTGTATTTTTATGACTACGGTACATGATTTATATTGTTATGGAATAATTGAAGGTATAATAATATGTTCCGAAGCACCTTAATTGATTGCCACCTTCATGCTACAAATGACGTGGCCTTTGTGTTCTCTTCTATATTACAAACATGTCAACTTAACATCTATTTTGCAATAAGTAGACATCGTAACGTGCACCTGCCTATTAAGCTTGTTTTGTCTAACGTCCCGATGTTAACGTTAGCACGTCAACGCTACGAGAAATTTTAAGACGGCCCGCGGATAAGACAGGCGTAATTAATAAACTGTCAACGTTATAGAAATAAACTCTTGCTATATTTTGACAAGTTGTGTTGTTGCTACAATGGAAAATTGGTCGCGGTGATTATTTAAAATGCACTGTTGCAGAGTTAATTACAGTTTGACTTTCGTTGTAACATGGGGTAAGTTCGTTTATTTTTTTCATACATGACCTAAGTTACGTAGAGCGATAACATTGCTAGTAACTAGTGTGTTAAGTGTGTGTGGTTTTATATTATACATTAATAATATCTTTACCTTTCACGGAATTTATTTATTGTGTTTAAAAAGTAGACAAAACCTAGCGATTATATTTATTTAGGCCTATTACTGTTTGATTTTATACTATTCATATGTCTTTTTTCATTGATACCATAAAAGTAGTGAGCGTCTTGTCACAAACTTAGCGTTGTTTCTGATCTCTATACTCGCACATTCCATTTTGTACACTTCTCAAGAACAAGGACGCCTCAACGCCATTTCATTCACTGGAGCCTTCTTTCTGGGAAAACTGGGTTTAATGCATGTACGTAATGTCATCCCAGATTAGCCTGTGCGGAACTGCATGGGCTAATCTGGTACGACACTTAACGCACATTAATGCTCCTGTGTGGTTGTCATCAAATCAGAGTATGAACAAACATTGCAATTTTTTGCTATGAAGAAAATATAAACTAACAGAAATGTAGTATGCATCGTGTTCTATTTTTACAAAAAAAATCAAATATGCCGCGAAATGCGAATGCGCAGGCTGGTCTGTAGCTACGTTGGCGGCCTATGTCATACTGCCCATTTTCGTATGACCCGGCTCAAATGTATCTGCTGTTTTGAATGACCAGTATTTGTAGTCGCAACTGTAGTTGCTGCTTTTCTGATATTCAGGTGATACTTTCAATGTTGGCGGTTACTTTACTTGATCGTGCCGTTGAAATTTCATCATCAATAAAAGCATATTTAGCAGAAGAAGTGTTCTGTATGACTGAAAGGTACCACATGGTCTGTGTAAATATTTAAAAGTAAATGTCAGTCAAGATTAAGTCGAATATAAACACGGAAGCTGTTGTGACTGTTTTATTCATAAAAACGCGATGTTACGTTAATGAACGTTCTCGTCAAATTTTACCATAATAAGCGTTCGATTTAAACGCCATATCAGGAAGCGTTTCAAACACATATCACATCTTGTTCCGGTCACTGGGTGTGAACGCTTGTCACGTGACGTAAACTGTCCTTACGTCAACTGGGTGGTCGTCCATTAACGTAATGACCCGGTCGATAAATAACGTTCACGTTACGTCGACGTTGCCTTTCTGTAACGGATAGGGACGGGACAGCAATGAATGAAGGAAAACTTCAAAACTCGAATTTGAAGGGCGGGAAATTGCCCGAGGGGACGTTTAACATCCGAACACGCAGACGACGAGTTTAAATTGCAGTTGCCACGTGGTGATAACTATAAAACCTAACGTCATTCGCTTATTGGTCTTATTCATTTAAAACTTCGCCCGAACGGTGAGGCAATGACGCTAAATTTTGCATATAACGAAATTTTCCGAATCCTTCTATCAACGATAAGATATGCAACTTAAATATATGGCCGGGTCGGTTTTTCAGGTGTATCTTTGATTACATACTCAAAGATTAGCTGTTATCAGCCGCTGGACATTGTATGGACATTGTGGACATTGGGTAACCAAACGGACGAGCGCGGGTTGATTGACCGCATAGACACGTAGTGACTGGGCCACACTAGCTGGACTAATAGAAGGTATTAGTTTTACGTTAATAGACTAGTTATAGATATAGCATATTGATAACCTCGCAATGCAAAATTTGTATTTGTATTATTATTATTATTATTATTGTTATTATTATCAGCAGCATTGTTGGTGTTGTTTTTGTAGTAGTGGTGTAGTATTAGTAGTACAATTTTTTATAAATAGCTGGTTGCATTTACAGACGTAGTAGTACAAGTAGGAATGGTAGTGGTTGTCGGAATATTTAAGCTGTTTGTTATGTTACTATTTAGTAAATATCTTATTAATTAAGATTTTAACGATCAATACATTAGCGTATTAAACTTATATTAGATAGGTACATCTTAAAAAACGTGAACTGCTTAGCACCGGATTTTATTATGTATTACCGAATTTAAGTCACTACAGAAATTGTAATAACGTGCACTCTCAGATTGTTACAATTTGAGTTCGGGAAAACTGGGCTTAATTTATGTGCGGAAATTGTCATCCCAAATTAGCCTGTGCTGTCCGCAAAGTTTTATTTTAGAAGACGCTTGCAAACTGGATTTTCGCTAAGAAGCGGCTTCCTTTAAATGATTAACGCACATGCCTTAAGTCAAGTTTTCCCAGGGTGAAGCTCATAAGTCGGAATATAATCTTTAAGAACAACAACGTACATTTGTCTTCGCAAAAGGAATCATTTGTAAGAAAAAGATTGCTGTTAAAGTGGTTTTACTTAATGAGTTCGTTATTTACCAAATAATTGCAAATAAAAGAGGTACATCGATCATGAAAATTTTCTACGACGTTTATATGGTGTGACTATACATGTAGAGTGCAAATGTCACGCAAACATGTTTAATAAGCTACTTTTCCTTATGGCCAAGAAATCAAGACTGTACTAATACTGAGTACCTTGTAAACATTACTCATAAAGTTAGTCGGGCCGCGCGTTTATGGTTTATGGTATGGTCAAACCGATGCCTAAGGGTCATTGTCATTCATCAAAATGTTTACGACCTTGTCGAAAAAGTCACAGTGGTCACTTAGCCCGCAGACATGTCCGGTCAAATCTCGCGAAGTCTCCCAGTTGCCTAGCAGCGCGAGATAACGCGTAGTTTGGACGATAAGATTGTTGCGGTGTCCAGTTTTGTAACATTGCTCCAGTATCAAAAGCCCCTATTAATTCTATGTAAATATCAGTGATACGAAACATCCATGTATCTTCACTGGCTTGCATTCATTCCAAGATAAATATTCATGAATTTACTCAAACTAGTATACACAGGTTACACTCTACTAAGCTTTACAAACACGTTTCGAAATTTGTCAACATTAAACACGTTTTATTCCAAGTTCTGGTGACTTTTTCCCCGAGAAATTCGTAACTTTTAATTACGTTTTTTCTGTCGAGTTCGAAGTTGTTTTGGAAAATGGAAAGAATATAACAATACTTTTGACAAAAATATGTGTACAATCTAGTCATTCTCTTGCATGGATTTGTTTTCAAAAATATTTTGAATCGATTATAGACTGTATCATAATCCTTTAAACACGCCAATGTTTTAGTTAGTCAACATAGGATATGTCATAAAGTTAATGCATCGATATTATGACTGATGAGTTTGTTTTTCAGAGTAGTATGCACTTTAACCCATTTATGCCTAGTGGACTCTCCCATCCTTCTGAATTGGATCAATTTATTTCCGAAATTAGGGATGTCTAGTATATTTATTTCTATATTTAGAATATTACTTACTGAAATTCCTTTAAGCAAACAGCGCAGATCCAGATGAGACGCCGCATCATGCGGCGTCTCATCTGGGTCTACGCTGTTTGCAATGTCCTTTTTTCAGGACGCTAGGCATGAATGGGTTAAAAATAACAAAGAAACACTATCAACTATAAAGTTTAATATACATGTAAGATGGTTTCTAAGAAGTTTTTTTTAACATTTAAAAATACAAAATTGTCACTGTTTCTGACACACATAATTGGACGATATATTTTAGCATGTAAATATTTTTGGTGTACAATTTAATGTATAGTATGCCCCAGCTATTGAAAACAACAATAGTAGCCGTCGGTCATGTTTCCAAACATCATGCACAAGTAGAAATAATTTTGTTTTGGCTCACATGTGAAGTTTTGTTTGGAATAAAAGTGAAATGCAACTTATTTGAATACATTTTAATTACGTACATATATGAGCGCTTGTATATGCATCAGCTTTGAAATTTTGTTATTTCAATCATTTCAGTTTCTGTGTGTTTAGAAATACAAACTTAATCGACAAATGATCGATTTTTTTTATCTACGTTCACGTTATCATTAAACACTTTTACACGAATACAAGAACAATTTTGGGTAAATCACTTATTAATTTCTATCGCGTTATGTCCACAACATGCATTTATATCACACGAGTACCTATTTTACTAATTTTTGTTGTTTACCAATGACAATTCGTTAGAAATTCATATACTTTACAACTTTAAAATGAGTAACTGATTGATGAAAATGCGATTTTTTTTGCCGTGACGCTAAAACAACTTTGGTTAATATCAATTTATTAAAAAAGAGATGTTTCCGAAATGGTAACTTCAGAATTTTTACAGAATAACACATTTTTTTTATGGAAAAATAAGATTTCCGGCTATTTAATTTTCCCTGTTCTATATTTTTATTGTGATATTATTAGGGCTGTTATTATCATATTATGATTATAAAAAAGCCATGCAAATACATGCATCCACTTATATGGTCAATTTCAGATACTTTTTGCAAAGTATTTTTTGTCACTATGTTTTATAAGATGTAGTTCTTTCGCGTATAGTGAAACAGTTAATTAAAAAAAGTTGACTTTTCGGCGATATTAGTGGATGCAAACAACTTTTTGAAATTCAGTTCACGCAGTACGATCGTTTGAATTACATGGACTTAAACATACGTGATGCAAACTTTCACCCGTACTTTTGCTACAGGCGTATTTATGGTAGGGAAATTTATCAGACAAACAGCGCGCTTTGTTTGACCACCTACACCCTTATCTCAGGTTAGATTGCAGGTCTTCATTCAACGCTAGCCATGAAGGTCCGAGCTACATTACATGATAAAATCAATAATTGTACCTGATTATCTTTAATGAAAATCTGTCGCTCGGTAAAATGATATCAAGTTGTCGATAGTGACGATAAACAAGAGGTGGGCATGATTTCGAATGTGTCTGACACGTGCAGCGCTGGTCCAGAGTTTAGTAACGCTCGATATCCGAGTTGAGAGGTAATAATGTAAGGCCCAAACAAGTTATGCTCATTTAAAACGCGTTTAATCAAGGTCGAGTCCATGTGATATTGTTATGCGAATTTAGCATTTTAAAAATTAATCGTTGAGTACGTGATCTGGCTGAAAATGTATTTTCCAATACAATAAAATCGTATGTTATTGCATTCATAGCATAGTTTTATAACTTGAAGCTCGCTCTGTGAAAACGGGGTTTAATGGATGTGCGTTATATCGTCCAGGGGGCCGTTTCATCAAAGATCGTACGACAATCTTAATTTAAGACCAAATTTTGGAGACTGAAAATACAAAAGTTGTTCATCAATATGCATTCAATATATAAACTTTATGTGAGAAAACAATTAAATGAATAGATATACGGAAAAATAATAGTATTATTACTTGGTGTTGAGTTAAAATGCTTCATTAAAATATGTATCGTATTCCAATTGTGTCGTACGATCGTTGATGAAACGGACCCCAGAATAGCTCGTGGAGTTCGCACAGGCTAGTCGAGGACGGCACTTACCGTTTTTATGGTATTTTGCGTTTGAATGAATTATCTTCTTAGAGAGAATCCAGTTTAGATGGATAGTATCGTTTCGATTAGCCTGTGCGGACTGCACAGGTTAATCTGAGAAGACACTTTACGCACATGCCTTTAACCCGATTTTCTCAACTCGAGGATCATACAGCTTGACGTTACACTAACGGTGGCCATACATTGTGGTGTACACCAAGGTTTCATCCTGTATAGCCCCGAGGTGGGGTGGCGAGGTTTGAATCACTCGGCCCTCTATCGCAAAGCCAACTTCCCGTCGCTTGTAACAACATCACTCACAAGAACGGAGAATTAATGCTACAGTAAACTCGTTATTGCGTATGCCATCGCCATAAGGTGTATGTTACTCACACCTCAAGATATGTATGTTTAATCATGAAACAAATACTAAAAACAACAACGATTAAGCCATTTATGCCTAGCGTCTAGAAAAAAGGCATTGGGAAACAGCGTAGACCCAGGGCTGTGTGCTTAAAGGAATTTCTGTAAGAAATATTCTAAATATAGTAATAAATATACTGGACATCCCTAATTTTGGAAATATATTGATCCAATTTAAAAGGATGGGAGAGTCCACTAGGCATAATGGGTTAAACACGTTTATAATTGCGTGTGTTTTATTGTTGTCAGAATGTTTTCATAGTTGCACTAGAGTAATTTCGTATGGATTGAACAAACACAATATCCGCTGATGAACTGTTTGATTTATGTATCTTTTTTGTTCTCAAAGAACAAACATTTTCAAAATGCGTCGAATGTCAGTGAGTCATCAAAATAACCGATTTTTGCATTGAGTGATTTCGTCCATATTAAGATCATTGTAATTGTTGACTACATTTATTGAAATATGTTTGTTGTCTGAATCTCACGAGTGTGTTTATTAAATCTGATTCTGAAAATTCTTAACTGCGATGTTTTACAGAGGTTGTGATGGCATATACCTTATATCATGTTGATTGACACACATGATAATCGTTTTGGGAAAAATGGGCTTAATGCATGACCGAAATGATTCATCCCAAATTAGCCTTACCAGTCCAGACAGTTTAATCAGGGACGACACTTTACGCTTTTATTGGATTATTTCGTTTTAAGGAAGTCACTTCTAAACGAAAATCCAGTTAAGGCGGAGATTGTCGTCCATGATTAGCCTGTGTGGACTACACAGGCTAATCCGGGACGACAAGTTTCACATATGCATTAAGCCCAGTTTTCCTAAAACGCTGCTCAAATGAGAACCACGACGCGAAAGCTGTGTTGACATAGGCCAGGGTGGTACACACTTGATAGCGTCACATCGCGGCCATTTTCTGATATCAGTTGATTACATTAACTCTCTGACCCTAATTTTTGTGTTTTAAGCGATTGATACAACAGAGAGTCACGAGTTTGGGCACGTTATATTAGATGTAGTTTATTGCATCTGAAAATGAAAATCAAATCAATCTGAATGCCTTATCTTTCAAGTAAGTAATTGGATACATAGACTTTATCAAATATAATTCGGTATTTATTGAGGACAATATTTCATACCAGTACACCATGTAGACATCTCGCTCATGTATGTTCTCATGTACAAAAGATGTTTAAAGTTGACTAGTCGTATATTGTAACTCCGTAGTGTTTTAATAAAAACAAAGTTATATAACGCGATGAAGTTTCAGTGTTAAAGTTGTGTGATTCAAGGGAATGTAATGAATCGTGAGTATAATTATATCTGTGTCGCAATTATTCAAAGAGCACTAATTGTGTTTTTCACAGAGATGTGTAAGTTCTGATTGCCGCTATATTATTATCAAGGAAAAGCATTAATCCTTTCCTACTCAGAAACAAAGTGAAAATTGCTATGTGCAAACAGTATAAAACCAGAACAGCCTGCGAGTAACTCGCAGCCTGTTCAGGTTTTATGCTGTTTGCTTCTCATCAGTATCTTAGTTTTGGAAATGAAACCTTTAAAACTTGAATTTACTAATAAAAGTCTGTAATTAAATTAAACTTTCTATGGGACTACAAATGCGTCAAAATAGTGAAAATACGTATCTAAGTGGTTAAGGGATAATACAAGCTTTACTATTATTTAACCTATTTCGAATGATGATTTTCCAGTAATTAACCAATAGTGTAAACATTAAATTAATTAAGCGCGAGTGATATTTCGCTTGTTTGAACTTAATTCTGACAGTCTCTTTTGAATCTGTTACCTTTTTTAAATCGTCTTTTTACTATTACATATGAGACGCGTTCTGAGAAAACTGGGCATAATGCATGAGCGTAAAGTGTCGTCCCAGATTAGCCTGTGCAGTCCGCACAGGCTAATCAGGGACGACACTTTCCGCCTAAACTTGATTATCGGTAAGGAGGAACTTCCTTGAAACTAAAAATACCATTAAAGCGGAAAGTGTCGTCCCTGATTAGCCTGTGCGGACTACACAGGCTAATCTGGGACGACACTTTACGCACATGAATTAAGCCCAGTTTCCTCAGAACAAGACACATTTTAAGCGCGAGTGATATTTCGCTTGTTTGAACTTAATTCTGACAGTCTCTTTTGAATCTGTTACCTTTTTTAATCGTCTTTTTACCAAACTGTGACCAAGGCCCTTTAACCGCATAGCAAATTTAACGAAACTTCACACGAATTGTCCATGTATGTCCCTCGATCTTTCTAAGTCTTATACATACGTAACTTAAACTAAAAAGGTTAAACAATAAATGTGTCTACCATCTCTGACGCCCAAAGACCCAGAGGTTAAATATGTTCATAATTGTGTATGTAAAATCGTACTGTGTTCCTCTTAAAAGTTTGTTCCAAACATTCCAATGGGTTCAAAAGAGGTAACCACCCCAGGGTGACGTGTTTTATATAGACTTGTATAGCAAAATAAACATTATTTCTTCTCTTCAACCAAAAGGTGTAGAACTTTGATATGTGGTTTGTGACAAAGGATAGTAGTTTTCTTCTACGTTTGTTCAAATCATTGGGTATCTTTTTGGTAAAAACTGGCCTAGCCCAAAGGGGCATATTTTGAGTATAAACTGTTAGCAGAATAGCTTCAAAATTGTTATTTTTCAAGCTGTTTGATTTCTAGTATGCAACATCGTTAGGGCTTCTCTTCTTACTGTGTTCAAATCTGCCACACATGGCAGTTTAATAGTTGAAGGCGACTTGTAAAGCAAAATACCATTTAGCACATAATATATGAAGCCACAAGGTCAAGTTAAGAGCATTGTTCTTAGAAAACATGTCTTAATGCATGTGCGTAAAGTGTCATCCCTGATTTGCCTGTGCAGTCCGCACAGGCTAATCAGGGACGACACTTTCCGCGTAAACTTGATTTTCGGTAAGGAGGGACTTCCTTGAAACTAAAAATACAAAAAAGCGGAAAGTGTCGTCCCTGATTAGTCTGTGCGAACTGCACAGGCTAATCTGGGACGACACTTTACGCACATGCATTATGCCCAGTTTTCTCAGAACGCTTCTCATATGTTATAGTCGGTATGTAATATCCGTATGATCAAAACTGGCGACAACCCTCTAACCCTTTGCATGCTTGGAAATTTGTCGTCTGCTAAAATGTCGTCTGCTGAATTTCTAAAATTAGCATTTTCTTCGATTTTTTTTCCAAAGACTACTATCAGAATAGCAAACCGTATGGATCCTGATGAGACGCCACGTTCTGTGGCGTCTCATCTGGATCCAAACTGTTTGCAAAGGCCTTTAAAATTCGGATCCAGCACTGAAAGAGTAAAACAACTTTTGTAAATCTAAAAGGCCCACAGCTTCATTTGTTTGTATGTAATATCAATTTGTTGTCCAGTACCGAATTCGTTGAAGTCACGAGCTGGGTAAAACTGGACGAGCTCTTTGTTTAGCTAAGCCCTTTGTTGATATTGAGCCGCGGTCTGCGAAAACTGGGCTTAATGCATGTGCGTAGAGTGCCTTCTGAGATTAGCCTGTAAGTCCTTAACGGCTGATCAGGTACGAGGATTTCCGCATATACTGGATTTGCGGCACATGCTAATCGTGGATAATACGTAACGCACATACATTAAGCCAAGTAACTTTTTAGTTTTCACAGAACGAGGCTTTTATAGACATGTATAGCAAAATAATTTCTGTGAAATCACAAGTGGTGAAATATAAGCCATGTTACTGCATAAAATGGTCCTCTACAAAAGGTATTAAAACCATACTCATGTGTTCATAACTATATGGGCCGCGCTCTGTGAAAAGGGAGTTTAATGCATGTGCGTAAAAAGTCGTCCCAGATTAGCATGTGCGGCCCGACACTTTCCGCCTAAACTTGAGTTTTGCTAAGATACTTTCTTGAAACGAAAAATATCGTAAAAGCGGAGAGTGTCGTTCCTGATTAGCCTGTGCGAACTGCACAGGCTAATATGGGGCGATAATTTACGCACATGAATTAACCCCCCTTTTCACAGAGCGAGACTCCTACAATATATAATATATTTTAACGCTTTAAACAGTTCTTACAGCTTCATCTTCGTCAACAGAACCGGATGATAATGGTGTTTGGAACGATAAACGAAGTTTATGTGAGTCGCGTTCTGTAAAAACTGGACTTAATGCGTGTGCGTGAATTGTCATCCTAGAATAGCCTCTATAGGCCACACAGGCTAATAAGAAACGGCACGTTCCGCTTTTATGGAATTTTGAGCTTAAATTGAGTTTCTTCTAAACTAAAATCAAGTCTAGGTGGCAAGTTTTATCCATGATTAGCCTGTACGGACTGCATTAAGTCCAGTTTTCCAAAAAATGAGACTCAATTACCGTTCCACATGACATCTGTGAAATCGTCCAGATCCGATGTATTCAACGAGTTTGCCAATGATTCCGATTGGCTTTGTCTTATGTCCACCAAAATGGGATATGTGGTACTATACACGACCGGGAGATGACACGTTTGGGCTTGTCTATTGACCGACAAAATGTGATCTTCGGAGCTCTACACCACCGGAAGTAGACACGTTTTGGTTTGTCTAATCTCCGACAAAATGGGATCTGCGGTACTCTTCACGACCGGAAGTAAACGGGCATGAAGGCGGAGACGGATTTTTGTGAGGAAACTATTCGACATACTGTTTCGTGAATAAAGGCAGAATGCAGTGACATTTACTTTGTATTATGCTGTTATTCACGAAACAACCATTGGCTCTTCATATGGAACACATTGGCTCTTCATATGGAACACATTGGCTCTTCATATGGAACACATTGGCTCTTCATATGGAACACATTCGACTCTTCATATGGAACACATTATCTCTTCATACGGAACACATTGGCTCTTCATATGGAACACATTGGCTCTTCATATGGAACACATTCGAAACAACCCTTGGCTCTTCATATGGAACACATTGGCTCTTCATATGGAACACATTGGCTCTTCATATGGAACACATTGGCTCTTCATATGGAACACATTGGCTCTTCATATGGAACACATTGGCTCTTCATATGGAACACATTGGCTCTTCATACGGAACACATTGGCTCTTCATATGGAACACATTGGCTCTTCATATGGAACACATTCAAAACAACCCTTGGCTCTTCATATGGAACACATTCGAAACAACCATTGGCTCTTCATATGGAACACATTCGATTCTAACACAACCCTTGGCTCTTCATATGGAACACATTCGATTCTAACACAACCCTTGGCTCTTCATATGGAACACATTCGATTCTAACACAACCCTTGGCTCTTCATATGGAACACATTCGATTCTAACACAACCCTTGGCTCTTCATATGGAACACATTCGATTCTAACACAACCCTTGGCTATTCATATGGAACACATTCGATTCTAACACAACCCTTGGCTCTTCATACGGAACACATTCGATTCTAACACAACCCTTGGCTCTTCATACGGAACACATTCGATTCTAACACAACCCTTGGCTCTTCATACGGAACACATTCGATTCTAACACAACCCTTGGCTCTTCATATGGAACACATTCGATTCTAACGGACATAGCATGGGTAGATCAACCTATAACAGGATACAATGAACCTATGGCATCGCAGGATACCTACGCTATAAGCCATGGTGGACGCATGGTAAGGGAAACAGTCCATCACAGTGTTTTCATTATTTGAATCGCGTTCTGTGAAAACTGCGCTTAATGCATATGCGTTTAATGTCGCTCAATAATAGCCTGTGCAGTCCGCTAATTAGGGGAGATAAGTTCCGCCTAAACCGGATTTACGCTTAGAAGAGACTTCTTTTTTTTAAAGCTACCATAAAAGTGAATGCATAAAGCCCCGTTTTCACAGAACAAGATTAATTTGTTTATTATTACTTTTTTGTTTCCCACAATAAATTTGTTTACACAGAAATGCACACTTCTGGTTGTGTAAAAGAATCGCAAAAGATGGTATTTAAATAGTCATTTGATGTTTTTGCCACAGGGTATTCTTGTTATATTAAGCCGTTAATTCAAAGGGAAATGGTTTGCGAAACATTACGAAAACGCAGCAAAGAATCGTTTCCCGTATTGACAGGCGCCAGATTAAATGGCGAAATAAAAAAGAACAAAGGTTCTATTATGCCGCTTTTACATTATTTGCAATGTTTTTGGCGATTTAAAAGATGAAACACTATGCAATATAAAGTTGACAGTCATCCAGCTATTTCGCTGCAAAAAAAACACTAACATTATTTAATTTATTTGTTAGATACACTGCTTTTGGTTTCCAAACATAAATTATTTTGAAATTTACAATGAATGTTTATGTACTTGAATTGTTTTACTAACTTACTTTTATTTTGTACACAATAATGGCTCGATATTTATAAAAATGTCAAAACAAAAGCTAAATGGAAGAAGTTCAGGATTTATTTCATTTTAAAAACTTGTACTTTCGTAGTAATGGCAGTCAACACAGTTTTGAAATTAACCTGGAGATATGGTATGTGTTTGTCTTGTGTTAAACTAATTTTATTTACAACTTAATTTATTTGTTGTTTTTAAACGTGTATTCAAAAACAAACCATGCAAAATACGAAATTTGATATTGATCAAGTGTTACATTAATAGTTGTAATTGTATAGGTTAATAACATTTAAATGATGTGTCAATATTATATTCGTGTTATTATTAAAATATGCTATGACGTAACGTCAAAAAGTCCGTCCATCCAGAAAATTGTGCATGTGATGTACATGTTTTCTTAATAAAATTTTAATTTTTTAACATAGCGTCATGATAATCATATCAAACGAATCAGCTGAAAAATGCGCATTTCACAATATATAATACAACAAAACAGAGATACCGACATTTAAGAAAAACCTATGTTTAAGTGATTATAAAAGCTATTTTATTTTTTCCATATTAATTATAATGGTATCCTAGTAGAGAGGCCCTCTAAGGTTTGTAAAACATGCAACAATAATTATTATCTTATATTTATTCAAACCAAGTTATACATGAACAGCACATTCGTCTTTAAATACTTATTGTATGTATACGCTGCCCTGTATCTTTTTCGAGCAACAGTATTTAAAAGTAGTTTATTAAAATAGTAGACTTGCAAAACCAGCATAGTTGTTGATAACCTGTCATCAGGCTAACGGAGTTCACATTTTGCAAATGCATTTTGTGTTTTGACCTTTTTGGTCAGTCATCCTGGTTATTCACAATATCATGAGGCGTTTATGACACAAAGGTTGCATTATATCAAACCATTCAGAACAGTAGTATTATGTTATAACGTATTGGGTTGTTGGTTACATGGTTAACACGTACTACATTATTTTTAAAATGGTGTCAACGCCATTGATAAGAAATGAAGCATTAGGAAGACTAGCAAGCACTGATTAACACCGGGCCGTCGATGCCTGATACAGTAAGTGGTGTATTTCATAATGACAAGGTATTCGCACTACGTTGTTACTGCCCCAGCATTCTACAGAGATGGGCTGACAGACGACGTAATTGGCCATCACCAACTATAGTTCAGAAAGTAGTATCATTAGGAGCCTTTGTCACTCCAGTAGGGTTTAAGGGAAGCGATTACAAGCACGTGGAGTGGAGGATTTGTTTCAACACCGGCGAGGCAGAACTTGTAAACAACCTTAACGACACACAAGCAAAAGTATATGTCATTCTTAAAATGATCCTCAGAGATATAATAAAACCAAATAATAAAGAAATAACATCGTACGTGTTGAAAAACATCATATTATGGCAAGCTGAAAACACCAAACCGACAGAGTTTCATGCACGCAGCTTACTTTACTGGCTTCATAACGCACTCAGAGAGCTTAGGACTGCTATTGCGGAAAAAAAACTTAGCTATTACATGATTCCAGATAGAAATTTAATGGCAGCCTGTGGGTTGGATGGTGCGCTGCAGAGAAAATGGGTAGCAGATATCACGGACATGATGGACGAAGGTCCCAGGGTAATACTTCGATTGGAGAAGATACGGAAGGCCATTGTTGCGTCCCCGGAACCGATGTTGTGGTTTAGCCAGAAAAGGATGGAGTTGGAGATGCTGATGCTGGAGTTTTCAATCAGAGGGTTGCAGACACCGATACCGATACTTATACGCATGGCAGATATATTGCGTGAGGTGATGATGCAACGAACTGATCAGGAGGTCAGTCTTGACATTTGTATTGATTGGTTCCACAGACTGCTAATGTAATATTGCAATGAAAATACTTAAAGTACATGTATCATAGCTGTGATAATTTTTATATTGTAATTTTAAAAATGCATAAAGAGACACAGCGACGGCTTATAATTTTAACAAAAATATAACATCGTATGCGCATTATTTATTAAATGGATGCTAAACTCATGGTTCTCGTATTTTAAACTCTCATTAAAGTTCATTTTCTCGTGCGCGAGAAAATTAGTAGTATAGATTTTTTCTTACTGTTTATATACTTTAAATATAGGACTGGACCGCTACAAAAGTGTATTATTGGTAGTTGTTTGGGTCGCAAGTAGGACATATATTTTACATATACGCACTTATTTGGTTTGTACTAGAAATGTGTGCCTACAGGTTGTTGTGTACATCTTGTGCATATATGCAAAACAAGATGTTACATCTACCTGGGTAACACTATCTAATCTTATGTACTTTTACGTTTATTTAATATTTACATTAGTTTATTTATTTGCAATATTTGTTAAAACATATTATATGTAATAAAAAATCGTTTTATTATAACACCAATCGTTTTTTTTTAAGGATGCAATTGTTGTTTTTAACTGTTATTTTGATATTTATATATATTGGTTTATTCTGTAGCTTAATAGCATAGTATAAGTCAATAGGTGACCATCTCGCGAAACACATTTATGATTGCATTGATTTCTGATTAAAAGAAATTATGTATTCTATCTCTGGAATGCTACAGAAACTTATATTTAAGTTGTTGGTATATAATTATGCAACACAATGTAAATCTGAAAGTGTTTAAGAGTAACAGGGTCACAGTATGGAATCAAATGCTGGTCTTCTGTTTTTATACTCCATTTAGCAGGATAGAATACAAATAAAACACTTGCATTAAAACCATTAATTGAACGTTTTTTTAAAGTCGCTGATATGAAACATAATTATCATGACCTACATGCTATTAATATCAATCTAGATTATAAAACAAATCCTTTGTATTTGTTTATATTAATGTACTACTGATGAAGGCTATGTCCGAAACATGTTTGGTACTTAAGACATTTTAATAAACAAAAGTGACGTGTTTGTACGATTTATTTAATTTTATCAATCTAGATTGAAATATATTATTTAAATAGATTATTTTTTATAAAATAATTAAGAATATCCATTAGCGAAATGTAAACACTTCCAGCAGTTCTTACAGTTGTTTTCATTTAACGATAAATAATACACTAACACAATTTAACAAGACATTATTTGTTTCACTTTGTACTGAGTATGTGAATAGCTATGTTACTTGTGTAGTGGAAACGAATAAAAATGGTTTACACATGTATATGTTTGATTGTTTATGTTGGTTAAAATTTAATCTCTCATTTCCGCTCTTGGCAAAATGATCACGATACGGCGCGTCTATAACAAGTTACAACGAATAAGGTATGTTCATTATACCGCACTATGCTGTTTTATGACGATAACATTGTCGAACAAGAGGACCTTGGGCCCTAAGGCGCTCACCTGAGACCCGAAAGAACTAAACTATTCTGAGAAGGTGGAGATCAAAATAATGAAAGTCCTTTATGAAACATAAACATTTAATTTCTGAACATATATTCTCAGCAAGTTTCACACTTTGTAAGAATGTTTTTCTATATAATATATCGGACGAGGTGCACCTACAAGCTAGATCACTAAGCCAAATCTTTGAAAAACCTAGTTACCGCTCTAAAGGCCAGGATTTACACTCAATCGTGATGAAACGTAGCAAGAATTTTTGTCTAGTCATTATATAACACAGGTTTGTATCTCGGTCAAAGGCGTCTTTAATCTTAGAAAAAAACTTGTCACCACTCATATTTAATGAAACTTAGTCAGAATGTTTATATTTAGATCTAGTATAAATCTGGATTGCATGCATAAAAACTAGATCATAAGATCCTAGAAAAAAAACTTTTTATCACTATCAGAGGGGGTAATCACGTGACAAACAGGATGGCGACGTCCGTGCCGAGGCAGGTATTTTTCGTCGTTTTATACCCTTTATTACTTGTATTATTATTTTTTATCCCGCCCACTTTCCAGTCATATTAGAAAGAAAGTTACTGACTTTTATTTCTAAGTAATATTCGCTCCATATCTCGACTTTACTCGGTGCAAAATTTCTTGGCGGGATGACCTAATTAGGGCACCACTAAGAAAATTTGCACCGAGTAAAGTCAAGATATAAAGCGAATTTAAATATGAAATAAACGCTTATCACCTTTTTACTGATATAGCTGGAAAGTGAGCGTCATTTAAAAAATAAACATAAGTAATAAAGGGTATAAAACGGCGAAAAATAACTGTCTCGGTACAGACGTCGCCATCTTGACTATCACGTTATTACCCCCTCTGACTATAGAGGCCACATTTATGAATACATTTTGCTAAAGGCAGTGGCTAGTGGTATGGCCCCGTACGGCTAGACAAGAGGCTGGCCGTACGGCCCCGTACGGCTAGACAAGAGGCTAGCCGTACGGCTCTGTTCATATAGCCTTTCCTATGGAAATTGTCTAGCCGTACGGCTTATAAAGTATAGAACTGTCATACAGTGCTGTTAATCAGTAATAAGTTTATTCAAGCTTATAAAAGTTTAAAAGGTCTGTTCTGTAATACGGTTGCTTATTTGATTCTTTAATTAGTCGACGTTCTTAAGTAAGGTGTGAAAAACTGTTTTAATGATCAGAGTTGCGGCATCGATATTATGAAATTTAATAAAGGCAGCCGTCAAGGTTAGGTCCTCGAAATTGAGTTGCACAAATAATTTAATTCGGTTTCTAATTTGATTCTTCAATTAGTCGACGTTCCTATGTAAGGCGTGAAAACTGTTTTCAATTAAATGCGGCATCGATATTATGAAATTCAATGACGGCAGCCGTCAAAGGTAGTTCTCAGATCGAGTTACACACATAATTTAATTATCTTTTAGGCAATTGATAAATGGATTGTTTCATACAAGCAATATATCAGTCCATTGAAAATGGCCGGGTACTGTTGGGGAAAAATTCTCCACTTATGGTGCATTAATAGGTAAAATTGAACTGTGGCTGAAAGAAATTATTTGCTGAGTCTGGTCATAGTCATTTAAGTCCGACCACATTGAGAAAATGTAGATTTATTTAGGTAGTTGTTCCCCTTGAATAGTTGCCTGTTTGAAGTTAAAAACAAGTATCAAATCAACATTTTTTTTCATGAATATGAAGACATTCTATTATTTTAATGAAACGTGTTATTGATGTTTTTTTTTTTTAATAAATAATTTGTGTCAAGTGATATAAATGACAAATAAATTTATTTATTTTTGTCCCCTTAAGATATTCAGTATTTGGAAGTTTTATATAAACAGGTTTCTGTCATATTTGTTTTCCTATAATTTTGCGCGCAATAGGATTTTCCATTTTATCCATGCTATAAATACATTGTATGTAACGGGATCTTCATTAATTGTCGTATGACAAATAAATAAATTCTTCATTTGTTAATTGATTCTCTTTTATTTTTAGTTGTTTATGTATTACATATTTCTGAAAATTCATACATTAAATGCATGATGTGAACTTCAAAATGGAAAATGTGCTTACAAAATGAGTAGTGCTTTGGGAAACCGGGGCTTAACGCAAGTGGGTAAACTGCTTTTAATTTGAGTCAGACATCACTGACAACCAAGGCCTGTGGTTTATCAAAGAGATCATAGCCAGAGTTCATCATGTATCTATGGACATAAGTCCACAGGTATGTAATAAACACTACTGTTAACAACTAAGTACATTAAAGAAATGATAATTATATCATTTAAAAAAATACACTTTGACAAATCAATCATTTGAGTTATAAATAATCAAAATAATAAATCTGTACAGTAACTGTTAAAAGAACTTCAATTCTTGGTAAGTAAATATATAATATGAGATTTATAAATATATAAATGACTTCCCTTGAAAATAATTGTCTCTAGCAGATCTTTATTTTTAGTAGCAAATAATTAAAAGCCACTACCATGACTGTAGATTCACCGCTCAAAATGTGCAGCTCCATGAGATACACATGAATGCCAAATATATAAAGTGGCTATGTTCAATATTGAATAATTATCTCCCTTTAAAGCTTATTACTTCCCTTAAATGTGTATTTTTACCGTAGACCTTGAACGATGACCTTGACGTTGACCCTTTACCACAATGTGTCAGAAACACAATGCCGCCAACTGCGCCGCTTTGATTTATTTAACAAAAATATATACGTGGGCAGGTCAGATAACTATGTCTATTTAAAGCTTATTACTTCCCTTGACTTTGTTTTTTCGATTTTTCGACCCTAGACCTTGAAGGATGATGTTCACCTTGAAATTTTACCACTCAAAATGTGCAGCTCCATGAGATACACATGCATGCCAAATATCAAGTTGCTATCTTCAATATTTGAAAAGTTATGGCCAATGTTAAGGTTTTAGCATGACGCCTACAGTGGACGGCGGACGACGAGTTGGCTATGACAATAGCTCGGGTTTTCTCCGAAAACAGCCGAGCTAATTAAACTTTTCATATATTATACAATAAATATTTAAGATTTTGTTAATAGAAATTAATTAAACTATGTTAATTACGATTAATTAAAATTATTAAATAACTAATATGATAAAAATGAGATAATAAGTATTTCATGAAATTGTTATTTTGATTGGATTACATTTCACCGAATCCCGTATTCGATAGGGCGCTTTAAAAAAATCATTCTGTAAGGCTAAACAAAACGCCCAGTGAGACAAACCCTCGCTGTTTAACAATGTATGTATCTGAATTTTATCGCTGTTCTTCTATGTTATGTCTGTTTGATTCGGTATTTGTACTTGTGTGTGCTTTCCCGTCCGTTCGTAACGCATATGCTTTCTACAGCTGAAAAAAATACAATTATCATATGACAATTTGACAAATTATGAAATATAGTTCATACTAGTATGTCTTCTTATTTCTGGTCTAAAGCATAGATTGTAAGTACTCGTAAGATCCACCCTACTGGAGGTTTCTAACGACTATCAAAAATCTATGTTTGCCGCAGAAATTAGAATAAAAACGAATATCCTCCTCAACCACTGTTTAAGGTGTAAAATACGCTTGAAGGGATCTGGGTCTAAACCACACGGACATGTTAGCATTTTGATATGTCTGTATACCCTTTGATATTTGCATGTACAATGCGTATTTATATACTCCATAACTGAGATTTCTATTGATTGCTGTAATTGTTGATTGGCGAAATAAATTTACATTTTCATATCTCCCTTGTTTACACCCTTTATATACTATACACGAATCGGATTTCCAGCGACGACGAAACATTAACAGACTGCAGATTCCGTGACGACGACTACACAAGCTAGTTTAAAGGCTAGAAATTTCGAAAACTGCACGTAGATCAATAATTAATCAATATATTTATGTGTTATAACAGCCGTACGGCTTGACAATCTCCATAGGAAAGGCAATAAGTACAGAGCCGTACGGTTAGCCTCTTGTCTAGCCGTATGGGGCCGTACGACTAGCCACTGCCTTTGCTTAAACGTAGTCGAAATGTTAATGTTCACACAATCTAGGCCGAGTAATAATTTGAGTCACGTTCAATTAGCAAGGTCACCAGGTCAAATCTTTAAAAAAAATGTTATCAATCAACAGTCTTGCTAAAACTTGGTAAAAAGGTTTGTCTAAGACAACATTGAATCATGGTCAGGTGTTAAAAATAGATGACCATATCGATTTTTAGAACAACATTATCATTTTAGCTGCCACATGTATGACTAAAGTTTGATAAATAAGGTCAGAATGTTTATTTTGACAATATATATGCCAAGGTGTTTAATGTGGGTTACGTGCGTCTATAAACTAGGTCACTAAGTCATATCTTAGAAATGACTAGTTGCGACTCTCTAGCGTCCACATTTATGACACAAGCTTGATTAACCGCGGTCAGAATGCTTATTTTCACATTATCTAGGCAGAGTGTAAATATGGCCCACGTGCGTCAAAAATAAAGTTACCAGTCAAATCAGAAGAAAACCTTCTTAACATTCTATAGGCCACATGTATGGCTCATTTTGATACAATTTGGCCAGAATTGTTATCTTCATTAAATAAATGCCATGTTTGCATCTGGATCAAGTGGGTCAAAAACTAGATCACCAGGTCCCTTCTTCCTCAATTGTTGTCCGTAACGTGAGGGGAGCCCTTAAGGGTCAGCTTGTTTAGAAAGGTGTGCTTTACATGTACACACTTTAATGTAATATTTTGTTGGGTTAAAACATATTTATTTCTGTACAGTCTTCTGTCAAAGCAATAAATGTGTGTTTTTTTTAAATAAATGATTAACTTATTTGAACTGTTTTATTTCATAACTAACAGCAATAAATAACTCCATGGTGAAAAATGTTAGCTTTTTAAAACAAATACTACACCATTCACAGATGATAAAAATAAACATTGATATTATTTACTATCTTTAGCAAGTCATAGGAAATTTCCATGTGCTTTCTTTAAGAATCCATACTATTTGTGGAAAAAAACACATTTGCATTCATCAGCGTTAAACATAGTAATGAATCAGAGTTTAGATTGTATAAGTAAAACACAATGTCCCCTACTGCGCTTTGAAGTTATATATTTGACTTTTGACCTTGAAGGATGACCTTGACCTTTCACCACTAAAAATGTTCGGCTCTATGAGATACACATGCATGTCAAATATCAAGTTGCTATCTTCAATATTGCAAAAGTTATGACCAAGGTAAAAGTTTTGGGACACACACATACAATGACAGACAGACAGGCCAAAAACAATACACCCCCGATCATTCGATCCGGGGGCAAAAAAAATACAAATAATATACCAATAATAAGAACACCCTGCTTATGGTATATTACATAATCGTGATCAATATTACATGCAAATAACAGGGATACAACAGGTTAACTGGTTAATCTATTGAACAATTGGTTAACCGTTTACATTTTTTAGAGAAGATAAACTTAAAACTTGTAAATGCATTTTTAATTTAATGAAAAATATTAAATTCTTTTCAAGCGCTCGACGTACTGAAAATTATTGCTGTCTCTCGCCTAAAATATCATTACACGCTGATGATCGTTATCAATAGCATGTCACTAAACAGGTTAATACCCCGAGCAAATAATTACATTTCTTTCTACAGACAAGGACATATTTTGATGATTGGCACATTTAATTTTACTTGCGACAAAATAATTTTGAAGCAGCGGGCCAAAAAATGTACTGTAAATGTAATATATAATGTTCATTTACATTACAATTATATAGAATCAATTCAGGCCTTTGTCTGCTTATCAGATGGTTTGTTAACCATCTTACAAGACTCGCCAAATTAAAAAGCACGTTTTTTTTTCAAAATTATCATTCTTTTTTTAATAGTTAATGTTATTAATGTATAGAGTTTTATCTAATTAACATCATTAACAAAAGCATATTATTACAAAAATGTTATTACTTTACAGCTTTCATAAAAGGATTAAATTAAGTATTGTTTCATTTAATGTAACACCCGATTATTTAATTTAATGATTATTTAATTTAATGTTTTAGTGATCTGTTGCATTCCAAGAAAATAAATATCACACATAATGCTTTTTAAATATTTTGAAAGTTTGAATCAGTATTAACAAATGCAACATTTACTTGCATCCTTTGAAATTGAGTAACATTAACAAGTGTCTATTTTAATGCAGAGCGAAATGAAGAGTAAAGAAATTGACTGTGAACTGAAATAATATATAAAAAAATAAAAGAAATGAATAATACAAAGCATGGACTCCTTTGAATGATCAGGGTAATAATTGTAACATGACTCCTTTAAAAAAACACAGTCAGATGATGGCTTTTGTATCATTTATGACATTTAATTAAAAAACACACAAAGGATGCATGTGATGGTATCATAATGTAAATATACTGATGTGTTTTGAACACGAACAGATTGGTGAAATGTTACATCAAATTATTCAAGTCGTAATTTTAGATAATTTTCTTTCAACATTTTTTTATTTATAATGAATTAAATAGCCTAATTATAATCACAAACGTTCTACAAAATATATAAAAACTGAAATACTACAGGTTTTGTATTCATTCATAAAACACAGCAGCGAAAGCGCCCGAAATGTTTTACTGGTATAAACACTATGCACTTGATGTTGACCGAAAGAAAATAATAATATTATTGTAGTGCAAACTTTGAACCTTTCATATTTCACTCTCCATGGAATAGTTTACATGCTTTTATTCTACAAAACATGTATGCATCGGAACTACGTAAAACGAATCAACAAAGCAACCGAATTAACATAATAAACTGATTATAAAACCTAAACCACAAACCTCAATGACCCTAAATGTACAGAAGATGATCACCAAATGTTCAGGAGTTAGTAAGCACTTCATTCCCCTTATCAATTCAATAAAGCTGTAGTAACACATTGGACTATTCAAAATATCATATCCACCAACCCTTCCATTGCAGTAGCATAAACCCTTAATTAAACCATTTTGATGCACATCAAAAACCAACATAAATAAAATACACAATAAATCAGGAGTTTTCATTACAACATATTGGTTCATGACCTTGTTTGATAACATTGTCATGGGTGAACATATGAAAGCTTGAATAAATAAAGCTTCATACATGTAGATATATAGTGATCTATATAGCAAAAGAACCCATAGCTTGAATAAATACCTTTACAACGATAGTAAAGAAATGCAATTAACAAATATATCAATGATTTTAATTAAATGCAAAATGTATAAAACCTGCAATAATCATATACCGATAGCCGTGATAATTTAGCAAATTTAGTATTTGAGCAAAACAAGCAATATAAATTGTATTGGCTGTGTATATATAACTTGTACAGTTCTATTCAACTATAAGACACGGATGCCTCCATATTCTGCTTTTGTATGAAAAATCACATTATTAAAGAAAAAAGTGAACACACATATCAATTTACGCAAATTCCCACGAACGTAAAAAAAGGAAATGTTTTCTTAAAAATGGGACCATAACTCCTGTTGAGTCAAAAATATATTTACCTGCTGGTTATGTGTTTGTACAGTTTCAGAACTCAAGGTGGATTACTTTTTAAGTTTAGGTGTCAAAAATTACAAAACAGTGCAAAAAAGCGGACACAACTCCGTTCATATAAAATTCTGCAAACAAAAATATAGAGGTGTGAAAGTTTAGAATATGTAAGTCAAGGTTCAGCCCTCTAGCAGCAATACGTTTTGAGTTAACAGAAAACAAGTGAACAGAAAAAAGTCATGTAAGGGGCCAAACCATCAGTGGGGGTGGAAATCCTGAGAACCACAATAGGTGTGCACATATGCTGGCTCATATGTTTGTTAAGTTTCAGCAAAGAAGCAGCAATAGCTATTTATCTACAAACAATTAAGTTAACAAATGTATTTTTCGCTACAAAAAGTGGGCTGTAACTCCAGTTATGTAGAAAATATCCATTATGCAGGTACCCAAGTTCTCAGGCTGGTTGATATGTTCGCCAAGTTTCATCCATCTAGCACCAATTCTGTTTGTTTCAGTGCGACACAAAAAGTAAAATGGATGAAAGAACATCGGAAAATCTGTATGCCCCTCTACTCTCATAAAGTGAGGGCATAAAAAGTATGTATGTTGCACTCAAAGTGATTTCATATCAGGTTTTCTACTGCGTAAATGAATACGAACAAATTGCAAAGAATATACTTTAGATATATGTTTGAAGTCAATGTCAAGAGAACAGTCTTTTGTGACTGCAATGTTTACTGTAAATGGCAGAGCTACAGACTTAGGAATTTCATGCGTCAAACAATAACTTGGGGCTACAAGTTGTACACAATCTGGAAATGAGATCAGATATTTGCTTGACCAGCATTTTTGCAAAGAACAACATCCAAAACAAGTTTCAATAATAAAATAAGTTTACATGACTAACTTCTATGCGTAAACAACATCATAACAAAATAATACGTGAAACAAAAGGATCATTTGCCGTTAGTCACTCACCTGAGAACGGAAATAACTAAAATGTTCTCAGTGGCTTTGGTTCTGTTTTTAATAATAAATGTGGCTTCTAACCGTCTACCACAACCCGCTTTTTTAACTTGACTGGGATGTAATAAATACAATTATATTGATAATCTTGTATGGTCATGAGGGAAAAACATGTTAATTCCTAACTGTTCACCAAGTTTCACTTCAGCCATATAATGAAAACTCAGCCAACCCCCTTGCAGCCATATACTTACATAGACCGGAACCATTTTTAAGCTTACACACGATATCTTAAGAAAAAGAGTTTTGAACAAGTTTCATTAAGAATGGACACACAATATGACTTAAGAGTTTTTACAAGATTTCACTTAAGCAACATAAGAGTAACTATCCCGTCCTAAGGCGGCCATGTTTTTCAATAGATCACAACCATTTTCGAACTCGGCCCAAAAATCATTAGAATAAAGGTTATTGTTAAGTTTCAAGAGGATTGTGTCGTTTAGAGTAACGACATGGATTTACTTTAGCTATATAGGTAAAACTGTCCCGTCCCCTGTGGCCATGTTTTTTAACAGACAGAAGCCGACAGAGATATCATTAGAGTGAAATTAGTCTTATGAGCAAGTTTCATATAACTTATGGTATGAGGGAGTTTCATAAATATGACTTCTAGTGTTCACAATCTTTTTTCTATATTTTACCTGATGACCTTGTGTTTTACCCAACGTATTCCAAGTTCTATTCATTCTCAGATAATAATGGGACAGATGTTCTGACCAATGTTCATGATGAAGATTGGGCAATAAATTAGCCATCTAGAGTGTTCACAAGATAACACACGATGATGACGGATAAGAACTAAGAGCTGTAAACAAAAGCTTACAATGAGCATATTGTGCTCAGGTGAGCTAAACATTGTAACAATAAAAAAAGTACATTACACAATGACAAGAATTCTTCACATAAATGTACCATCATCACAATGTTCTTTTATTTTGTTCCGATGGTCAGCCATACTGTGCATGAAATATTTCTTTTGCAAGACATCTCAAATTGTTGCTGCTATGCAGCTGAATATAGATGACCTTGTTGTTAAGGGTTACCATGCAGGTAGTCTTGTATTGCCAAGACAACTACAAATTGGTGTGGTCCGTTCAGTTGACAGGTTTCATGTTCATTAATGTTAACCGTGTCTGAAATTGCAATGAGACCAAGATCAAATGCTATGAACAACCACTGTGATTTTACAAAGTGCTGTATCAAAATGATATCATTAAATTTCTTGCCAGCAATTCAACTCAAGGTGTCTTATCATGAAAAGCTTTTTATCTCAATCACCTCACTTGTTATGTGTAATTTTGATTAAAATCTGACAAAATTCAATCCCAATTCAAGTCATATAGACATTTCATTTAAACAACCAGAGTTTATTTGAAGAAAAGACAAATCCTGCATATGACAAACCAAAACTAGACGAACACCTAAACATTCTAATTTTCAGAAAGAACATTTGGCATACATTTGTTTATATAACAGGCTATTTAATATTTGATTACACTTTTGGCTATTTAATATATCATTATAGTGAATTCCACATTGGCTTGCATTCCCAATACTTAAATAAATAATGCCATGTTTTCCTTCTCACCCCTGTCCCACCCAGATTCAACAATGGCTGATCGTCTGCCTCTATGGCGACGTCAGATGAATATGCGTCTGCAAGCAACTCGTCGTCGCCAGGGTCAGCTGTTGACCTTCTGGTTGCTATGGAGACCGGGCGGAGTCGCAAACAGGAAGTGGGCAGGCTAGAGGCCGAGTCGTGACGCTCCTGGACTAACTCCGTCTGCTGCTTTATAAAGTTGATAAACACCTAGCAGGAGATGAAGATTGTGTTGTTAATGGCAATTGCGACTTAGAACTTTGATGTATATAAGTTTAATCTGTATTCAATATTTATTAAATAGATGTATTATAAACACCGAATTAAGTGGTTTTGTTTGTTTTGTAGTTGTGTTCTTACATAAAATACGTAGCAGCACTTTCATAGTTATAAATAAAATGCTGATGGAAGTATCGCTACATGGGAATATTGTCTGGTGAACGTTTTACTGAAGTTCACGATTTTTCCAGATTAAAGTTTGAAACCCACTATGTATTCAAATAATATATATTTTAAGATTTTTGCGTATGGTTTTTTTTTTCGTAACGATTTAACCAACGTAACTAGATAAACAAACGCAAGAAGGAGAGAACATGAATTAAATTAACACATATCTGTATTTATGAAAAAAGTTGTTGACTGATATGCCACTTTTAATTGCCGCCCCCTACATAAAAAGTCAAGTGTATTTTGACTGACAACATGATACATACATTGTCAAGTGTATTTTGACAGACTGAATAATCCTCAATATTCAGGTCCTTTTGAGCTTCTTCGAGTTTGGAGAACACATATGTGAGCGAGAGATCCTCCAACTCAAATTGGAGCAAATTCTGCATAATGAACCGCCGGGCGACCCGCTGTATTATAAAATTGTTTTAAGTCTTTAGTTTAAATGATTATTCAATATGTCATTATCGCGAACGTAGCATTATCTAATTTTAATTCTAAATACATCATACGTTATTAAGGATACATTTTGAATACAATTAAATTTTGGTGTTTCAGCTCGACGTAGACATTGTTCTTATATATTGTTCGTAGACGGTGTTCGTAGACGTTGTACTTAAGTTGCACGTTTACATTACATTTCGCCCATCCCCCGATCTATGACAAGACGTACATCATGACTGCTTACCCAATTTTTATTATGATATATTAATGGTTCGCATACCTCTGTGTAAACGAGCAATTCCTATTTGCCAATACAATTATGTGAGATATGCTTTTTAGTCCCATTTACAGCGGTATTTAAATTATGAAATGTACAATATCGTTTTGAATTATGCATTTATGAATAATTAAAACGGTAACAATTTTTATTTAAACTAACAAACTACACAGTTTAACAGTTCATGCCACCGAAGAGTGTATATTAACAACTTAACATGGTTACGACACAAATCGTAAGTAGATCTCATTAACAGTACATATGAAGGGCACAGAATTATCTCGTTGCTGATAGCGAGTTTTTTGTTTCCCGAACTAGTATAATTTTCGAGGCCAGCTCCATTAACTTTCATCAATTTGTGACGGGTAGTTTAAATGCGGGTATTTTAGTAGCAGTATAATGCGAATGCTATCCGAGGGTGCGTATGCTATCAGACCAGTGTTTGTCTCCGGTGTAATATTGTCAATGAGTAACTTATATTTACATATCTTGCCTTAAGTATGAAGCCAACCTTCGCGCAGAGATTTGACTAGAACCAGCATAGCTGGATCAAATCCCTGCCTTAATAACCAACCACGTGATGATAGCCGAGCCACGTGGTACAATACTTTTCCGGGTGTTATTTTTCCTTTTTGTTCAATTTTTTTTATTATGAACCTTAACGAATACACTACTTTTAAAAAATAAAAGAAAATTATACTACTTTTCATAATATTATACTTGAACAAAAAATAAATTCCTACCAAATCTGGTAGGATACTTGTGTGATTGCAGATGTTGTACTTCAGACCATGATGGAACGACAACTCTGCGTGGAGATTGGTATGAAGCATGCTGAGATGATGGAACGACAACTCTGCGTGGAGATTGGTATGAAGCATGCTGAGATGATGGAACGACAACTCTGCGTGGAGATTGGTATGAAGCATGCTGAGATGATGGAACGACAACTCTGCGTGGAGATTGGTATGAAGCATGCTGAGATGTAGTGTCTTTATGTCAGAGATAACCGCGACAGCCCATTGGCCGATTATTTAATCAAATCTACCAGGTTAAACTTAAAAGATACAAGCAATTTATGTTGTTTTACGAAGGCGTAACAACATACCTATACAAAGCAAAGGATAAAGGTTTGAAATTGTGTCTGCACTGATAACTCATTTAAGCTGTCGATGGCTGTGTTTATGTGTTTCTTGTGACAGAGTCGGACTGACTGTTATATAATATATAATGGCAGGTCTGCGTGCAATAAATCACTATAGGGAGATAACTCTGTTGTGTCAAAAAGGGGCCATTTAATGTGCATACCCACGCACTTTAAATGACCAACTAAATAGGCTACCGGTAGATGTGATATTATTCTATATATAATAACATTTTGTTTAAACTAGCTGAATAGATTGAAATTTGCTTTATAGGTCGTATATTTAATGAATTAACCACAGTATAAAATAATAAATCAATGTGCTTTATTTATCGCCTATTTTATATATGAAACATATTACTTTCATAATGCTGCATACACAATTGCTATCATTATTGTCCAATGCTTGTCATACATCAATATATTTAATTATTTCCAATTTGCCATATTAACCTTACTTGCAGATGCATTTTGGTTCAAATTATAGAAGTTATATGGTTTTAATAGGGTTACAAGACAACTTCGACGTTCTGTATCATTATAAACTTTGAGTTAATTATTTTCATTCTACCACGATCCGCAACCTGTTTTTTGTTGACAGTGAAGGAAATTAAAGATAGGTTATTCAGCGATAAATCATGGGGTTATTCTGAGATACATAGTGGGATTATTCTGCGAATAAAATCATGGGCTTATTCTGCAATCAAAGCCAATCATGATATATCTGCTATCACCGAAACATCCGGAGGATATATTTAGCGAATGTTTTATATTTCCTATTTTGTCAACTGAATGCTTAATGTACTGAATCACGTGTTTACGTCTTCATAATATTAACCCATTCATGCCTAGCGTCCTGAAAAAAAGCACATTGCAAACAGCGTAAACCCAGATGCGGCGTCTCATCTGGGTTTTCGCTGTTTGCTTAAAGGAATTTCTGTAAGAATTGTTCTAAATATAGAAATAAATATACTAGACATTCCTAATTTTTGAAATAAATTGATCCAACTTAGAAGGATGGGATAGTCCACGAGGCATAAATGGGTTAATCTTATCAGATTACTAATCTTATCTTCTGCAATCAAAGCCAATCATGATATATCTGCTATCACCGAAACATCCGGAGGATATATTTAGCGAATGTTTTATATTTCCTATTTTGTCCACTGAATGTTTAATGTACCGAATCAAGTGTTTACGTCTGCATAATATTAATCTTATCAGATTAATAATCTTATTGATTAATCTTCCCCCTTCTCATGTGAATTATTACGAAGTGGAATACGATTGCACTTGATTTCAAACACCATCAGTTCTATTACATACAGTCCATATGAGTCTCGCTCTGGGAAAACGGTGCTTAATGCATCCCTACATTAAGTGTCGTCGCAGATTAGGCAGTGCAGTAACTTTTGTGTATTTTCTTTGTTTATAGGAAGTCTCGAAAGGCGGAATGTTTCGTCCCTGATCAGCCTAAGCGCACTGAACAGGCTATTCTGGGATGACACTTTACTCATATGCGATAAGCCCTGTTTTCCTAGAGCGAGGTTAATATCTACTCATCAATGAATCACACCACAGCCACAGAAGAACCTACTATACACGCGTTTTTCGATGAGAACATGTCGCGGTCTTGCGCAGTGGTTTTATTTTAAGAGGCAACCAGGGCATGCGGATTATATCAAAGTCACGTGTTATGCCCCACTGAAAATATTAATTCTACTTCAAGTTGAACTGACGGCAGATATAGCAGGCGCTTCATTGTGTTATTAAACGCTTAATTATTAAATGAAAGTTGTTAAAGTATTAATATAACTAAATGACTTAACCGTGGACGTAAGTAGTTTATAACAGCGAGATTATTAAATCTGGACAATTCCATTCTCGTACGTTAGTTCGGTAAGTAGATTGACTGTTATCTCTAATTTGCATTCACGTACAAAGAAAAGTGTGTCTGATATTAAATAATTATTTGTTTATATCAAGTACGAGTGTATATGGCCAACCAATAATATAACTTAACTTCTAAGAAATTCCTTTCAAATGATTTTAAAATCGAAATTGTCCTATATTAACTCTCTGTGTGTATTTGCATGTGTCACTTGTTCGAGATTAATGTTATATTAAATCCGTCGTGGCAGTAGACTATTGGTGAACATTACAAACATATTTGGTAACACATCGAATTAATAATGCAGGCAATCACGTCGATTGTATTTTGATCGAAAGTGAAAAACATTTTAATATTGTTAAAAACTACAGCAACTTACCGTCAAACTAATTGTGCATGTGTTTTGAAATCAAACTTACTTTTCAAATCGGAAGTTATTTTTGTAGAGTTTTATTCATTTTCTTCCTACAGCTTTATCGAACGATTGATTGATGTACATAAAAATGCGTATGAGAGTTAAAACTTTTTTCTTTTAAAATGTCAAACAATATCACCATTGGGAATCCTATGTCTTCTTGAATGGTTTGAGCGTGTTTGAGTACAAATGTACAGCGACCCGAAGGCTCATTAGATGGGAGTGGGATTATTGCAACTAGGAGAATGCCCGCTTGGTTTTGCGAAATAAGTTTTGAATTGTTTTTACAACCAGGTTGATTGATACGACCAGGACTGTCTGTACCCGTATGACGATACACCGTACACGTTCAGTGTTTCATAAACACAGTCCAGTTATGAACAGGGAGGATAATAGTCTCTAAGGCTTTTGATTATTCAGGTATGTTTGTAAATTTATATATTGCGTAATGAACGTGACGAGGCATAATAGGTTACAGAGCGCTTTTAACGTTTTCTGACATTTAATGCGAGGTTATCAGAACTTAAACTCTCAACAAAACATTATTTAAACGAAACAAAATATGAACGCAAAGGATTACCCTTCGTAATGCCTTCTCTTATTGAATCACGGATTTTGTAATCAAATTATGTTTACTCCCAGCTTTGAAAATGGCAGAAGGAGACGTGGTATATACGCGGTCAGAGACTGGAAGCGATCATAGACACAGCGGCCTGTACAGCCGTCACTCTCGAGTAAGTCAGAGAATAATGTGGTATAGTTATAACTCTCTGGTAAGTCCTTTTAAAGAAATTTTAATAATATGAGTACATTCGTTATTATCCACACATTGTCATAAAAGAATTAGCACGTATCAGTCTCCTTATTATTTTATTCATACTCTATCCTCAGAAATTCGCCTCTAACAATAATATGATAATATCCCTACACTTTGAGAATGACTATCTGCAGTTATCTGTTTATTATGTTCTTGATGCATGTAAACACAATTTTTAACAAGTATCGTATGATTGGAATTACTTTCCACCATCACCCGGAATGACATTTCAAACTCACAATGTGTGCAGCTTTATAAACTGGGATTTCAAAACAAACGTCATATAATTAGCTTTGTTGGGTTTGGGAGCGACTATTTAATGAAATCTCAAACGTGGATCCCGAATTATTTGATAACATATATTTTGTCTTATCAATCTCATCTGAATCACGTTTAGTCTGTTTTAAGCTATAACTAAAGAATGCGCCTTTGTCTAAAATGAACCCACCTTTCAACATAGTGCATACATGCAATTTTCTTCATAAAAAGGATATAATAACGTCATATTTAGTTGGTATAATCAATGATTGAAAAAAACAATAAGACTCGGCACAAGAGCGAAAGATTACTTTTACAATTTCATTACCACAAATACATTACTGATTTTGTATAAAATGACAATATTGGTACTATTAGTATCCATAAAACCATGGTGCGTGTGTGTGTTTATAAACACTACTTGTAAATCTTAATGTTCAAACACGTACTTAAATATAATAAATGATAAAAACAATACACAAATGATGCATGTATTTAATTGAACTCGTTCTATTTATGGTGCTATTTAATAATTCAACATACAGTTAAATCGTATATCAAGAGTCAAAATTTGTAATTTAACAAACCTTACAGTTATCTGAATTATATTTCAACAAAACTTTCAAGATTATTATTTTAATGTGTTTGTAGTTTAAATCCAATAATATTTTAATCTATAACTGGCATTAACATCGTGTCATTTTGTTTTTAGAATTATGTGGAAAGTGTGTCCGTGGAGATCTGTACTATAATGACCCGGCTGGGATACGGCGAGGAGATCAGGCGGTGGCGGGTTGAGAAATATAGGAGGCAAGATAGGCTGATAAATAAACGACGGACTGATCATGTTATTTCAATCACAGTAGGTAGCAAGGCAGAGGGGCTGACTTGCTATTTTGAAAGTGATATAGACATTTTATTTATACCGAAACATGTACTCTGTGTGGAAGCTGGTACCAATCTTGACACTATACCAGATGGCATACACGTATTTAGTATGGATACACGTGTATATCCAGGACACTGTATACTTTTACAAGAGAGACCAGCTACTATTCGTTATGATGAAATTTACAATTTTCTTTGTGATAATGAATATGGAGACGTTCTGTTAAGCAGTTGTTTATGGCAAGATCATATGTATAGATGTCAAGATACAGTTATATCTCCATTTTTTGGTGAACCAACCGGGCCGTCGATACCTATTGATACATTAGTTATTATATCTCGGGACAATGTAGCAGCAATACCCTGTCATTGCCCCAGCATCCTCCAACGATGGGCTGCCAGACCCCGACATTGGCCGTCACCAGTCATAGTTCAGAAAGTCGTTTCATTGGGAGCTTGTGTAACCGCGGTAGGACACAAGGGAAGTGATCACAAGCACATGGAATGGCCAATTTGTTTCAACATCGGGGAGACAGAGCTAGTGAACAATCTTAATAAAACACAAGCTAAAGTCTATGTTATTCAAAAATGATCCTCAAAGATTTACTGACACCAACTAATAAAGAAATAACATCGTACGTGTTGAAAAACATAATATTATGGCAAGCTGAAAACAAACAACCGACAGAGTTTCATGAACGTAGCTTACTTCACTGGCTGCATGACGGTCTGAGACAGCTTAGGACTGCAATTGACAAAAAACAACTTTGCTACTACATTATTCCAGAGAGAAATTTAATGGCAGCCTGTGGGTTGGAGGATGCGCTGCAGAGCAAATGGGTAGCAGATATCACGGACATGATGGACGAAGGGCCCAGGGTAATACTTAGATTAGAGAAGATACGGATGGCCATTGTCGCGTCACCGGAGCCGATGTTGTGGCTTAGCCAGAAAAGGATGGAGGTGGAGATGCCGTCACTGGATTTCTCAATAGATCGGCGCAAATATACTTTGAGAATGGGAAATTTGAGCTTGATCTTGGATATTTGGCTTTGGGGTTTTATCTTTCCCTCAAACAGATTGACGTGTTTAAACGAATTCTTCAGGAGGGCAATCCTGCAAATGGTCCGTTAGATTTTTGTAAACGACTGCTAATGTAATAATGCAATGAAAATACTTAAAGTACATGTGTATCATAGCTGTAACAATTGTAATATGGTATCTTTAAAAAATGCATAAAGGGACACATCGACGGCTTATATTTAAAAAATATAACATCGTGTTTGCACTATTTATTAAATAGATGCTTAACTTATAGTTTTGGTTTTTTAAACTCTCATTAAAGTTCATTTTTTTATATTAACGATTGCCCTGAACACTTTTGAAACGTGCGAGAGAACATCAGTAGTATAGAGTTTTTCTGACTATTTCGTGTTTATGTACTTAAAATATTGGACTTGACCTCTACACAAGTTTATTATTGGTAAGTGTTCGGGTCACACGTAGGGCATATATGTTACATATACGTACTCATTTTGTTTGTACTAGACTTTTGTATCTACAGTTCGTTGTGTACATCATGTGCATACATTGCAAAACGAGATCAGTTAAATCTATCTTTGAAACACGATATAAAAATAAGTATAGGTTATTAGACGTTTCACTGTACAATACGGAGATATATTTGGACGAGCACACAGTTTGACGTCATATTGGACGTGTCTAATACGACTTCAAACTGTGTGCGAGTCCAAATATATCACGTATTGTACAGTTTAAACGTCAAATAAGCTTTTTATTCTATATCCCTTCCTTCAGCTCTTTGTTTCATTTTAATTTTGATTTTAAAATGCTTTAATTGCATCTTTGCTATTTTCAAGACAAGCGCCCGTGTGAGTCCATATCATTATAAGATTTTACGTAGATATGGATAGAAATAATTAAAATCATTAAATAAGTTTACCCTATTTAATTTTTGATAACAAGTTTACGTAAATTATAATTAAATAGGATGATGATTATTTTATTGTAAAATATCAATTTATTAAATATATAAAGCACACATTTGACATAAGATTGAGACAAAATATGTAAGTATTTAAAGTCATTTCATTTTTTAGCGAATTTTTATATTTTTTTGGCGCCATTTTATATAACGTCAGTTATGACGTCATCATGTACAACGTCATTTGACGTTTAAAAAGCATTTTCTTTGTTATTCAAATTGTGCAGTCAAAAGACGTAAACATGTAGTCAACATATAATTTCCATTGTTTTGATAAAGCCATTATGCCGAAACGTCAATTTAATAGAGGATATTTATTGGATTCGAAGGATTATGTATGTTTTCTATGATCACGAGTGAATTAAAATCGATAATCCAACGAATCCAACAAAATTTCTTTTTATTTAATGCATTTTTCACAGTTTATATACATTGTTCAAGAGTTTGACTAACTATATATTTTCTATGATCACGAATGAATTAAAATCGATAATCCACCGAATCCAACCATTTTTGATTATTTATCAGAGAGTTATAATCATAAATAGTTTATATTAGCCATTAATCGGTTTAATACATATTGACACAGTTAAAAATATGCCGCTGGTCGATTCAGACATCGAATTTCCCTGCTATGAAAGTATGCTTTACCTTTATTTGTTGCTTTAGAATATTAAGCTATATGAGTATTGTATTGCATGTGTAACAAATTTATTTCAATGTGCTGCTTTCTATGAATCATTCCACAAATTATACATACGTTAAAAATAAGATAGATTCAGCAGATTTATGATAATTTATAAGTAAGAGGACACCATATAACACTCGTATACATATGTAGGCATAGATAGCTTTCTGTACATATTTCAATGCAGCTGCTTTATATTTAAGGGGCGTCATGCGAAAATGGGTATTATATAAAAGGGGCCAGCGTTGTTCCTGGACATCGCGCAGTCTGAACCGGAGTTTCCTTGTCCACTAACTATATCACGAAACTTTACGTGACGTAATATCGGACACGGTAGCTCCAAACCAGAATGTGCGATCGCACTATACTTATTTTTGCATGACGCCGGTCATAGTTCTTTAATATGGATTTAGAAGTTCATTCTCATGCTCTGTACTAAATATATCTTCAGCATATAGCTGTCCCATAAATAAACGTATTAAAACTTGACAAAACATGCTTACTTTATGTTCAAAACATTATATAACTACTACACATGTAGTGCTCAGTTCAAATAATCAAATGGTAGGATTGAGAGCATAACTGTCCTTCCTATCTGATTTATAACTTTTATTATTATTATATTTATCATTATTATTATTAGCAGTAGTAGTAGTTGTAGTAGTAGTAGTAGTAGTAGTAGTAGTAGTAGTAGTAGTAGTAGTAGTAGTAGTAGTAGTAGTAGTAGTAGTAGTAATAGAGGCAGAGGTAGCAGTAGTGGTGGTGGTGGTGGTGGTGGTGGTGGTGGTGGTGGTGGTGGTGGGTGGTGGTGGGTGGTGGTGGTGGTGGTGGTGGTGGTGGTGGTGGTGGTGGTGGTGGTGGTGGTGGTGGTGGTGGTGGTGGTGGTGGCGGTGGCGGTATTGGTGGTGGCGGCGGTGGTGGGTGGTGGTGGCAGCGGTGGCGGTGGTAGTGGTGGTGGTTGTGGTGGTAGTAGGAAGAGTAGAAGTAGAAAGAGTAGTAGTAATAATAATACAAGCAGCAGCAGCAAAATATTATAATAAATAAATATTATTTGTGTTATTGTTGTTGTTGTTCGCCGAACGGTAGTGCGATTATGTGATGCTGAATATATATAAAAAATATTTTAAAATATTTCAAAATATGCAACAGTGACGATTCACATTTGTAAAACCACATAAAATACGGTATATCCCGTTTTATAGAAAGACATACATACAGTTTATTCAGACTTATGCATAAGTACATCGTCTTCATGCGTAAATACACATATTATTCTATGTAAAGTAACTAGGTAGAACAACATAACATTACATAACATGATATAGTCACTTAAAAATACATATAAATAATATCGATGGTAAGAAAATGTAGGTTCTAACGTTTATTAAAAAGTTTTATTCAGAATCGCATTTCTTATCACAAAAGCTTTTATTTATTCAGATAGGATGATATACAATACACGGCTTTTTTTTATAACTCAGTGAAACAGCGGCATAAACATATAATATGGTATTCATCTTCTAAATCGAAGTCATTACAACATAGACAATCATGTACATTTCGTAGAATGTTATTCTGAGCGTGTCTGCCAGTTTGGATTCTCAACGGTTGTGCAGAGACTCTTAATCTTACACAAAATAAAGCATTACCAGCAACATAACATGTATTTATATTAACCTGTGACAATCGATTGCAAAATGTTCAATGTAAGGTTAAATATCATCAGACTTTGTAACTTCTCAAGAATAATTTAATAAAGAACCCACATAAGAATTTAAAAAAACCGGCACATTATTTTTATTGTTTTTACTTTTTTTTTCAGAATAATTGCATTTAAACAATAGTGTCATCATTGCCTTAATGGCTTTACCAACCAAATGATCCTGGTTAAATAAAAAAAATCCTGTTTAATTCAACACTGTTCATCAATAGTTAAAAAAATATCAACCACAACAAGGGCATTACAATTGTATGTCCATTTATCATTTTATTTATAATCCATCCGTCTTCCGAAGCAGAGTTTTTGCAATGTTAACTTCAAGCCCCCAACAATTGCAATATAAAAATAACTTATCCAAATGTGATTGAACTTGAGCAGGTGACTTGCCTAAAATAGCAAAGTCATCAGCAAATAATAATAACACGACATCATCTATATTCAGATCAGAGTTCATGTAATCTTGTAAGTAAAGTTCTGTAAGTTAAGGTAAAAACCCAGTTCTGTATACATAGTAGTTGTATGTATAAATAAACCACTTGAATAGACATAGTGCCAGAGAAGTAAATATAATATTTATGGCATTTGTGCAACATCAATTTATTTTCTTGTAATTGGCATTTGAATCCAAATCTTCGTTTACAAGTTTACAAGTAGTTGCCAAAACACAACTAAAATTAGAACTAGAATTTGACAGTCTATTATACGCGCATGTTGCAAGAAAACACTTGCCCTCTATCTGTAAATGCCCATTTAGAAAAGCAACAGATTTTTACGCAACACCTACACAGTGTGATTTGAACTCGCGAATAAATAAAATTAATCATGCAATTTAGAGTATCTACATAATGAGACGTTTAACGTGGTGCATAAATTGTTTAATGGTCGTAAAAGTTATTTTGGCTGCGTTAGAATTATGGCCCTCTGTCTATTTTTCCGCTAAAGACTACATGTAAATTGTGTGTTTTTAACTCCTATTGATCTACTGGGTTAATCTCGCTTATACTTTCACAAATGAATCACCTCGGAGTGTATATGATCGTATAGAAAGGACGTGCGACTGCAACAAAGTCGGCACTATTATGGCCCTTTGTTTTCAACTCCTTCTAAGCTACTACATGAACGTCACTTAAACATTCACAGTTAATGACCTTAACGTGTACATGATCGCTTTGGCTGTATGACTCCTTGTTAGTTTTTTCCTCAATAGAATATTCTGTAATAAAATGCGGTATTTTCAACTCCTCTTTAATTGCTCGGCGGATTGTGATCAAACTGTAGTTAAGTATTATAGTATAAATACCTGTATGTGTAAATGATTGTTAAGAAAGGAAATGTTGCTGCAACGTGATTATGCAGAATTATGGCCGTTTTGTCAGTCGTATCATATACTAGAATAGTGCACTTGTCTTCGACCAAAAATATGTCGTAAGGGCATCATTGCCCGTGACACAGTTTAAGTTAAAAATATAATACTCGTTCCGCATTACCTGCAATTGTATGTTGGGGATGTCTCTTATACACAATCTTTAGTAAGTAATCTTTATAAGTCACTACTTTAATCCCCTTATATAGTATAATAATAAGCTGAAACAAACAGGAGGTCTCTTCTATACACAAGTCCAGGTAAGGCGGAAAGTGTCGTACTTACAAAGCATGTGCGGACTTTAAAGTCTAATGTGAGATGATATTTTAAGCACATGCATTAAGAACATTTCTCTTCTATACACAAGTCCAGGTTAGGCGGAAAGTGTCGTACTTACAAAGCATGTGCGGACTTTAAAGTCTAATGTGAGATGATATTTTAAGCACATGCATTAAGAACAGTTCTCTTCTATACACAAGTCCAGGTTAGGCAGAAAGTGTCGTACTTACAAAGCATGTGCGGACTTTAAAGTCTAATGTGAGATGATATTTTAAGCACATGCATTAAGCACAGTTTTCCCAGAACGACTGAAAACTCGTTGTTCAAAAACAACAAACTATTTAAAGACTTTCAACCATACCAAGCCACAGGCATCCATTAAGGTAAATGGCAGTTTTTCATATCAGGAAAACCACGTAGGCAAAGGCCTACCTTAACAGGCGCAAATATTGAACCTAAAGTCGTAGTGGGTGTCAACTAAAAGACCGTATCACAGATAAACTACGGCATGGAGCATTTTTACACAGAGACGTTGTACTTGGAGGATGTGTTTATTTAATAGTGTTCAAGCAATATTCTTGTCTTAGAAAAAACTGAATGAAAACTAAACTATCATATCATACTTAAATGCGTTTTGCCTTCTGTTTCTTCAATTACTTGTTTGATAAATAACTTGCTCCAGGATAATTGTTTGATCTATCTGGTCTTGGAGCGAGCGCAAGGCATTTTAGAAAAGAATGATCCTATCGATCCCGATGACCATGACTTCGACTTTATGTGTCCTCAGGCACTAAGAAGAATGCACCTATCCTGCCAGTTTACTTTTAAAAAAACAAACAAGGCTGAACGATTAATCATCAGATGCTGAAACGTAAAAAAAAATCTTCTTCCGTTACAAATACTGTCCCAAGAAGACGGTCGATCGACTCTTAAACATCAAAATTAAAGTCGCTTGAAACATAGAGTCTGTATTTACGCTACATATAACGAAATTTCGGTCATAAAACGGCGGTTGTCAGTACTCATACACTCTCCTGCGCATTCTCAGCCTACCTTAGTGGTTACACAGCAAAAAATGTACATGCATTTGTCGGTAGCTGAAAACTGCCCTTAACTCTTGAATCAGACGGTTAGCAAAAATGGCCGTAGTCACAATTAACCAAAATGGCTGACAGGGGCGGGAGAGAACTCACAAACTCTGCATTGACAGTCTGGCGGTCAACAAGGGAGAGAACTCACAAACTCTGCATTGACAGTCTGGCGGTCAACAAGGGAGAGAACTCACAAACTCTGCATTGACAGGCTGGCTGTCAACAAGGGAGAGAACTCACACAAACTCTGCATTGACAGGCTGGCGGTCAACAACGGGAGAGAACTCACAAACTCTGCATTGACAGGCTGGCGGTCAACAAGGGAGAGAACTCACAAACTCTGCATTGACAGGCTGGCGGTCAACAACGGAGGTAGCGGGTCCGACTCTAGTGCACTTATATCAGAACAATTTGATTAGCTGTTTGACGGACTTTTACCCCAAACCTTATCAGCGAGTGAAATAAACATGTGTATTTCATTTTTAATATACTCAGAAAATAGTGCAAAGCGCACAAAATATATGGTGTACATATTTGTTGAACAAATTTGCCAGACGCATTCAGTTAATTAAATACTCCAAACGAAAGATTAACAGTCTATGAAATAGGAAAGTTTAAACATTACGAAACGAATAAACAACAGCCCTGCATTTACAAAATTTGGATGCGGGGCAAATGGACCATTAAAGTACATTAAAATCATTATAATATCTTTATTTCATTAACGATTGTTATGCGCGGCACATCAGACATACATATGATCAATTTGTAATGGCCTAAAGTCGAAATAATCACCACATGGCAGGCCATGTGAATTTGCAAAGTTTATACCCGAAATTAGCGTAGTTTATACACAAACAAAAGTACATGCATGGGGACGAATTACACTGTGGTATGCAATGAGTTGTGTGGATTTTTAATACGTTTTTAAACTGTTATGGCTTTAATTTATTAACAGTACAATTGACAATATTAATACACACCGGTAAATGGACAGATTCAAAATACATGCGCATGCGTACTGATTCATCAGTGATAGTTAAGATTTGTTCGATTCTTGATTGTTTGTGTGTGTTTTTTTAATTCCACTTAAGTATGAACATATAGTGGTCAATGCACTGAGTTGTCTCACTTGAACGTCATTTTATAATATCGATCATAAAGATACGAGGATGTTCTTAATGCCGCACCGGCAGACTTCGGTTTTGCTGGCGGGGCGTGGCCACCAGATGCTTTGTTGTCCGGATTGCTGATGCCGGTAAGGTTAGATTCTTGAATCACCTCAATGTTGCAGTATTCACCTTAATAAGATGATTACAAACAATAAGTGTTATATTGTCCACATGTATATATTTCACATCTAAAATGTTTTCTTGTTAATAAAACGAATTCTTAGTCCACGACATATACGTTTTAACCTCAAACAAATTGCAACAGAAATAAGATCAATAGCATCATGTAACTCATGAATCAGTTCATAGGGAAGCGGACAACGAGCGAGGCATGGTATTGTAATGCGCATGGGGAGGTTAGAGGGTTAGCGTAGGGGTTAGGGTTAGGGGTCGGGTTTGGTTCAGGGTTAGCCTTAACCCTAACCCTAACCCTAACCCTAACCCAACCATAACCCAGGTTATCTCCCGTATACCATGCCTCGCTCGTTGTCGTTGTCCTCTTCCCAAGTTCATATTACAAAGAAATCGTCATGACAATTTGCAACCATTAAAGATATATATATAAACAAGCTGAGGTTGCATATTATAGAATAAATAATTCCTTAAGGTAGCAAATAACAGACCATGTTCATTGGAAATACAAGCGTGCATAACATTTTGGATGGAGGGTGTCGGGATGGGGGGGGTATTTAGAGAACTTATGGTGAAGAAAAGCTGGTCAGTTCCCTTAAAAAACTTCCAAACCAATGTATACACAGTTTCAATACTTATTACAGTATTGATGTTTACATAATATGGAAAAAATAATATGAAATATCTCTTCCTTATACATTTTGAAGACAATTCATAAACTATTACATACGCCATTACCTGTCTATATTATGATAATATGTATTGCATCGCCTTGTAGTTAGAAGAAGTTCGAAATTCGATCGAGAAAGAAATTAAGTCATATAATTGCCTGTATCAGTTTAGCAGAAAAATTACTTATTTCGCACATACCGTACAATTGTCTGACCCTCTGATCCGTGATGTTGTGTGGCGGTCCTGAAAAACACGGTCTTAGTCGTAATAAGTGTATAACAACAGAGATATGCAATCAGACCAACAGATAAACATATCATTGAAAATACAAATTCTTACCTTAAATAGTATACTGATAAACTGTTTTAAGTCATCATCATACTAATTCAAAGTCCATATTAAAACAATAAAGGGCTGGAAAGGTAGGTGAGAAACAATCCAACTCCACTGAACAAAAGTGGCTGATCCCAAATACAATACTGTGTTAAATAATTTGGGTTTGCATATAAAATGGCATTAAACTTGCATCGATAATTGACATTTTTGTACAGATGTCGTAGGATAAAATGACATCATCAATCAATATAAACAAGCAATATTAAATGCGCCATGTGATAGATGTAAGGCATAAAACCACGTGGTCTTAATATTAGCAATACTTTGACAGTTGAACTCTTTGCTGTAAGAAATGCATGTGCACTTTTCGTTTCTAACCTAAAAGCAATTTAATTATGGAGCACAGGTTTGTATAGTTATTTACAATATCATATGAGTGTCTGCAAAATTGGGGTTTATTTTATTTGCGACCAAGCTGAAAGTTGAACATTTAATGTTCATTGGCTGTGGAAAATCGTAAGGGACGTTGAAAGTTCACTGCGTACCTGGCCAGACGGCGGGGTCATAGTCAATGGTCATGAGGTAATACTGCCCATCCTTCTTCAGAAACGACAGAAGCAGGTCGCGGTACCTATCAACGAGAACATCCGTTGTGAAACACGTGCATGTTAAGCGTTCAAGTAAACAATTATATTGCTAACCGGTCACAAGTTGCGACGTTGTTTCATATACATGTAGTTGTTTTACGTATGTGCGTTAATTGAGGTTGTTTTTAATGTGAGTGTCTCTGCGTTTCTATTGGTAATGTCCTTTACAAGATTGGCATCCGTGAACTTGCCAAATGAGCATAAATATTTTTTATTATGTAATATCTATAACACTGATACAATTGGCATTAAAATGTGTTAAATCCGTTTAGTTGTTGCGGAAGAATCCACATGGACAAAACAAACACAATCCGCCTTGTAAAACTGCTCGTAAAATGCCGAAAGAGGTCCGAAACGGAGGAACGTCACAGCGAAATATAAAACTTTTATGTTTCTGATAATACAATCATCACCTTTCCTGATCCACCACGTTGATGGCCACGATGGACCTGGAATCCCAGACCCGGTCAAACTCGCCCAAGCGATCTCTAAAAATATACAATTAATTCATGCATTACTATTGTTGTACAGTTTTATTGACATAAAAAACCAATAACTAACTTACATAATAATTTTAGGTCGATCATCAGGTGTGTAAGATTTAGTAGCGTACAGGCGTGGCATAAATAGAATCGCAAGAGATATATAATTTCAAATCGATACAATGCTTTATTACATACCTGCTTTATGTTCCCCAAAAATACAAGTTGTATCAATCGGTAAAATATTACTGCACAGAAATAATTCCCGTATTATGCTTTTCGCTAGTTTTCCAATTCCGTATAACCATACTAGCCGGACTACTTTTAATGACGTAACTTTGAATGCAGAAAATTATAAGTGCATTCTTGGTTAATTATGAACGATTAAACTCATTTTTGTAACTTAAATGATTCAAAGTTGTATATAATAATAATAGGAATATAACGTAAGTCAATTGTTACAAGTGTTTGTATCAGTCTCGTGGCTTGCGCTATTTTGTATCACACTCGAGGCTCCGCATCTCGTGACATTCGTCATCACACAAGCCACTCGACTGATACAAACACATGGAACAATTGAACAGCGTAATATTCCGTATATATTGAATGGTATATCGTAAGCTGTAAAATCTGTACAAATATTCTGCAATACACTTCAACGTGAATAAAGTGAGGAGGAAAATCAACGTTGATAATTTCTAACAGTGTGCCCGAAGGTTGTGATAAAGTTTCTGGTTTGAAACAAATAGATTTTTTTTAGGCACGTCGTGTGAAAAATCATTAGAGTCGCGTTCTGCATTTTCGTGAAAAAGAGACTTCCTTTTAAAGAAAAATACCATTAAAGCGGAAAGTGTCGTCCCTGATTAGCCTGTGCGGGCTGCACAGGCTAATCTGGGACGACACTTTACGCAAATGCACATGCATTTAACCCAGTTTTCTCAGAACGCGTCTCAGTATTGCTCTTACTTGGTCAAATCAAACAGATCTCCGACATACACTTGCAGCCGTCCGTCTATGCTCTGTGAATAAAAGAGACAACTCTAAACTGGGGCATCTACCATTACCTTGTAACTCAGCTTATTTATTTCAAATTAATACATGTAACCAAGGTGAAGGTCAACCCCGTCAAAGCAAGGTTAAACTTAAAAACTTATAGGCTGACCATAAATACATGTTCCTTTTGTTTCAACAATAAGTCTATTTCTGGGTAATAAATCACTCTATGAGTTGTTTGCAAGTAGAGTATATAAGGCTATTGTTTTACAAAATTAAACGTTTATTCTTCAAGGCTTAGACAACAGAATAACACAGTCTCTTAAAAACTTATATACATGTTTGCCATGTATTCCATGATTGCCATATTGTTCTCCGAGAAGAAACACCTGCTTTGCAAGCTCCGCCCCACTACACTTTGACATTGAATGCACATACCTTGTACAACGGCCCAACTCCCTCTACGTGCTTCACTTGAACATCAAGCTTGTTCTCAGAGAACAGTTCCTGGACCGCCTGCTCTGCTATCTCCACGCCAACCACGGTGTGACCCCGATTATACATCCTAAAATAATGATACATGCACTATATAAATAGCAATCACATTGACAAATGTTCGTACACTGACAGAATTAAAATTAGTTGCGTATTGTGATGCTAAGGCATGCAAACACGGGCCCCACCTCTTTTCGAAGGCAAATGCAGATTTGGACCTTTGCAAACAGTTCTCAGAACTGGAAATTAATCTAAAACATAAATAACTTCGCAGAACGTAAATCCAATCATCAATAGAACATAAGGCGCGCCTCCTACCAGATCAGATCCAGCGATTTGCCACACAGTGGCGCAAACACGGACTTCGCACCGCCCTCGAACATCATGTCTCCGTGCGTGTCAAACAAGGGATCATGGGCACCTTGGTGAAAGGCGGTGTCTCCAACCCCCCATCTGCAGGTAATATAGCATTGTCGGTTATTGTTCAATAGTCAATACATACACAGTAAATTTGAAAATGTATGTTATTGTTCAATAGTAAATGCATACTCGTCCAGCTGTTGAAATTTAGAGAGGTCTTAAAAACGCAAAATTCCAAAAGTGTGTTTGAACAATATATATTTGTATTATCATACTGCCCGTGCTTTCTTACGTTTCCGTTTAAAAATACAAGATAGTTCACTTCACATGACGATACATGTTTTTCAACAATGAGATGGTAGGAGAAAACCTACAATGCATATATACAAAATGAATGGTGGCACTCTCATGACGTCATTTTAAAACAAGACTGACATGGTGCATTCATTTGCGCTTTCAGTTCGATTTGAATGGTGTATTTATTTCGTTTACGCGCAACATAAAGTTTAGTAATTTCAACGTCCTTTAACAAAATTTAACCATCGGTACAAACGACGCACATTTAATGACTACACAGTGTCGGTATTATCTTCCGTCCTCTCCCTAGAGGTAAAATAGCCATACTCGACATGTATGTTATAAGAAAAAAAGCAACATAGTAAAAAAAGAAACGAAAGCATCAGTCAGTTAATGAAATACGGCGTTGTATAGAATAGACTGTGCTCGCAACAGAACTCTATTGTATTACACAAGTGACTATGAAATCATTTAACATTATTACTTTATGGTATTACAACAGTGACCATAAAATCCTTAAACACGAAAACCAATGTGGCCCCAGCTAATACTCGCCTCTTGACCCATTCCGAGTTGTTAAGCACGCCCGCATCCAGGTCTGTTTTGGCATCTTTGGCTGACATCTTGACACTCCAGCAGCTGTTCAACAGTGGCTTGAATGGGAAGGAAGTCCCCGGATGTGATTCAATAGTTAATAGAAATGTATTTGATAAATAAGTGGTACAATAAAAAGTATAATAATACAGATTGGTGCCGGTAATGGTGTCGTATACTTTCTTTCTACTTAATCATTATTGTCTGAGTTTATAGTCAACAAACAGGAAGACAAATTCATACAATTTGAAATCAAATTCAAATTGTATGAATGAGATAAACTTGCCAGTCATACTTTGTTTACATATAGGATATTTACTTCCGTGTTTCGGTCAGACTCGCTCAAACGCTTGCCTTTAAAAATGCCTTTAAACAATAATAGAACTGGATTTACTTACCCTACCGAAATTCATCGGCAACTTCTCCTAGCACATCCAACTTCTCACAGCATATCGGGTTTACGGGGGTGAATACGGTAGCAAGCATCTGCTTGATCAAGATCGGCGTAAATACGCATGCGCCAATCAGTTTTACTTTCCCCAGTGAAAACTTAAAATCTCTCTCAAACAGAAATAAGCAAGGGGAGGTGGAGGGTAATATTATGGCTGGTAAGTTTAACTCATTCATAAAATTTGAATTTGATTTCAAATTTATGAATTTCATTTCATTCGTTAAACTTACCAGTCATACTTTGTTTACATATAGGATAGATTTCAAAGCAGTATACTCAACCATTTGGCGGTGTCGCTGCTAATTTCTGTGTAGTCATGTTTTCTAAACTTCCACAACTATCCATGACTGTCCTTGTTGGATATTCTGTATCAAACTATCCATAAAATAACCATTCAAGAATCTCCCTAAATATATACACTTTTTCCACTCTTCACTACCTGTGAAAAATCATAACATGCGACTCGCTCGCTAAAAGTTTCTCAAAAAATTTCACTTTCCAATGTCTAAAACGTTCACCTTTTGATAACAGTCTCCAAGGTAAAACTTAATGAAAGTGTTCTCTTTACTCCAGTCTGCAGACTGCATAATTGAATCTAAAGAGGCTCCTTTAAAAAAGGGCGAAAACGGAGCCAATGGCTCTGGTACTATGAGCATTTATCTTTACATCATTGTCCAAGAGAGCAAATCTCAAAGTTTGCACAATCCAACTGGCAATTGTCTGTGCTGATACTAGTTTATGCGGTTCATTCAAAGATAGAAACAGTCTGCTTTCATCCTCTCCTGATACAGTTTTCCTTTTTCCTGAACTGTTAAGTTGCTTTCAAATAATAGTAAACACACCTTTTTGGGTCAAGTTTCTTATTCTCACTAAATGAAGGAAAAAACACTGTGGCTCCAAAATGTGACGGTCTATCCTGCTTGGCTAAACCATGAAGAATGAAAGTAATATCTTTACTTTGAATATTTACAGAAACTTCGCCTATTCTGAGTGACTGTAGATTACTGCACCTCCTGAAAGATGTAATTGCAATCAAAAACACTGTTTTGAAAGTACGAAACTAAAGAGGTATTGATGCAATATGTTCAAACGGTTTTCTCTGCAATGAGTTTAAAACCTAAATCAAATCCCATTCAGAAACCAGTCTTAATTAAATGGTCGAGAATTAAATATCCCATTTAACAACTGGATAATATGAGGATGTTGCCCTACTTTAAATTTATCTACAGGAGGAAGAACTGCTGATAACATTGACCTGTAGCCATTTATGGTGCTATATTGTAAACCTGTTTCATACAAATCAGTCAAAAACTGAGCAATTTCTACTAAAGAGGCAGAATAGGTACTAATTTTCCGCGGACTACGCCAGCTATTGTACATTCTGAATTTACTGGAATAGTCCTTGTGTGTACCCTTTCTCCATGCAGCTGTGAGAAGGGTTCTAGTGTTTTTTTTGAAAATCCAATCTTTCTGTACTGCTTGTCGACCGCATCAATGCTGTCAAATTTACGTTTTTCCACATTTGGATGGTTTATGTTTGTTTTTGGTTGTACCAGTAGATTTGGAATCTTTGGCAGCTTTCCTGGAGGTGCTACCAGTACCATTTCAGAATGTCTGTGTACCAATGTCTCTTCTGCCACTGTGGCGCTATGAGAATTATCTGACAATGGAATTGCAACATATGTCTCAGTATTCGTGGAATTAGACATACTGGGGGTATGCATAGGCAAACATCCCCTCCCACGAAATGCTTAGTGCATCTATTGCATATGCTTGATTTGACAATAAAACCTAGTGGTATAAGAAGATTCAGACATGTGTCCCTGTTTGCCTACAAAAATTTTCTGGACTGATTCAATGCCATCCAATCGTCCAGATACACCGCCAATCGAACATTTAAGATTCTCAAATAGGCTGCTACTGTTGCTACTATTTTGGTAAACACCCTGGGTGCTACTGACGGTCCGAAACATTACTTTCCACTGGTAACAACGGCCTTGAAAAGCAAATCTTAGAAATTGTCTGTGTTTCGGAATTATTGGCACATGAAGATATGCATCGCTTAAATCTATTGAAGTTGCCCAATTCGGTTTTACCATGTTTATAACCTTTGCTAATGTGTCCATTTTTAAGTGTTTCTTTATCAAATACCCGTTGAGTGGCCTCAAATTTATTACTGGTCTCATTGCTCCATCCTTTTTTGGAACTAAGAAAAAGGTACTGTAAAAACCTTGATTGTGTTGATGAACAGGAACCAATTCTATAGCATCTTTTTCTATAAGACATGTAATTTCGTTTGTAATAATATGTACATTTTTTGGAGGAACTACTGTCCGTTTGACCCCTGAACCTGTGGGAATTTCTCAGAACTCCAGAGAATATCCCTTTCTTATTATGTCTTACACCCATTTATCGGTGGTTATTTCTTCCCATTTTGGTAGAAAATATTTTAGGCGACCCCCTACCGGTATCTGATGATTTAAAGACAATGATTTGCTTACCCTGTCATTGTTTTTTGGGGATCCGAAAGGATGGAGTTACAGAAACTTTCTTCTCTTTTGGTCCCTGACTGCGAGACACTGAAAAAGACTGCTTCTGCCTATTCTCTTTATTTGCCGAGTATGACAGCTGATAGTTTGGTTTAGGTCGCCCTGACTGATTGTACTGAAGTCTTGGCTTCTTGTAGGCAGACCTTACTGTATCATATGCATTTGAGACAAATTTTCTCTCAGGTTTATCAAAGAATTCTGGCATTAGATCATTCATCTGATCTTTCTGTTCTTTCCTGCTCGTAAGCTTAGAATGTAATCCAGAACCAAATACACCCTCTGAAGATAAAGGTAAAAACATAACTTTGGAATGAATGTCTTTCAAAGTGCTCAAAAAGGTATCAGTAACAGCCGCTTTGCGTCTTACCAAATGATGAAACGCACCTGCTCTACCAGCTTGATCCAACGCTTTGTTGGACATGTGAAACAAATCACGTACAGTTTGTACAGATTTATCCATGTTTGTTGCCTCGGATATCAAAATTGACAATAAATTTCCCAATACCTGTTGCATGTAGCATGTTGCAATAATGTTTAAACGAGAAGCCAACTGACCTTGATAACTAAGGGTCGCAATAGACTTCAAAGGCTGAGTGCACAATTGCCTACTCTTGCCCCAGCTTTTTGTCATTTTATTGCCATGACATTTCTGCAACATAGATTCTTATAAATCGTCCAAACAGGGAACATCTAACATGGACTTGTTCTGCTCATGTACAGGAAAGCACACTCTATACTCGTTCTTGTAAGCAGACATTCTGTCAGGAGTGTCAGTTCTTCAAGAATGTGACAGTATGGAAATCTGGTAATCATCTAGTACTAAACCTGCCCCCCCCCCTTCTTTTTTGAGTGCTTAGAGCCAAACAATTCTGACAGCATGTTACGTGTTTCAGGGTTTGTATACTGTTTAAACAGACCACTTTCAGAAGAACAAACAGAAATATCAGAATGAGCTGAGGTGCCTTTCTCACAAAGACCGAGCAAATCTCGTCTTTCTTGATCCCGTGGATGAAGGGACAAAATGTCATCAGAGACAATTTCATTGTCAATATCGTTATTCAAATTAATCAAACGACGGGGTCTACTCACCGAATCAGTATCCCCGGAAACAGCTATCAGCTGGGCTAAACCCATTGTTGACTGTTTAATTGCACTATTCAGCGAGGCCGAACCTCCTGATAAATGTGCATTTTTCACGGTTTCCAGTGACTGAAGAATGTTTTCACTATTGGAATCAAACTTTGCTTCCATATCCAAAATTCTCTTATCCAAATCACGAACATTCGGTTTCGATGAAGCACGTGTTTTCGAACAAGACGAAGTAGATTTAGGTGTGAAATTGCCATGTTCCTGTGAATTAGAATCATCTACCACATGAAGCGAAGCTTCCGCCATGGTTAAATACTAGAAACCACTTATAAACTTCAAACAAAAATCCAAATTTCTTACGAACTTTAAAGGGGCCGTCCAACAGTTAAAGCGTCGTATCGACGCGATTCGATATTTTGGGAAACTACGAGGATAGCGTATATAGCTAAACAATACATCCGCTCTGAATGTGAGCGTGGATGGTCGAGTGGTCTAGGCAGGAGGCTTTTTACTCCAGGACTTCTGGAATCCAGGAGTAAGTGGTTCGAACCCTGTTGAGGGTTACTTTTTTTCCTTTTTTTAACTTGTATTCTTGTTTTTCTTACTGGAGATTTATATTTCAAATGTTTAAATTTATCAATATAAAGTATTTAAAGCATTTAATGACAAGCTTCAATACATGCCAAAATCTGTTGGACGGCCCCTTTAAGACTAAAAAGCAAGTCCGACCGTTTTCACGCTAAAAGTAAAACTGATTGGCGCATGCGTATTCACGCCGATCTTGATCAAGCAGACGCTGGCTACCGTATTTATATGTCGTAAATTCGCAAGCGTTTGAGCGAGTCTGACCGAAACACGGAAGTAAATATCCTATATGTAAACAAAGTATGACTGGTAAGTTTAACGAATGAAATGAAATTGAGAATGTGCAATAGTCACACGTCATCCACGTTAACAGTGCAATTCCAAGCTGCTCACAAGTGAAAATTGGACGCACTTGGGACGCGCTAGGAAAGCAGAGTAACTTAAAGTCATATCATAGACAACACGAAGACACGCAATTAACGCAGAGCTTGTCAATAAATGTCAATGCAACACACATTTCCAAGGGGTCGATTAACTGCCTCAGCCTAAAAATGTCTCTGGCTACGCCACTGAAGCATTTACTAACAGAAGTCTGGAACATGCGATAAAATATTCACGTTTGGCGTATACAATTAAACTATTAAAAGTATAAATGGTACTCTCGTACAAAAACTACTTTTAATAGTTTAATTGTGAGTTGTAATAAGTGAGTACGAAATTGAACATTTCGAACATGAATGACTCTCTAAGCGTTAATCCACTTCACTTTAAGGGTGTAATGCATACGTTTGTATCTGGGACCTATACATGTGCTTAAGGTTAAAACGCATACAACAGGCTTGAACAGCCGCAGAAGACGATTTATCTTTCGGAGGACTCCGGAAATACTCGATGTATAACGATTGACACATCCTTAGACAAATAGGTTTATATGAAACAAGTTAAACGTAACTTGGTTAAATATGCCCGTTAGTATTCGCCATATTTATAACACAATTACGTGACTGCTTATTTAATGCTTTGCAACGTGTATTTATGATCAAATAAATGCAATTCATGCGTAAATGAACATACCTGATACTGGCTCGTAACCCTAGGTCAAGATTGAGAACTTTAGCGGCAACTTGTAAAACAAGGTAGATAACTTATCTTAATCGATACCTGTAGATCGTACAAACGTAACAAATGACGCGGAAAAATCATCACTAGTATCAAGAAGAATTCAATTGGTGCAAACCATCAAAGGGACGCCATTAAGTTTATATTGCGACGCAAGTGAATCAAATCGTGACATGATCGTATCTGATAATAAATTATTCAATAAATAGAGGATATTTGTTGGATTTGTTGGAATATCGATTTTTATTCACTCGTGATCATAGAAAAAATATATTTTCTATGATCACTCGTTACTTGTTTTGTGTTGTGTTGAATTTTAATTTATTAAAATACTGTCTCATACCATATCATACCATTTTATTTTTTATTTTATGCTTACAAATGATTTTTTTTGCCATTCTGGACTATATAATTCCCCGTTGGACTTCCCCGTGTATTTTAAAAGAAAGCCCATCCGTATATTTTTATAAACATCAAATTAGAGTAGTAACCCTTGTTAAAATTTCCTTTAATTGGGGGTCACAATTGGGAAACAAAGTTATCTAAAAAAATAGTGCCGTTAAAACAATGAAAATTATCGAAAATGTTCACTGTTATTTTTCACTGTTTGAAACAGTGAAATATCAGCTTTAATTCACTGATATTTCTCTATAAACCATCGAAAAGCATTAAATAACAATTATTATTCAATAACAGTACTTATTTACTAATGCAACTTGACTAAGGTTCAAATAATCATGTAAACGATTATTACGACTTATTTAACTTTGTCCTTAAATTTAAACATTGCTCATGTCATGTTAATTGCAATGATGTAAGGAAGAAAAATGTTCATGTTTTCATTTAACTACACACATGTGTTCCAGCATGGCGGGTTTCCGTTGAATGTTCGACTCGTCTGGATTTGTTACATATTCACAAGACAAAGGTCTTTACGTTATTGATCTGACCTTATCGTTGAGCTAAGATGATCTACAGTTTTTATTAACCCTCGATATAAATTACTGGATTTGTAACGTGTAAATAATAACAAAATAAAAACAATAGTAAATACAAAATTGATTGCTTTGACATATTTTTATTTCAGTTATGAATACCGTCAGTAAACAATCAGTAAACAAGTTCTTATAGAACCCTTGAAATGAAAACATGACATAAAATATATTTTACAAATAAATACACTATCCCGTGGAATCACTTAAATTCGCGGAGGTCTAATTTTCGCGCTTCCGCCATTACCACTGCGAATAACTACTATTTATACCATCAGCCGGATAACACTTCGTCCTTGTACACGAGTTCATAGTTTTTTCAAATTTCAGTCTCTTTCATATATAAAACTCATTCATTTTTAGCTTCGTATTAAAAAAAAATTCTCCTGTAAAACAAAAACGCACATTATTAGTAGTTTTAATCAAGAAAAATAAACTAGCAATAAGTATCCGAATACTAGTATTACTAGTTCTAAATATTTTTTAGTTAAGTACACATAAAATGTTACACCGTTTAATTGCACATTTTTGTCACAGTAATTCTTTGTTCTAGAAAGCGCGCGTAAATATTGCTGATATGAATAACTGTGTAACGTCAGATTATCCGCTTATCCGCATGGAAAGCGTGGGCTTGTTCAATTCAGTGTAAAAACTTTGTAGTGCAAAGTAAACAATACATGTGTCGATTGCCCCATCTGTCAAAACAACACGCTATTTATGGACAAATTAGACTGTTGACGATTGTCACCTTTACATTTTTTGAGGTCATAGGACAATCTCCTCATGGTAGTCATATGTTATAAGTTATCGTAAACTGCATGATGAATTACAAAGTTTTGGCCCGGACATGCTGGGTTTTTGTTTGCCAACTTTTACCTTAAACCTCTAAGTGTGACCGTGACCTCTGAAGTATGCAGACAGATTTTACACAAAAAGCCTTTTCCTAATGGTGTTACTTAGTTGTTAATTAGTTTAAAATAACATGATGAATAAAATTGTTTCAGACCAGACGAGCCATTGTTTTGGCCAAATTGGACCTCTGAAAGCTAAGTTTGACCTTGACCTTTGAGTTAGCAACACGAGTTTACACGCGACACGTCTTCTTATGATAGATTGCATTTGTGCAGTATTTTAAAATTCTTCAAAATATGCCTAAGTTAAACTTGGTTGACCATTGTCGGCTCGGGTACTACTTACATGTACCCCGGGTACAAGCGCTAAATTGGTCGTTGTCGGCTTGTTTTCTTAATTGTGTTCATAATTATGTCAATATTCTATAAAATTTCCAATATATTATCGAAACTCTTGCTCAAAAAGCATTTTTGAGGAAGGTTTTTTTTCAAAGAGAATTTTGTTTCGTATTCCGTATCGCGTTTTACGTCATCGCATTTTAGGCGGGAATAAATCTCGGGGTACCGTCAAAATTGGCCGGGTACGTGATAGTATATTTTCTGTACCCGGAATACATTTAAGTATACTTAAGAGAACCCGGTGTACATGTAAGTAGTACCCGAACCGACAATGACCAATTGAGCCTAAGTTATGACTCGGAAAGAAATGTTCTAGCTGCCTCATTGCCAAATTGAAGCCTTGACCTCTAATTGTGACTTTGACCTTTGAGGTAGGGAGATTATTACACAAACACATCTCTTATAATGGTTTAAGTTATTTCAAAATCCATCTATATATGGCAAAGTTTTGACCGAGACCGTAATTTCCAGGCAATTGACCTCTAAGTATGACATTTTTTGGCCCTTTAATCTCTAAGAGTTATCTATACTATTAGGGTAGAAAGACGGTTGTTCCGTGCGAAACTTCATCGATTAATGCGAAACATTTGTGTCAAGTTATTTTAAAATCCATCTTTGTATGGCACAGTTTTGGATTCGACAGAAAATTTGGTCTTAAACCTCTGAATCTGACATTGAATTTTCAGCGAGGAAGACTGTTCTTATATACAACACGTCATCTTATGATTGTGGGCATTTGCGCGCAGTTATTTTAAAATCCATCAATATTTGTCAAATTAATGGCCCAGACAGGAAGCTTCTCACAAACAAACAGATTGACAATGCAACTGCTGTATATTGCAATAAGCAATCTACCATAAGAGGGCTTTCCACGGATTTAGTTTATTTCAATACTTAAATTGACATTGCGCGAATTTAAGACCGCGCATATATGTATGCAATTATATTTGAGTGAAATCTGAACTTTCTGAATTTAAATGCTCTCACAGTAACAGAACATCTGCATTTTGCAAACATTTAACCAGTAGACCTATCACATAATCGTATGATTTTCAGTTTAAGGCGGGTTTTTTAAGTATTGGGCATTTTGTACATGATGACACTAATGTGCTATGTACAAGACTAAATGCACATGAATTGACAAAAACAAAATATGTTGTTAACCATATCTGTGCGTAACTTAAAATCACATAAGTATACTAAAGCGTTAACTGCACGGGAATTCTGACAGATTTAAGACAACAATATTACTAACGTTATTTAATACATGAAACGATGATATTTAAATAACAAACAACAACACTATATGTAAATGAATTGTATAAATACTAGTCATTTTAATTGTACATGTACACATAATATGATTTATGATAATTATTTGAAGTTCTAATTATCATAACTGTTTTAAGTACATAGGCACAGCAACAAATGCAAAGGCTATCATTAATAACAGCAATAAATATTGCAATAATCACTGTGAAAACATTGCCTGATAATCCTGCATTTTCATGTGTCAATAAACATATATCATTTGTATTTAATATACTATAATGCATCAAACAGCAGAATAACTCCACTTAACATTGCGAAATGAAAAAAAAGACAAGATCTCAAACTATTTACTTCAATATATAATGATGTATGCCATTTTTGACATTTTTCGCCCAAAACTCCAATATTTTAGAAAGTATAACAATACAACACAACTGACTTATTGAAAAACTAGAGATAGGTTTTTCAAATCATAGAAAAACAGAATGGTTCAAAACATATATTCAATGGGTCACTAATTGTCCACTAAGAGCACCCATTAAAATTTCTTTCTTTATCTCATAGTTTTGGATGTTTTCGTTATGATTTAAAAGTCAATATACAGAATTTGGATAATGAATTTGTGTGTATTATTATATATATTCACCTGTTGTATGTAACAAATGTTGTTGTTGTCTAGTGGATTTAGTGTCTGCCTAGGGACAAGGAAGTGATGGGTTCAAACCCAAATGTGTGACCGCTCCTTAAATCTCCTCAAGACAAAAGAACTGGTTCCACTCATGAAACAAACACGAGTACATTTAACAAGAAATAATATAAAGTCTTAAATTCATTGTATCTGGCACCAATAGCAAACACACACACAATAATTGACCTCAATCACAGCGGCCTCTATATGCTACACACAAAAGAGAAGCATTGTCATATTCTTGACATAGCATACTTTTATACATTAAATCTTCATACACAAATATTGAATAATCATGAGGTATGTAACTAAATGCACTCATCTTTCTTTATAATTGCTAGCACAACATTATGTGAAATGAAATAAGCTTTAAATTGTTTTATTTAAATTGTTTATTTTCAAACTAAATTGCATTAGAGCAAGCTGACAGGTCATCCCATAAGTATTAAACCAGCCTATAGCTGACAGGTCATCCCACAAATATTAAACCACCCTATTTGGTTGATAAATAACCAAAACATAAGAAAGAGCATTGACCACTGTGTACTAGGAACACCATACGTCTATGAAATTTATTAAATTACACATCAAACAACATTACTATGAGTATTTTTGACTGTCGATACTTGTTCTTTTTTTCAATTTTCAAATAACTTCTAGTTGGTTCAGCACCAAATTGTTGTATTACATTTCGACAACATGCGTACCAACATAGCACTTATCTTTCACCTTCACATTAACCTCAACCCATGAACAAGAGCACCGCCTTGCAGGTGCAGACCGCTCATCTATTTTTCTTTTTAAAGGTGTAGGGACCTATCTCAATTTCAATCACAAAAGGAGGGAGGGGTGGAGTGGAGAGGGGTGTATAGTGTGGGGGTGTGGTCATTTATTACATTATTTTCCAAAAATGCAAAAAAAATGCAAAAACAAATATTTTTTTTTGGGGGGGGGGTGTGATTCTTGGGTGGGATGGTTGGACGGTATTTCGAAAATAAAATAATAAAAATAAATATTTGTGTTTGTTAACCATGTTTGAAAAAAACAAGAGATGTGTTTGTCAGAAACACAATGCCCCCTATTGCGCCGCTTTGAAAATTGTTTGTGTTTGTGTTTTTTTACCTTTGACCTTGAAGGATGACCTTGACCTTGAACTTCCACCACTAAAAATATGCAGCTTTATGAAAAGGCCGCTATGAAATATTATTTTCTTGACCTTTGACCTTGAAGGATGACCTTGACCTTGAATGATGACCTTGACCTTCCACCACTAAAAATGTGCAGCTTCATGATAACGCCGCTTTGAAATTATTATTGTTTTGACCTTTGACCTTGAAAGATGACCTTGACCTTGAAGAATGACCTTGACCTTGAACTTCCACCACTCAAAATGTGCAGCTTCATGAGAACCCCGCTTTGAAATATATTTTTTGACCTTTGACCTTGAAGGATAACCTTGACCTTGAACTTCCACCACTCAAAATGTGCAGCTCCATGAGAACGCCGCTTTGATTTGTTTAATTTTTTTTTTTACCTTGAAGGATGACCTTGACCTTGAACTTCCACCACTCAAAATGTGCAGCTTCATGAAAACGCCCCTTTGAATTTTTTTTTATTTTTTTTTACCTTTGACCTTGAAGGATGACCTTAACCTTGAAGGATGACCTTGATCTTGAACCTACACCACTCAAAATGTGCAGCTTCATGATAACGCCGCTTTGATTTTATTTTGTTTACCTTTGACCTTGAAGGATGACCTTGACCTTGAAGAATGACCTTGACCTTAAACTTCCACCACTCAAAATGTGCAGCTTCATGATAATGCCGCTTTGAAATTTTGTATTTGTTTTTTTGACCTTTGACCTTGAAGGATGACCTTGACTATGAAGGAAAACCTTGAACTTCCACCACTCAAAATGCTCAGCTTCATGAGAACGCCGCTTTGAAATTTTATTTTTTTACCTTGAAGGATGACCTTAACCTTGAACTTCCACCACTCAAAATGTTCAGCTCCATGAGATACACATGCATGCCAAATATCAAGTTGCTATCTTCAATATTGAAAAAGTTATGGCCGATGTTTAAGTTTACGGACGGACAGACACCATAAATTTGACAATAATTTTGACATTTGACCTTGAAGGATGACCTTGACCTTTCACCACTCAAAATGTGCAGCTCCATGAGATACACATGCATGCCAAATATCTAGTTGCTATCTTCAATATTGAAAAAGTTATGGCCAATGTTAAAGTTTTTTTCGGACTGACAAAGACAGACTGACTGACATACTGACAGACAGTTCAACTGCTATATGCCACCCTACCGGGGGCATAAAAATTATTTTTGGGGGGTGGGGGTGGGGTAAAGTGTGAGGGTGTGGTGGTCATTTATTAGATGAACTTTAATTTAAAAAAAAATAATGGGGGGGATTCTGGGGGGGGGGGCGTGGGGGATGGTTTGGACGGAGTCAATTGTGGTATGGCAGGTAAGAGTTGTTTTGTCAAAGTATCAATCGAATCTAATCATTAAGTAAAGAAGTTATAGCAATTTTAGCAAAATTTAATAATTTGACCTTGAGAGTCAAGGTCATTAAAAGGTCAAGGTAAAATTCAACTTGCCAGGTACAGTACCCTCATGATAGCTTGAAAGTATTTAAAGTTTAAAAGCAATAGCCTTGATACTTAAGAAGTAAAGTGGATCTAAACACAAAATGTAACCATATATTCAAAGTTACTAAGTCAAAAAAAGGCCATAATTCCGTAAAAATGAAAACCAGAGTTATGCAACGTGTCCTTTACTGTCCCCTTATGATAGTTTGCGAGTGTTCCAAGTATGAAAGCAATATCTATGAATCTTTGGGGATAATGTGGACCAAAACACAAAACTTAACCAATTTTTAAGTATAAAGGGCCCATAATTCCATCAAAATGCCAGTCAGAGTTACATAACTTTGCCTGCACAGTCCCCTTACGATAGTTAGTAAGTGTTGCAAGTACGAAAGCAATGGCTTTGATAATATAGGAAAAAAGTGGACCTAAACACAAAACTTCACCAAATTTTCAATTTTCTAAGTATAAAAAGGGCACATAATTCTGTCAAAATGCCAGTCAGAGTTACATAACTTTGCCTGCACAGTCCCCTTATGACCATTTCCCCTTGTACGCTCAGTTAAGGTTCCGAACTTCTGAAAAATTGCAGGAGGAGCAAGTCGAGTTATCCGACACGATAAGTTATGACCGTTATATCTGGCGAAAATATGGTTATGAGACGTTCATAGAAAATTTTACGCGTAACTTCGCGTCTTCGAAAGATAACATTCTAAGTACTATCCGAACAAATGTTAACGATGCAGCTTTAAAAATAATACATGTTTATAAGATTTCTGCCGAAAATATGATTTTTATACATAATAACCCATTGCGTAAAAAACAAGAGCCTTGGTGGGATAGGCAATGCATGTTAGCAAAACGAAAGAAATACTCTCTTCTTAGACGTTTTCATTCGACAAATAATAACGTAGATTTTTTAAACTATAAAGTAGCTAGATCATCTTTCAAAAACATGTGCAAGGCGAAACTATGCACGTATCAACGTAAAAAACGATTTTCACTGCTAAAATCAAGCAATAATCCAAAAACGTTCTGGAAACTAGTAAGAGGGCATACAAAGCCTGAAACGGCAAGCAATTCTATCTCCCCTGGAAAATGGCGAGATTACTTTCAATCTTTACTTTACAGTAATGATCAGATTCCAATTCATAATACCCGATTTGATAACAGTGACGATTATGATGTTAATAGCCCTTTTAATAGACCAATTAGAGATGAAGAAATAAGGATCAGTATATCTAAGCTGAAAACTGGTAAATCACACGGTAAAGATGGGATTGGAGCGGAATTTTATAAAAACACACAACATATTATAATTCCGATCTTGAATAGTCTTTTTAATCAAATTTTAGATACAGGTATATTTCCAGAATCGTGGTGCGAAAGTATTATAGTCCCAATATTTAAATCGGGCAGTAAGGAAGAACCGGCTAATTACAGAGGAATTTCACTGATTAATGTCATGTATAAAATTTTCTCAAGTATAATTACTGACCGCATAAATGAGTGGGCAGAGAAAAACACCATCATAGAAGAGTCACAATCCGGGTTTAGATCTGGGTACTCGGTTGTAGATAACCTTTTTTGTCTCCAGAGCATGATTCAAAAATATACGTCTAAACCTGGTGGTCGTTTCTACGTACTATATGTGGACTTCAAAAAGGCATTTGATTCATTGGTTCATTTCAAACTTTTTACCAGTTTATATGCCAAAGGTATGAACGGCAAGATCCTAATTGTCTTGCAATCGATGTACGCAAATTTACGCGCACATGTAAAAGTATCAGGAAGTATCATTACGCAACCGTTCCGCTGTAACATCGGTACCAGGCAGGGCGATAATATTTTCAATATATATAAATAATTTAGTAAGCTATCTAAGGGAACATTGTAGTCATGGAATATTTATAATCAATGACATACCAGATATTTATTGTTTGATGTATGCTGATGACGTAGCTAATTGCGCGGACACAGCATATAACCTTCAGTTACATTTAAACGCTGTTGCAAAATTTTGCGAAGATACTGGTATGCAGATTAACATGAATAAAACCGAAATTATAGTCTTCCGCAATGGTGGTCCTTTACGCAATTATGAAATGTGGTTTATAAATGGTCAAAAGGTTAAAGTCGTTTCAGTTTATAAATATATGGGTCTGTTATTTACTCCAAAGCTATCGTGGACAGCTGCTAAATCCAAGTTGGTGGCACAAGCACGCAAAGCATTCTTCTCTATCAAACAGTTTCAAGTTCCCTTTGGTTATTTTACCCATAGTGACATTTTTAAACTTTATGACACTATGGTTGTACCCATACTCACATTTGGGGCTGAAATATGGGGTTATGAATACTGTGATAATATAGAAAGATCACAAATAGAATTTTGCAAATATTTCTTAGGCGTCGGTTCGACGGTTAATAACAGCATGGTCTTAGGGGAGTGTGGTAGATTACCACTTTGTTGTGTGTATTATCTGAAATGCATAAAATACTGGTGTCATTTACTTCATATGCCTAATCATAGATATCCAGTTAATTGTTACAAAATGCTGAAGTCATTAGACGATATTGGAAAGAAAAATTGGGCAACATATGTGAAGGAACTCTTATTTAAATATGGTTTTGGTTTTGTTTGGGTTGCCCAGGACGTACGCGATATGACTATACTTTTACAATATTTTAAACAGCGTATACAAGACTGTAAAACCCAAGACTGGCACAATTAGATAAATGCATCTCCGCGCTGCGACACTTACAAACTTTTTAAATCACTTTTAACTCCGGAGAAATATTTAACTATAGATGTACCCTTTAAGTCACGTCGCGCATATGCTCGTTTTAGGTGTTCCAATCATAAATTGAACATTGAGCTTGGAAGGCATTTTAACGTACAGCGCGAAAACCGAACATGCTATTTTGTTTAACAAGATTTGACGTACATGTATCGGAGAACGAATTCCATGCTTTCTTTGAGTGCCCCCAGTACACAGATATAAGAACAAGTTATTTGTATAATTGGTATAACGGCCAAAGAAACGAAACGTCATTTAATATTCTAATGAGCAGCACTGATATCACTGTTATAAAACAATTAACTTTCTATGTTACGAAATTAATGAATGTCATTGGGAATATAAATTTACCTTGATTACAAACTTTTTGTTTTTGTTATATTTTGTGTTGTATAATATTGTGTATATTGTTGAAACACAAGTGTAAAATCACAATGTATACAAGGTGGCATTTATAATTGTATAATGTTATTGTAAATGAATGCTGTATTTTGGGCCGGAGGCCTTTATTTACATGTTATCTAATAAATCTTGAAATCTTGAAGTTAGTAAGTGTTGCAAGTATGAAAGCAATAGCTTTGATACTTAAGGAATAAAATGGACCTAAACACAAAACTTAAGCAAAATTTTCAATTTTCTAAGTATAAAAAGGGCACACAATTCTGTCAAAATGCAAGCCATAATTATCTAACTTTGCCTGCCCAGTCCCCTCATGATAGTAAGTAAGTGTACCAAGTTTGAATGCAATAGCATTGATACTTTATGAGAAAAGTGTACCTAAATGCAAAACTTAACCGGACACCGACGCCGACACCGACACCGACGCCAAGGTGATGACAATAGCTCTTCTTTTTTTTTCAAAAAATAGATGAGCTAAAAATGTTATACAACAATGGTAAGTTGGTAACTTCCACTTAATATGGTCAGTCAAGAAACCAAGTAAGTAGACAGTTGCTGCCTAGTGGGAGAGCACTCTTACAATATCTCAGACACATGATGTCCTCCCTTGATGTACATTATATGTAGAGTCATCTCTTGGTGTATCTCTATGTAGAGTCATCTCCCTTGATGTATCTCTATGTAGAGTCATCTCCCTTGATGTATCTCTATGTAGAGTCATCTCTTGGTGTATCTCTATGTAGAGTCATCTCCCTTGATGTATCTCTATGTAGAGTCATCTCCCCTGATGTATCACTACATACACTTCATTTCTCCTGATTGATACAACAGTCCTCTCGGATTTATTCTCTATATAGAGACCTTTCCCCTGATAAAACTAGTTATAACAGTCCTTTCCTCTGATTTATTCTCTGTATAATAATCTTTCATGATATATCCCTGATGTGTCTCCTATGTAGAGAGTCTCCTCCCCTCCTTTCTTGCATCATCCTTGAGTTTGTGCTGCATCAGTTGCAGACATGCTGTTGCATCTTCCAAACTGTCATGGCCGCTGACGTCATCCTGAATGATCTTCTTCAAGTATTCAGCCATGAGGTTCTTGAGAGCTCTCTTGAAGGGCAGACCCATACGATGAGGAAACACTACCGAGGTGTCAACCACTGTGCTGTGGATCAGCTTGAGAGCCAGTAGATCTGACTCAAGGCTGTGCCCCAGCAGGATGGTCTTGTCTGTGAACAGGGACAGCAGTACAGCCTGCACGTCCCTCAGAGAGGTGTGAACATCCTCCAGGTCCTCCTCTGATATACCACTGAACCTGTGACAGAGAGGGACACCAATGATATATCACTGAACCTGTGACAGAGAGGGACACCAATGATATACCACTGAACTTGTGACAGAGAGGGACACCAGTGATCTACCACTGAACCTGTGACAGAGAGGGACACCAGTGATATACCACTGAACCTGTGACAGAGAGGTACACCAGTGATATACCACTGAACCTGTGACAGAAAGGGACACCAGTGATATACCACTGTACCTGTGACAGAGAGGGACACCCGTGATATACCACTGTACCTGTGACAGAGAGGTACACCAGTGATATACCACTGAACCTGTGACAGAGAGGGACACCAGTGATATACCACTGAACCCTGTGACAGAGAGGGACACCAGTGATATACAACTGTACCTGTGACAGAGAGGGACACCAGTGATATATCACTGAACTTGTGACAAAAGGGATATCAGACTGTGAGAGTGATGTTACCTGAGGTGCTGACAGTTAACACATTCTGCACTGTAAGTTACCCGTACATATACATATTTCGATGGCCCAGGTAAAACACCTTTGTCTCTCCCATAATTTGCAAAAGGTCAAATCTTAAAATTATTTCTATAAAAAATATTGATGTCATACCTACGAAAATGATTGAAAGTCTTATTTTAAGCTAAATGGCAAGAAATTTTCAGTAGCTAGTATTCAAGACTAAAATTCAGCTATCATTTAAAGAAGATTTCAGTACCTGGTGTTGAGGTCTACAATGCGGTTGTCAGGCATCACCAGGGACTCGTACACAGGTTCCAGGTCTGCACCTACCACAGTGACCCGTGCCAGCTCTACACCCATCGTTGTGTACACCTGGGTCAAGCAGAGAAAGCAATATGCAAGATTCAAATCAGCCTCGTTCTGGGAAAACTGGGCTTAATGCATGTGCGTAGAGTGTTGTCCCAGATTAGCCTGTGAAGTCCTTACAGGGTTATCTGGGACAAGGCTTGATGTATATGAAATAAGACAGGTGTTCCCAGATCAAGGCTTAATCAATTTAACGCTTCTTTATTTGGCACTAAAATCTTGTGAACTGTTTGCTTCTAGCTGTGATCACATTGTGGAAACAGTGTGGAAAGTCTAACCAACAATAGAAACATGGCACTAAACTATGTACAGTTAAGTCAGCAGAGAGAAATGCAGATACAATCAAATATTTATTGCTCAAGGGACATTTTTTGTTAATTTCATAGGTTGAACAATACTCGAATTTAACACAAAAACATTGGAAAATGACTGACGCAACTTCCTCATTTTTTTCGACCAATGGAAATAATAAAAAACACTAGGGCATAGGCTATAGTTATTAAACTCATACATATAAGTAAACTAATTACTCATCCTAAGGTGACAATCAAAGAATGTCTCATTTAAACCTTAAAAAAACACTTAAAGGTAGCACTGAACACGGAGAGAGCAAGTTATAGTCTACAATCTGAGTACAATGTCAGCCACACCCTACAGTCCTTAATGATCATCCAACATCATGGCTCCCCTGGCTTAACATTAAATTCAGCCATATTGAACACTATTATGTTATATTTCTCTCATTTCATTTATTATCAAGAGATTGCCAAGCAATATGGTCCCCTACCGGCTCCACCATTGTCAGAAATTCCACCATTGTCCGAATTTTTTTTAATTTGTTTATTTGTTGCCATAGCAACCAGAATTTTTGACGTAAGAACAAAATGAAATGACGTACATAATGTCCATATTGCCATCTATCCATGTTTCAAGTTTCATAAAAAAATATGAAGAACTTTTTAAGTTATCGCAGGATCTAGAAAACCACCATTTTCAGCAGTATTTCTAGACTATTTGTTGCCATAGCAACCAGAATTTTTGACGTTGGAACAAAAAAAATGACATGCAAAATTTCCATATTGCCATCTATCCATGTTTCAAGTTTAATGAAAAAATATTGAAAACTTTTAAAGTTATCGCAGGATCCAGAAAAGTGTGACGGACAGACTGACAGACAGACTGACTGACAGAGCGCAAACCGGTAGGGGACAAAAACAAAAATGTGGATTCATGAAGAAAAACTTTTTTTTCAAAGTAAGAGTCAAACTTGGCCCCATTTTTTATAAACAATGGCATTGTATGAAGAAAACTTGCAGCCAAATGCAAATGTCTTTAGGCAAGTTATATACTATTATGTCTAACTTAGTCTCATAATGATTATTTATGGAGTTTTATGAATAACAACTTGAAGGTAACTTTAAATAAAGCTATCTTTCATCAAATTTGACCAATAATGATGCCAGAATAAAGCTTCACCCACCATCTCACAGTCGAGTGCGTAGACTCCATAGTCCCCGTCTGGAGCAGGCGAGCACGGTATGGTCTTCATGAAGCCCGAGTTGACCTCCTCCATGTCAGCCACTATCTCCCGCTTGTTGGTCTCATGAACAGTGCAGCTTGGCAACCTGGCAACCTTCCGAGGTCAAGTCTCCCTGGCAACATGTGTACCTTGTGTCGATGTTACCTGCAATTTTCTTCTTCCAAGCCTTGCCCCAGTGGTAGACACACTCCTGCCTGACGGGGTACTTGCCGTTGGGATAGACCTCAAACACCTTGCCACAACGCACGCACAGTTTCTCATAGCCTTTTGTGCTGCCTTTCTGAGTGGTTTTCACCTCGGAGTAGAACTTGGCCGCTCCCCCACGGGTGGAGTGTGGGCGAGGGAAATTGTTCTCTTTCAGTTGCTCCTCTGTCAACACATACGGCGTGAGTCTCTTGTAAAGCTCAGCACCAGTGAAGTCCTCTCCTTGAACCCTACCAGCCCCCCCAGACCGGTGCAGTGTGTATGTGGTCTTGGACGCCCCGGGACCAGAACCATCCAGCAACGAGGCATGCGATAGCTTCACAGGGGTCTTCTGTTCTACCTTGCCACTGTTTTGTGCCTGGGCCTCTGTGCGGTACCGCTTGATGGTGTTGACAACGAGGTTGAGGTAGATCTTCTTGTTAGAGCAGCGTGTGAACACAGCCTCCTCCTCCTCCTTAGCCTGAAAATGTATATAAAGTAATGAACACAGACTAATGTATCCAGTGATGAAAATGTATGTAGAGTAATGTATCTAATGATGAAAATGTACGCAGAATAATGAATCCAATTATGAAAATGTACTTAGAGTAATGTATCCAATGATGAAAATGTACGTAGAGTAATGTATCCAATGATGAAAATGTACGTAGAGTAATGTATCCAAAATGTACGTAGAGTAATGTATCCAATGATGAAAATGTACATAGAGTAATGTATCCAATGATGAAAATGTACGTAATGTATCCAATGATGAAAATGTATGTAGCGTAATGTATCCAATGATGAAAATGTACGTAGAGTAATGTACACAAAATCATGTATCAAATAACGAAAATGTACATTGACTAATTTACACAAAATAATGTATCAGATAATGAAAATGTAACATTAGTAATGTACACTACATATTGTATGTTATGGTGCAAATTTACATCGAGTAATGTACACAGAATTGTATCCAATGATGAAAATGAACATAGATTAATGTATCCAATAATAAAATGGTACACAGAGTCATTTCCAATAATGAAAATGTAAATAAGAGTAATATATCCAATGATGAAATGGTACACATAGTCATGAATTCAATGCATGTGTGTAAAATGTCATCCCAGATTAGGATGTCCAATCAGCTGAGCCAATATAAAATATATGAGAATTGAATGGGAGTACAGGACTTGTGCAATGAGTAACTTGAGCAGTGTTTCCAAACAAATGATTACTTTTTTTTTTTGAGACACCAACCTTCTTGTACGCCTGTTCTTCATTGGGACATATCTTGAGACACTCGTCTATGAACATGTTCAAGTATCTCTGGCGGACATTGGTGGGCACCTTGGAGCTGGTGTTCACCTCCACTGTTGGCCTCTTGAGAGTTGCAATAGGCTGAAATAGAATACTCAACAGTAAAAATGTAAGATTTACAAAAACAACAAAGCTCAATAACCCTTCTTAAAGACCGTGTAGGGCTATGGTTCTTGTTCATGGCTCTTATCCTCATTGATATACACCCATGAAGTTTCATGTTGAATATTGTGTAGTATCTGCGATATAGATTATATCATACAAAAACCCAAAAGGACAATAACTCTTATTTTAGAAAAGGTGTAGGGTCATGGTTCTTATGCAAGTTGCATATAGGTGGCTATGGTGTAATGGATATGGTGTCTGCATTGGGATCAGAGGTCACAGAATCAATCTCCACTGTGGGAGCGTTCTTTAGATCTCACCCAAAGACACCAAGTACTGGTTCTAGGCCCAGGTAACGGACTTAAGAGCGTTTCAATAAGCCTGAGACTTTAAATGCAATCGAGCTAAAATAGGTTTAACCCTTTCCCCCATTAGAAGCAAAGTGAAAATGGCTTTTGCAACTAGCATAAAACCAGAACTACCTGCAAGTAACTCGCAGTCTGTTCAGGTTTTATGCAGTTTGCTTCTCATCAGTATCTAAGGGTTTGAAATCATAATAACATCATTAAAAAAATTTGAATCTAGTAAGAAAAGTCTTAAATTAAATTAAACTTCATAAGGGACCACAAATGCATCAAAATACATATCTAAGTTGTAAAGGGTAAAACAAAACTATGAAAGTTGAAATTTTATATATTTCAGAGATATCGAACTGACAAGTTTGTGACAGAAGGACAGGGTAAAACAGACTGACAACATTAACCTGCCTCAGCTTTTGGCATGGAAAAATAAATTTAACATATACAAGCAAACTATTAGAGCCCTACTCCTACAACTCTATTCTACGCTGGCCTACCACAGTGGGTGTGTGAGCCTGGCGCTGGATCCCCTTTGCAGCAGTGACGGCTGATGTCTTCTTGTTGCGGGCCGCCATGTATGTGGTGAATGTAGCAGAGGCACTGGCTAGAGATGGCTTGGTTAAACCACTGACCTGAAAACACATCCACAGACTCATGATTGTCATTCAGCAGGGGTAGAATGTGACACAGTTGTGTTTGAAATATAATTAATATTTTAAACAGGTCATCTACAATCATTTTTCATACACATATACATTATATTTAATTAAACTTAGTATTTTAAAGTATGCTACATGTGTATCAGCAAAACATATATCAACTTATGTAATTTTTCTCCATTTAGTGACTAATTGCCAAAAGATGCAACAATAATCACAATTTTAACAGCAATTGACGTCTAAATAAGCCACATGCTTTTCACCTCTTATGACACTTTCATCATTGTAGTAAACTTAACTAGAAATGGCGAGGCAGAGGCTGACGCGTATCCCCACCCCGCATGTTTGACCACGGGGCGCCCCATAGTTGGTAATGGGTCCATGCATAGTTGAGATTGACCGTATTGTCATAAGAGAAGTTCAGTATCAATTAGAAGTGAATCGGTGTAGAAATGAAGAAATTATAGTAAAAGACAATTTTGGGTGGGTGTGGCCTATTATGGGCGGGGTGCCCCAGGGTTGGTAAAGGGGCCATACATAGTTGAGATTGACCTTATTGTCATAAGAGATGTTCAGTATCAATTTGAAGTAAATCGGTGTAGAAATGAAGAAATTATAGTAAAAGGCAATTTTGGGTGGGCATGGCCTATGTGGGCGGGGCGTCCCAGGGTTGGTAATGGCGCCATGCATGGTTGAGATTGACTGTATTGTCATAAAAGAGGTTCAGTATCAATTTGAAGTGAATCGGTGTAGAAATGAAGATATTATAGTAAAAGGCAATTTTGGGTGGGAGTGGCCTATGTGGCCGGGGCGCCCCAGGGTTGGTAATGGGGCCATGCATATATGAGATTAATTGTATTGTCATAAGAGAGGTTCAGTATCAATTTGAAGTGAATCAGTGTAGAAATGAAGAAATTATAGTAAAAGGCAATTTTGGGTGGGCGTGGCCTATGTGAGTGTGGCCTACTATGGGCGGGGCACCCAGGGTTGGTAATGGGGCCATACATAGTTGAGATTGACCGTATTGTCATAAGAGAAGTTCAGTATCAATAAGAAGTGAATCGGTGTAGAAATGAATAAATTATAGTAAAAGACAATTTTGGGTGGGTGTGGCCTTTTATGGGCGGGGCGCCCTAGGGTTGGTAATGGGGCCTTAACTAGTTGAGATTGACTGTATTGTCATAAGAGATGTTCAGTACCAATTTGAAGTAAATCGTTGTAGAAATGAAGAAATTATAGTAAAAGACAATTTTGGGTGGGCGTGGCCTATATGGACGGGGCGCCCCAGGGTTGGTAATGGGGCCATGCATAGTTGAGATTAACTGTATTGTCATAAGAGAAGTTCAGGATCAATTTGAAGTGAATCGTTGCAGAAATGAAGAAATTATAGTAAAAAGCAATTTTGGGTGGGCGTGGCCTATGTGGGCGGAGCGCCCCAGGGTTGGTAATGGGGCCACGCATAGCTGAGATTGACCGTATTGTCATAAGAGAGGTTCAGTATCAATTTGAAGTGAATCGGTGTAGAAATGAAGAAATATAGTAAAAGGCAATTTTGGGTGGGCGTGGCCTATGTGGGCAAGTGCCCTAGGGTTGGTAATGGGGCCATGCATAGCTGAGATTGACCGTATTGTCATAAGAGAGGTTCAGTATCAATTTGAAGTGAATCGGTGTAGAAATGAAGAAATAATAGTAAAAGGCAGTTTTGGGTGGGCGTGGCCTATGTGGCTGGGGCGCCCCAAGGTTGGTAATGGGGCCATTCATAGTTGAGATTGACCTTAGTGTCATAAGAGAGGCTCAGTATCAATTTGAAGTAAATCTGTGCAGAAATGAAGAGTTAATGTAAAATAACATAAAAAAAATGAGTGAAAATCTCTGACCCGGCCCCGCCCCAACCCCCATAACTTTTGACCCAGGGGTCAGATCAAAATTCCGTCACTGTCACCGTCGCACATATGCTCATAGCTACCATGTAAGTAAGTTTCAAGGTTCTAGTGCTAATTGTGTAGGAGGAGCAGGTGGCCAGGACGGACGGACAGATGCACATCAATACAATATCCCCGCTTTTTCTCCGAAAAACGTGGGGATAAAAATCTAGAGTTTGATTTAACCTTTTAAACTACAACTAATGTAAAGTTTTTTTCAAAAACTACTTCACTCACAGAAGATAAGGTATCTTTGTTTTTTTCCTGTATTTCTTTCACTTTGGCCTTCATTTTCTCTTTCCTCTCATTCTCCTCTTGTAGTGCTTTTTCCTGCATGGCCTTGTACCTGTTCAACATGACCTGGGCAGGGGAAGGCTTTGGCTGTGGTCGATCTTCAAGTTTTTTCTTCCGCACATCCTGAACGATTAACAAATAAGAAATATAAATCAGTCCTTTGCAAGTCTGCAAACTTGACACAAAAACTGTTTGCATTGTTAACAAACTCAATCTATCAATATATCTTGAAGGCAAAGTGTTTATCACAGGCTATACCTTTATTTCCCATAATGTTTGATCCCATTATGAATATTTTATCTTAAAAAGAGCAAGATAACAATTTTAAACAAGTTATTGGCTATATATTCTCAAATGAAATGTGCACATTATTTTGGCGAAATAACTAAATGAAATGTCACACAGGATGAGAAAACCTGGCCTAATGTATACGAGTAAAGTTTTGTCCCAGATTAGCCTGTGCAGCCTGCACAGGCTAATCAGGAACGACACTTTCTGCCTTGACTGAATTTTCATTTAGAAGAGACTTCCTTTCATTTTCACGAGGCTGCTCACTACTGAATGCTATTGTGCGTACCGGATCCGACTCTTTTAGAGCAACCCTCTTCTTGCCTATCACAGATGCAGGGGCAGTGTCTAGGCTCATGAGGTCGCTTCAATTTCTGAAACAAGTGATCATAAACACTACAGTATAACAGTCCGTCACAGGGCTTCAAAATTTTCTTTAGCTAAATTGGCCTTGTAATAGCAAAAAATATTTTAATTTTTGCTATTTCATGGGTTCTTCATGAAGAAAATTATGTAGCCCAAATGATATTTCTTTAGCCAAATGAGTCAATTTGTAGCAATTGGTTAATTTGGTAAATGGCAGTTCATTCATTAATAATTAAGGTAAAATCTGTAGACTTCAATGCAGACAGCTACAGAGAATGTGTTTGTTATAACTATACCATCAAAATTATTCCTGTGTTCAAAAGTCACAACTTTTCAAGAACATTTCAAGCTTATTAAAATAACTGCATGTTAACTAAAACATTGCAATAATGTTTATATACTAAAATATGAAACATGAATATGCAAAAACTGCATAGTGTAGTTTTTATGAATGTACAAAAAGATCATTGAGTGTAAAAACAAATACTAGAAAAGTAAAAATCAATCACCTTTTTTTCGCCACCGCTAGTTGAAGCCTGTTTGGCATTTTCTTCATTGAAAATCCTCAGACATTCATCAAAAGGATCATCATCTTCAAACAATTTCTCCAAGTCTGAGTCATAGTCAGCGGTCCGTGACGGCTGCTCTATGTCGCTGTCAATATCCCCAAACAAGTCAACATCTAGATTCAGAATCTGCTTCTTTTTGGAGGATGTCGGTGAGAGAATTGTAGACTGTTTGGCAGATTTTGATTTTGAAGAAGAGTGATGACTATTCGATTTAGAGCTAGAATGAGATTTTGTTTTCGATGATGGATGACTGTGTGACTGACTAGAGCTGCTTCTGTGATGAGATTTATGTTGACCATGTTTCGAGCTTTTGTCACTGGATGTGTTGTGTTTTGAAGCAGATGATGATGATTTGTCTGTAGAATCCTTCGATGAGGTACGAGAATGATCCTTGGACGACATCCTTTCGTGTTTATGTTTTTGTTCAGATTTCAAAGAATTACTATGACTATGTTTTGAATCACTATGACTATGTTTTGAATCCCTATGATTATGTTTCAAATCACTATGACTATGTTTTTTTGATGAGCTTGATGATTTTGTCATGCCATTTTTGACAACTGACGAGGAACTCTTTTCACTGTCTTTTCTCTGTCTGGTTGATAATGAATTATGAGAACTGGATTCTTTATTAGAAGAACAAGACTTGTCTTTATGATTAAAATTTGCAGTATTATCAGATTTATTAGGAGTACATGCGCTTGACTTTATTTTGTCATGGGAATTAGTAATTTCTTTATGTTTATGTTTTTCACTTTTAGATTTATGATGAGACGATTTATGGCCTAATACTGTTTCTTTGTCATTAGTAACTCGACATTTCCCTGACGAATGAGACTTCTTTATTACATTGTGGTCTGTTTTTATACAAGGTTTTTGTTCATCTATATTAGCACAACCTTCTAGAACACTATCAAACTCCTGTTTGAATAAACTAAATATATTTTCATCTGATTTGTCAGATTTTACATCTTCATTAGTGGCATCCTTGCCTTTTGGCTTCAGCTTTTCATCTTCAGCACTTCTATCAGGATAATTAACAGTTCCGTCTGGGTTAAATTCTATTGGCGAAATTTCTTTACTCAAAGCAATGTCATTGTTTTCCTTTAATAAATCCGACTTTTTATCACAACTCTTGGTGGTATCACTTTTTAATCCAGACCCTCTAGCTTTCTCACTTTGATCATCAGACAAAAATCCGTCTGGAATACCAGAATGCTCTTCGTCTGAGAAACTTCCCTCAGCTACAGCCGGGCTGTAACTCACAGAGGCAAACTTTGGAATCTTTGCCAAACTACAACTGTCCTCGTTCCCATCTTCAGTCTCTGACTTGCGTTTGATTCCTGCAACTACAGGCTTAGCAAAGTCTGAAGGTGATTCTCTTGAGAGAGTTGAGGTGGATGCCACTGATGTCAAATTTGTTGAGAAGTTGCTGGCTGGGTCATATTCGCCATCAGAAGAAGGTCCATCAAGTAGTGCTAGATCATATTTGGATCTGCCTGAGCCAAGTTCACCCTTGTTTTTTTTCTGCTCAAGTTCATTCAAGGGTGTAGGATTATATGAAGGTGTTCCTGTAGGCTTATTTTTTGTCACTCCACTAGGCTTGCTGTGATTTCCCAGAATGCTTTTCTCCGTCTGAATGCTCTGTTCTATGTCCTTCAGAGTCCTCTGAAGTGAGGAGACTGGTAGACCATTTGTCGTGCTGTCATCACTGCCTGTGTAGAGATTAGATAATTTTTCTATTTCTACTCTGGCTGAAAACAGACACGTCACTTTTTGTATATTATTAATTGTTGACTATGTATCAATACATTTCATGTAAGAATAACTTAAGTACTTTTTGTTAAAGTTGTTGTTGTTCTTGCATTCTTTATTTGTATTTAAATATGAAAAAAAATAAGTATTTATTTTCAAAATAACACATGTCTGAATATATTTTCAACACACAAATCTATCTTCCTGTGTTATAAGGTAAATATATCCAGTTGTATTAATTCTTAGATGTTGTCATAGCATAATTAAAGCCAAAATACATAAATAAAACATGCATTGTAATCATATTCAAATATTTATATGCTAACTATTACATCTACTCCCATACATGTCTGGGATATGACTGATCAAGCCGTTTTAGCTGAGACATTGCACAACAACCTGCAATGTACTCTGAAGCTCAGTGTCAGACTATAAAATCGAACTCCAAAACAAGTCGGATTCAGAAAACAATTTAAGCGGATACCTTTCGCTTCTTCTTGCTTTGAATGTTTGAAATGACAATACGGCCGTTCGCAGAGCCCAAAAAGGAAATAGGGACATGATACATCCTTAAAAAGGCCTTTACTGGAAAACATTTTCAGTCTTTTTTTAGTTTAGCATTTTTGATGAAGGCTGCCATTTAACACTAGAACCTGGCTACTACATGTTGCCAGAATCAGAGCCGGGAACAATATAAGTCATATCGGTCTTCTATTGAAACGTGCGTTTAACGACGGACTTGAAAATACACGGGCACGATTTGCTTATGTTGTACAACGAAAACGTTCCTTTTAATTTAAAATTTAAGAACATAAGATACGAATCAATGAATCTGTTCGTTTTTTTAAATTCAAAATTGACCAAATTAGTAATGTTTGTGTTTTAAAAAGAGGACGTTATTTGATCAGTTATTTATAGATCCTTGGATTGAGTTAATCTATGACAAAACCTGTACTCATGACATCACAAACGTGTGTTGTTTTCGTTTTTGGTAAACTGCATCAAGTAAAGAATATAGATAGTTCCCACTGTATTACATCAATCTCATTTAACTTCTTAATGTCGACGTTCCATGCTGAGACATATGTCAAAATAGCCGTGGAAAAGCCAACGATATCTACTGTATATTGGCTGCAACGATGTCCATATTGTCTGCGTTGTAAACAACAATAAGTTTAATCTATACATACATTAATTATTCATACATATATTTTATATAATTATTGTAATACATTCTTAATTACTCATGTGTGCTCGTCAAAACTAATTATTATGTCTTCATCTTGATACAGAAAATCTAAATATGTGTATAATTATACTGCCATTTTAGCGCTAAAAACGATAAGTTTAAAAAGTTGATGGAGCCTACTACTTTCATACATATACTGTTAATTAAAACCTTTAAATTATTGATACGGTCATTCTCGAATTGCACACGTTTTTGCCTTATATCTCTATATTGGCTGCGTTTTCCTTCTATTTCTATATTGGCTGCGTGTTCCTTCTATTTCTATATTGGCTGCGTATTCCTTCTATTTCTATATTGGCTGCGTTTTCCAACGATTTCCATATTGGCTGCAACGATGGCTATATTGTCTGCGTTTCAAACAACAATACGATTAATATATACATACATTATTCATACATATATTTTATATAACTATTGAAATACGTTTTTAATTACTCATGTGTGCTCATCAAAACAAATTATTATGTCTTCATCTTGATACAGAAAATCTAAATACGTGTATAATTATACTGCCATTTAAGCGATTAAAACGATAAGTTTTAAAATTGTTTGGAACTTTACTACTTTCATACATGTAATGTTAATTAAAACCTGCGAATTATTGACACGGTTATTCTCTCGAATGTCACACGTTTTGCATTCTATTTCTATATTGGCTGCATATTCCTTCCATTTCTATATGGGCTGCGTTTTCCAACGATATCAATGACTGCAACGATGTCTATACTGGCTGCGTTTTATGACCCGATAACACAGCCTGCAATTTGCAGCCAGCGCTAAAATCTGCGTTTTATACACATCCGTTTTCGTCCCCTACCGGTGAAACCGGATGGGACTAATGGTTGCACTCTGTGCGTCTGTGAGTCTGTCTGTCACACTTTTCTGGATCCTTCAATAACTTTAAAAGTTCTTCATATTTTTTCATGAAACATGAAACATGGACAGATGGCAATATGGAGATTATGCACGTCATTTCATTTTGTTCCTATGTCAAGAATTCTGGTTGCTATGGCAACATATAGACTAGAAATATTGCTGAAAATTGTGGATCATGCGATAACTTTAAAAGTTCTCAATATTTTTTCATGAAACTTGAAACATGGATAGATGGCAATATGGAGGTTATGCACGTCATTTCATTTTGTTCCTACGTCAAGAATTATGGTTGTTATGGCAACAAATAGACTAGAAATATTGATGAAAATGGTGGAGTTTCACCGGTAGGGGACCATATTGCTTGACAATAGTCTTGTTCTATCTATCATTGTATATTTCTTTCGTGCTGTGCAAAAATATTGTTAAGATTATGTATTTGTATTTCTATACCCATGTAAATGTGTCTTTCTTTTATACTTTTACCTATACTTTTTTACTCTTGTTTTACTGTTTACATTTGTTATATAGTCGGTTCAAAAGCTTTGCAGCTTATGTTATTTGTTATTGTCTTGCCGACTCAAAATAAAATGTATTTGATTTGATTTGATTTGACAGAGACTAGTGTATTAAAGTGAATTGTGTTTTTTTAGTATTAGTGTACGTTAACCTACAGATGTAAACTTAAAACTGAAAGTACTCGTTTGTTTATAATCAAACGGATTGATTATTGAAAGTTAACAAGCCCGATTCAGTTGTTTATCTATAAGCACGATTTTGAATAGAAACAAACGAATGCTTTACGTTAGTAGCAATTCATTGGAGAATTATTTTAATATTGTGACTTGAACACTTCATACAGATCATGATTGACGTTCTAATTTTTGAACCTGGGAATGTCACTGGCAAGTAGACATTAGGTTTCTTAATATGACTTTAGTTAGTTAATGTGACAACGTTGAGTTAAAAGAATTTTATTATTTTACTTAACTCTGTTAACAAGTGTCTGAAGGTTTTTAAGACAATAAATAATACGCGCGTTTAGTAAATTACATTAGATTCTATTTCTGTAAAATAATTACCGTGTACACCATGGATGTAAAATGGTTACCGCAGCTGACAGTGAGTCAACTAGTGCTTACACTATTTGCAATATATGCGGTGTATTTAGTGTGCATATTTGCTGCATACATATGGAGAATTAACAGAATATTCAGGGACGTCCCGTGCAAACAGCGACATTGGCTGTATGGAAATATGCACCTGGTATAAGTTGTTTTAGTAATATATTATAAGACAATATACCTTCTTCAATTTATTTTTTGTATTATTTTCGATTAATCGAACATTAAGCATATGTCTAAATGCGCAATTATATTTGTGATCTGATATATCTTTGCAGGTCGAATGAAAACTGTCTTGTATGACACCCTTATGCCCGATAGTTCTGTTGCAATGGTAATTGGGTTGTTAAACGATGATACATGTCTTATATTACATGTTTAAAGTCATGATGGTATATTCGAGTTTTTTTTATTTGTTGTATAAATATATTTATTGAACGTTGTGAATTTGTGGCGATGCACATGAATGCATCCTGCTGCAGGCATGATGCTTAATTAATGCGTCTAATTCAAGTAATTGGCGTGCGTGGTTTAGTTTGCATAGCACGTGTAGAACTGCACTTCAGCATCATATGATGGTACATGAAAACACTTGTTATTCGCTTTATATACCATTAGTCACATACTTAAAGTGGTTATATCGACGATTCTTCTTCTAAATATCTACACATATCAAATGCCTATTCCAACTTTTAATGTTGATATTTATTTAGTGAAAAGTGACAAATTGGTGAATTTCTTATTATAAAAAAAATTGTATATGGGAAAAATATTTATGACACCATTAGGATTCGAACTTGCGCTCATAAAAATCTCTTCACACTGTAATGATATGTTTATGACACTCTGTAATGATATGTATATGACACTCTGTAATGATATGTATATGGCACTATAGTTCCGTTCTTAACTGTGCGCCTGCGTTATGGACTCGTTATGTACATTTTATTTATAGATAAATACTGCTTCTACTAAAAGCTAAATGCAATGACTATTGTAAGCGAACGAGATGGAAAATTTGCTTACCAGTATTTACCGCGAGGTTGAATGACCTCACCCCTAAATTCCATATTTGTTATTGGCCGATAATCAAATGCATATCGAACAACAATCCATAAGTTTGCGCTGCTCATTTCAGCTGCCCACGACGTGTAGCGAGGACCGGCTCCTGTTCAGCCTCGGCATGACAAATGAGTTCAAGCGCTATTACGTCTGGTGGGTGACCTTCGCCAAGGCGTCGCTAACCGTCTGCCATCCGGAAACTGTCCGAGTGGTCATGAAATCGTCTCGTATGTTGATTAACAAGTCACATTTGTAATTAAATAGTTTACTGTAGTTTTTGATCGGCTTTAATCCAGGCATTTGATGTCATGAACAAATATACCGCGTGAAGATATTCGATTCAAATAGGCTATTTATATATATAATATTGTTAAGTAATTATCAGTTTATATTTTCAGTTTTATCTCTATAGAAGTGGTTTTTAATCAAAAACAAGATTACATCGATATTTGTTTTAGTTTCTCAGAAACTTAACATTCTTGTGCTCTAGTTATCTGTGAGCAAAGATCTATAAATAAACTTGTAATACATAAATTTATTTATAGATGTTTGGTATGAGCAGTTAATTTTGGTCAAGCTGTGTGATATAGAGCTCCTCAAAACCAGTTTGAACGATTGACCCCCCCCCCCCTCCCCCGCCACCCAGAGTTTGGACAGTTCGTGTTATTTTCCTTTGGTTCAATTAATTTTACTTTCGCAGTTATTGCTGTTGTTTTGTCTATCCCAAATTCACTACATAATGCGTTAAAAGATTTGTTCTAGAGCCCAAACCCACGGGATTCGGTGGCGTCTACAGGTTCGGGCTCCCGTGGCTGGGCGAAGGGCTCCTGATCGCGAAGGGCGACAAGTGGGCGCGCTCCAGACGCCTGCTGACTCCCGCCTTTCATTTCGACATCCTCAAGCAGTACATCGCCGTGTACAATGACGCAACGAATCAGCTGGCGGTAGGTTATCATTATTGTTTCTCTTACTTGAAGGTGGAATTACAACTTAATTTGATTCATTTGGGTTGATTATTGTGACAGCCTCATTAAGAGACCAGTTAAAATACGAAAAGGGTCATTTTCACGGATATTGGCATGTATTGAAGTTTGTCATAAAATGCTTTATATTGATAAATGTAAACATTTGATCTAAAAAACTTCAATTAAAAAAAAAAGAATAAAAAGTAACCCTCAAATGGGCTCGAACCACTGACCTCTGGAGTCCTGGAGTAAAAGTCTACCGCTTAGACCGCTCGGCCATCCATGCAATGATGGATGTATTTTATACTTTATATAAGCAATCCTGGTAGTTTCACAAAATTTAACGACAACAACAGAACTCTCTAAATTATTCAATAGTTTCGCGTTGCAACGCTTTATTATTTTCAGGTTTTTACATCGTCAAAAGATGCATATAATGGATATTTTAGAGCATGGTAAATGTTTAGTCGAACTGTTTCCTCAAAAATATCATAACTAAAACGAATCTGATACAAAAAAAATATTTTGTCAATTTACCAAAACGTGAAAATGCCCCTTTAACATCTTTGTACGTGTATATATACGCATAGTAATTCTATAACAGAAGTTGTTCTCCCTTTGTAATTAAATGTAATTGCTTTTAAAACTATAGCCATGCCGTTACATGACGTTGATGTATTGTGCTATTAATTAATTCAATTATTGAACACAATACGACCGTTTTTTTTAATTATCTTTTTTTTTAATTTGCGACAATGCGACCTTATTTCTGCGTGCTTCGAATCGAAGGTTAATATGACCAAGAATGTAGATCCATGTAAGTTCTTATACAATACCAGGTTGACATATTGTTTGTTGTTACTCACTTGTACAATCATATATATATATTTTTAAACACTTTTTAAAACAGTTTATTTGTTTGCCTTAAAAATAAACCGAAAACTTACCATTGAGTTATACTTGGTTAAATTTGATTTTGCGATAAGAAATATTCTAAACCCATATATGCAGCTGAGATGCAAGAATCTAATATTGGATTTACAAATTCAAAAGTGAATGATTAAAAATGGTACACTTTGACCAGCATATCTTCCAGTTTGAATTCATAGTGGCAGACTCGAAGTTCGAATCTTTGTGACGTAGTGTCTTAGTGATTTTAGTAATAAATCTTAATAATTTTCGTAAACTAACATCAAATTAAACACATGATACATATCTAAAATAGAGCTATTTGAAAAATAGAGAGACGGGTACAATATCAGAATAATAACAGACATCTCGTACAATAAAAGTTACACAAAATTTTGCACATGTATTACAAATATTGTTTACCACACCAGTATTTTCGGAGTGAATGATTCACAATCCAATTGATCACTAAGCAGTGCTTAGACTTAGCCTCATTTTCATACATATATAATTGCTTGCAGACAGCGGCCTTTTGAAGTGTCTCCATTTGGTCTTTATTAACGCAGATCTATATTTCTTCTTTTTTTGAACCAAGGACAATATCGAAAAGTTTGTAGACAGTGGTAAAAAGTTTGACGTGTTCCCTCACGTCAGTAATCTCACGCTCGACATCATCCTGAGATGTGCTTTCTCATACCAGACTGACTGCCAACAAGATACTGGGTAAGGTAGTTGTGTTATACATACCTTCGTTTACTCATGGTAAAATCCTTTATACATATCCCTGCGTAATATGTCATGACGTTGTAACGGCGCGGCGGCTTTTATATGTAACAAGGGGTTTCCGGCAAACCATTAGGCCAGCATTTTTTTACGGGAAATTTTTCAACAAAAATTGAGTCGGGGGGAATAAATAAAAATAAAAATAAAATCATGAAAAGTGAGCAGTCTACCAAAAAAAATAAAACTGTCTAAACTTATTTTTTTTTGAAAATTAAAAATTAAGCCAATTTAGCCTTATGTATACTTGCATTAACCTTTAAGAGTTTTATATATCTTATTACACTGTTGTAGAAGCTTTTTATAATAATAGTAAACATTTTTTTATATATATTTATATGTAAAAGCACCTTTCGCATGTATTGTACTATATTGCTTCAATAGAGACCATTAACCACGCCAGGTGTGTAGTGTATTATATTGATCGTTAAACTTTTGTTGAGTGTTAATCATATGTATGTTTATAACAAATATAGCATGCATTTGACTTAAATAAAAAAGAATTGAACACTTTTTAAATTGTTTAATAGCTTTAAATAACAACCAACTTTGTAACTTTCATCCATGGGTGGAATATGCACACTAAAAATACCTTTAATATACAACAGACTTGCTTTATATCATGATAATTTGTATCAATCATGAGAAAAAATGAGCCACATAACAGGAAATTGGACCTAAGGGTGATTGCGACCATTTTGGCTCCAAAAGAGCAGTCTGATCAGGATCCAAACTGTTCAACATAATTGTCATTCAGTCAGTATTTCTAAAGATGTTAAGCGAACACTTTGGATCCTGATCAGACTGCGCTTGAATTGATCTTGATCCAAACTTTGTGTAGTGAAAGTTCTAGTACATAAAATGTGAATATTTTATTTAAGAGACCGTTATAGACTTGTAAAAACATGTGCTGCATTTCATTTTATATTCAGAGAGAGTTATAGTGTTTAAACAGTTTATGTAAAGTGAACACAAAAGGCATGACTACAATATTTGGTGTGTAACATCGTTATGAGGTTCTCTTTGAAGTTTGTTCAAATCATGCAGAATATTTGCCCTCCTTAGGGGTTACTGTTTTGCTTATAAATATAAATAATATAATCATTCTCTGAAACCGCAAGGTCCTTTGGTTTGTTGCGTTGCATGCCAACCATATAGTGGTTCTTTTCTTAGTTTCCTCAAAGCATGTCTCCGTGGTCAAAACTGTTTGCGCTTCAGGGGTCAACTGATTTATATAGATTAATGTCTTTGATAATCCCTAACAACACAGACACCGCAATGGTCAGGGGTCAATATTTGGTGTGTACCATGTTAGTGTTTTCTTCTTCTAGGTGTGATCAAATCATACATTTGGAGTTAAAAATAACCCGTCCTTGTTTCACATGCTTAATATTTACTGATAATAAAGAGTTAAACAATATTATTCTCTCAAAACGCATGGGTTAGGTGATAATTATTTTGTATGTGACATTGTATGGCGGTTATCTTCGTAGGTTTTGTATCATGTCCATTGGCTTCACATTAGCCCCAACAAAATATTGAGGTAAAAGACACAATATACCTAGAAACCTAGATTTATTTCATTGAACATTTTCTTAAGTGAAAGCCGTATAAAGAATTAAATAGCACATGTAGCAAGGATTTAAATTGTTCTAGTATAATTACTCTGCTGACTGTATATAACTTACTCGCAAGATTAATTATATATAGAGCACAACTTTTGAACTATGTAATTGTATATTTTAAAATAGTATTTTATTTTAAAAATTTCGTAAAAGACTCACAGTTTTGTCAAAATAAAATGGTGTAAACTTTTGCACATATTATTTTGTTCCTCTCTTATTCACAGTTTAAGTTCAAATGAAAATTTCTATGGAATGTGTTGTCTGTATTATTTTAAGGAGAAACAGCAATAACATGTTTTGGATATATAATAAACAGAGAGAGCTATATAAATGTGAAGATAATAATAACCCTTGGATTAAATACAAAGAGCCGATTGAGCACCAGGGCCCTTGCTACACTTTGGGGGATTGGGGCCGGGGCCCTTAGAGGGGGGAATTTCACGTTGTTTTCGACGAAAAGGGGAAGTTTACAAGATCTTTTCACCAATCATTCAACACTTAATATTGCTCTATTTTAATGTACTTTTTACATAAATATACATTTAATCAAAGGTTTATAGCAAGACACCAGCTGGCAACATAGGTATAAAAGTAAAAAAAATATATTTATTTTTTGTTTTGGAGGGGGGAATTTTTAGGTGAAATATGGGGGGGGGGGAAAGTATACTATTTTAAGGTGGGAATGGGGCCGAATTTTGGCCCCAAAAACGGCCAAACGAGGGCCCTGAGCACATTTATCAACAGAGCCTGAGGTGTGATAAATTTATTTGCATTCCTTGCAGTACAAATCTTGCAGTATGAAAACATTATTTACAGTTGATAGAACATCATATTTCGGCTAAATAATAACTCATTTTTGGAAAAATAATGTCAAGAAAAATAAATAAAACTTTCTTGTGACTTTGACGGACATACGAACATCTGGACCCAATGTTATTTTCTTCAGAAGCTGTGTTGCATACTTTTTTTCTAAATAAAGAATATATATATGGGTGGATGGGGAATGGGATTATTGATGCAAGTACCTGTGGTTCAGTCCTCATGTTCATTATAAAGAAACGTAAAGTAGTACTTCTTTGACATTTTCGGGATGTTGATTTTTATCTATAAAAATATTACAGGATATGCATTTTAATTAATACGCGTATTTATAAAACCTACCCAAAACTATTTAACACACCGAAAGTTATTGATGGTGACACCGCTGCATCATCTGCAAAAACTCTAATTATTTTTAATTTCGTATCACATAATATGGGAATGATGTCAACGTGGTGTTCTGAAGATTAACTTTTCTAATTGAAATTGTTTCTGCTCCGTTTTTAATTAATTTGATTTTTAAATATGCTACATTTGTCTCGTTGATGTTAATGTCCGCCATTTCGGAAATGCAATATTAAAATCATTTGTTAAATACTCACCGATCGGCTAAAAGCGTGTGGTATTTGCTGCAATAGCCAATGAAAATCGCTGACGCTTTACAAGTCGAATTGCCACAACGAAACAACCCGTATTATAAACAAATTTTGAACAACACTTTCGGCAATCTGCGCAATTTTTTTTCTAGTTTTGGATAAAATACTAGGTCGGCGGGTGAAATGTAAATATAAAAAAAAACGAAAGTGATTTTTATTTGTATTTGTCGAAAAATATGGTCGGTCGCTCCCGTAAAACAGATAATAAAAAATGCTGGCCTTACACGCTATATTTGACGTACCGTATATGTTAAAATGTTTGACCTTGGACGATAAATTATTAAAGATAAGTACAGTCGTTCAGAAAGTGTTCACTTTGTCAGTGGACAAACACAGTTTTAACACTGTCAGTGTTGTTTGAATGATCTTTAAACCAACATCAGTAGTTATAAAGCTGATGAAATATCTGATATTACCAACGCAATGAATAATATATATACATTATGTAAAGACTGTTTAATACCGCATTTAATGTGAGGTAGATATATTTATAGTTAAATCAAAATAATATATTAGCACGAACTTAATGCCCATTGAGGCTCAACGAACCGTGATAACGCAGTTATTTACCGGTGAAAAACAAAGACTACTTTTAAAACATATAGAATGTATACGGTACATGTATTCTTATATGTTCTTATACGCCCAGTTCATCGCGGCATCCATACGTACAGGCAGTGGAGGAGCTGGTGATGGCTTGGGCGGATCGAAGCCGGACCCCCTGGCTGTACCCAGACTGCGTGTTCTACCTCACACCGATGGGTCGCAAGTTCAGGCGAAACTGTGACTTCGTACACAAGGTGGCCGTGGAGGTCATTGACAAGCGGCGAGAGGCGTTGGTGAGTTTATGTTGAGGACATAGTATATGAGTGATAATTGGAGGCGAGAGGCGTTGGTGAGTTTATGTAGCGGACATAGTGTATGAGTGATAATTGGAGGCGAGAGGCGTTGGTGAGTTTATGTTTCGGACATAGTGTGTGAGTGATAATTGGAGGCGAGAGGCGTTGGTGAGTTTATGTTGCGGACATAGTGTATGAGTGATAATTGGAGGCGAGAGGCGTTGGTGTGTTAATGTTGCGGACATAGTGTATGAGTGATAATTGGAGGCGAGAGGCGTTGGTGAGTTTATGTTTCGGACATAGTGTGTGAGTGATAATTGGAGGCGAGAGGCGTTGGTGAGTTTATGTTGCGGACATAGTGTATGAGTGATAATTGGAGGCGAGAGGCGTTGGTGTGTTAATGTTGCGGACATAGTGTATGAGTGATAATTGGAGGCGAGAGGCGTTGGTGAGTTAATGTTGCGGACATAGTGTATGAGTGATAATTGGAGGCGAGAGGCGTTGGTGAGTTTATGTTGCGGACATGGTGTATGAATGATAATTGGAGGCGAGAGGCGTTGGTGAGTTTATGTAGCGGACATAGTGTATGAGTGATAATTGGAGGCGAGAGGCGTTGGTGAGTTTCTGTTGCGCACATAGTGTATGAGTGATAATTGGAGGCGAGAGGCGTTGGTGAGTTTATGTTGCGCACATAGTGTATGAGTGATAATTGGAGGCGAGAGGCGTTGGTGAGTTTATGTTGAGGACGTAGTATATAAGTGATAATTGGAGGCGAGAGGCGTTGGTGAGTTTATGTTGCGGACATAGTGTATGAGTGATAATTGGAGGCGAGGGGCGTTGGTGAGTTTATGTTGAGGGCATATTATATGAGTGATAATTGGAGGCGAGAGGCGTTGGTGAGTTTATGTTGCGCACATAGTGTATGAGTGATAATTGGAGGCGAGAGGCATTGGTGAGTTTATGTTGCGGACATAGTGTATGAGTGATAATTGGAGGCAAAAGGCGTTGGTGAGTTTATGTTGCGGACATAATGTATGAGTGATAATTGGAGGCGAGAGGCGTTGGTGAGTGTATGTTGCGGACATAGTGTATGAGTGATAATTGGAGGCGAGAGGCGTTGGTGAGTTTATGTTGCGGACATAGTGTACGAGTGATAATTGGAGGCGAGAGGCGTTGGTGGGTTTATGTTGCGGACATAGTGTATGAGTGATAATTGGAGGCGAGAGGCGTTGGTGTGTTTAAGTTGCGGACATAGTGTATGAGTGATAATTTTGTTTTTAGTGCTTGCGGTTCCTCCCCATCATAAAATTACCATCGCATATAGGAGACATCGCATATAGGAGACATCGCATATAGGAGACATGTACATTGGGTGTTACCATCGCATATAGGAGACATGTACATTGGATGTTACCATCGCATAAAGGAGACATGTAAATTTGGTGTTACCATCGCATACAGGAGACATGTAAATTGGGTGTTGGCAATGATATTGCAATATAATAAAGTATTTAGAGTTTTCATGGAAGAATGTGCGTTTGATTTCCCGTTTTGAAATACAATCGGCACAACACCACGTGTGCTCTATAATAATGCTTTCTTGATATGAGTGTTGTGGTGCGATGATATCTCTTTATTTATTTTTATAACATTTATTACAATTTATTTTAGAAATGTTGTCAACTTCTATAATGCCATGCAGAAATGGCATTAGCAGTTAAGCATAGAAGATTCAATTACCACGTTACGTATGTTGTACTATAAAGCTTTCTTGATATGATGGCCACATGTGTTGCGATGATATCTCTTATATTTATTACAATTTTCTTATAAACTTTATCAACTTCTAGAATGCCATGCATGCAGGAATGTCATAAGCAGTTAAGCATGGAATATTCAATAACCTTATTTCTAGGCTTGTTGTCTATTCAGCAAAAGTCTGGAAAAGAGCCAGAGAAGAAGTACCTAGATTTTCTAGACATACTTTTGAAAGCTAAAGATGACAATAACGTGGGCCTGTCACCGATGGAAATACGAAACGAAGTGGACACGTTCCTCTTTGAAGGTACCGTCACATCACAAGGACATTTATTTAATTTATGCAATTTTGAAATCGATGAAACTTAATATTCATCTCTAAATAAATATCAAGATAAATGCTGACATTATATCAAACACATTTTGTATCGAAAATGCTTGTATATGTCAATATCTCACCTACAAAAATGACCTAATCAGATTGGCTTAGAGCGGTCACGCGCTCATGGAGTATTTATCATACACCCCGAGTTATGTTCCTACTACACGAGAAATCGAGTAGTCGGTTAAGATATAATCGTTACACCGTTAGTAACTGACGGTGTATGGAATACACACTCTCAGTATCTTAATACCAGACGAGAGCGAAAATTACTGAGGGTGTATATCCCATACTTCGTGAGTTATTAACGGTGTAACTAATAATATATATTTGTGTGGGGGACAGTGGGGTAAACAGTTCAAGTTGGGCTCGAACGTGCAATATGAATTCAAAATATTAGAAAATAAACATCTTTTTTTCGAAAGCCATGCTCTGTTTTTAGATTTTGGTCCATTCATCGGTAATGATTATAAACTAACATATTGACCACACATTTGTTCTTTCAGTCTTGTATAGATGTCGTAAAGGTTGCGTTGTCAAGAGCTTTTAATCGTTTGCTTATTTATATTCCTGTTGATAATTGCACACGCTTAAGTTCGTTGATCATCATGCAGGTCACGACACCACTGCCAGCGCTCTGTCCTGGGCCCTGCACACGCTGGCGAAACATCCCGAACATCAACGGAAATGTCAGGCGGAGATTGACGACATTTTGAAAGACAGAGGCTCAGACGAAATCCTGCAGTTTGTTGAATACTATAATTATATTCTACACTTAATTAATTTCACCCCCGGAAACCCGATATGGTGTGAAAAGTTGGATGTGCTAGGAAAAGTTGCCGATAGATTTCGATGAATTTCGGTAGGGTAAGTAAATCCAGTTCTATAATGTTTAAAGGAATTTTTGAATTAAAATATATTTTGGTTTATGCAAAGGAGGTATTACCATGTATGTTAGAACATTCTGGTTATTATTATTCAGGATTTATTGAAATATGGCTATTTAAAGTGGACGATGTGGGGATTTGTCCCATATTTAGCACTTTATTTACAAATTTCTTTAAAGGTATGCCATTGAAAAAGTTTTTGCGCCGATAATTAAATTAACCAATGTCCCCGAGTAACATTTCTGCCAGGGTTTCTTAAAAAAATCGTATTGATGGAAAAATTCGACTTAACATTCAACATGCTGATGAAAAAATAATATGACATGGTGCAGTACAAAGATGTCGAGATATGACATGAGTGCAGTTCATTTATGAACTTGAAAGCTCACTATTACAGCTGATTTATGCCCACTCTGATGCATTGTAGATCATTTTCATTGAACTTTGAGGTTTTATAATTATATCCGTTCTGAAGCTTAGTTAATTTCCAGCTCATTTGTATCTTTTATATTGTTTGAAAATCATTGTAAATGTAAAGCAATTGATTAATACAGGTAAAAATATACGTCAGGTAGGCAAACTTAACATTTATAATAATATTTTCTGCCTATAGTTGAAATTATGGGTAGACTTTCATAAATCTGAACTAAATTTGGATCTATTATACATGACTTCAAGTTGACAGGTTTGCAAACATCTCCGACAATGCACGCGTGTAAATGTTTGTTTCTTTTCGATCGTTTTGGTAATGATATATGCAAAATGTAAACATTTATTTTCAAAACCCAATCCACGCCTCAATCGTATGTGAATTTGCATAGATAACACGCAATTTTCATCTGATGAAGCCCAAGGCCTTGAAGGAATATATTCAGCCAGATTTCAGCAAATTATAACATTTAAAACTAGGGCGTACTTTCCATTAAGTAATATGCTAAGCATATTTCACCAGCACCCTTTCCATTCGAGTTTTTTGTTGTTTTCAGTCTTCATTCGGTAACTAATTTATCGTCTATGATTTCAATTGTATGGGTAGATGGAGTTACCCCTTCATATGTTCGAGTCCGATAACCGAATAATCCGGTAGCACTATCAAGTTCCAGCTGCTTGTAACGTATTGTGTCGTTTTTGTGACCAATGTTAAAGTGTTTGACAGTTTCGTTCAATGATATCAACTTCTTGGGACAGTAAAAGCAAGTGAAGGCAAACATGTTGACCTGAAACAAAAATAATGAGATATAGGTTATGATTTAACAGTGTATAGTGTGTAAATATGAGAGTACGGAATACCGTTAGGGCGATCGTGGTTACACATTAAAATCCAGAGGGCGACAATGCGATAGTACGATGACGACAGTGCGACAATACGATGACGACAATGCGAAAGTACGATGACGACAGTGCGACAATACGATGGCGACAATGCGACAACGCCATAGTACGATGGCGACAATGCCATGGTACGATGTTATAATTTGCTGAAATCTGGCTGAATATATTCCTTCAAGGCTTGGGGCTTCATCAGATGAAAAATGCGTGTTATCTATGCAAATACACATAATATTGAGGCGTGGATTGGGTTTTGAAAATAAATGTTTACATTTTGCATATAATTATCATTACCAAACAGAACGAAAAGAAACAAACATTACACGCGTGCATTGTCGGAGATGTTGGCAAAGCTGTCAACTTGAAGTCATGTATAATAGATCCAAATTTAATTCAGATTTATGAAAGTCTACCCATAATTGGAACTATAGGCAGAAAATATTTGTATAAATGTTAAGATTGCCTACCTGACGTACCGGTATATTTTTTACCTGTATGAAACAATTGCTTTACATTTACAATGATTTTCAAACAATAAAAAAAGATACAAATGAGCTGGAAATTAACTAAGCTCCAGAACGGATATAATTATAAAACCTAAAAGTTCAATGAAAATGATCTACAATGCATCAGAGTGGGCATAAATTAGCTGTGAGCTTTTAAATTTATAAATGAACTACACTCATGTCATATCTCGACATATTTGTACTGCACCATGTCATATTATTTTTTCATCAACATGTTGAATGTAAAGTCGAATTTTTCCACCAATACGATTTTTTAAAGAAACCCAGGCGGATATGTAACTCGGGGACATTGGTTAATATAATTGTCGGTGCAAAAACTTTTTCAATGGCATACCTTTAAAGAAATTTGTAAATAAAGTGCTAAATATGGGACAAATCCCTGCATCGTCCACTTTAAATAGCCATATTTCAATAAATCCTGAATAATAATAACCAGGATTTTTCTAACATACATGGTAATACCTCCTTTGCATACACCAAAATATATTTTAGTTCAAAAATTCCTTTAAACAATTATAAAACTGGATTTACTTACCCTACCGAAATTCATCGAAATCTATAAGGCAACTTTTCCTAGCACATCCAACTTTTCACACCATATCGGGTTTCCGGGGGTGAATTTGAAAACACTATTTTATCAATGCTATTTGCTTATAGAAAAGATGATACACTTAATAGATTTGAAAGTATTCACTGGAGAACTTGGTGAAAAAAAAACACATTTATAAATACATTTAGTTTACAAACAAAAAACGCAACCGCAATTATAACAAAATTTTACATGCACAGTTAGTTCATAAATATCAATTCACCATTTATTGAACACATTCGATAGTAGGTCGGGACACGAGCTCGACAGGCGGTTTTAAGTTTTGATTGCCAACGGCCCGGAGAATCGGAACTTTGCAGTTTCTAGCCTTGAACAATTTGCACGATTTCTAGAACTCTCCCGCTTCATAATTATTTAAATAAATCTTAGTCAAAGGTGGTCCACGACAGCTAGGTCGAACAAACAAAACCAAATAAATAATGGACCACGCTCCGTGAAAAGGAGGTTTAATGCATGTGCGTAAAGTGTCGTCCCAGATTAGCATGTGCAGTCCGAACATGCTTATCAAGGACGACACTTTCCGCTTTAATTGATTTTTTCGTTTTAAAAGAGACTGTTCTTGACGAAAATTAAGACGGAGTTAAGACGGAAAGTGTCAACTTTCCGTCCCTGATTATCAAGTGATTACTGCACAGACTAATCTGGGACGACACTTTACGCACATGCATTAAACCTCCTTTTTACAGAGCACGGCCCTTACTGTACAAGTGCTCGTTCTTTGACGTTGTATTGATAATTTCTTACTGATGTTTGCAGTTCTGACCTTCCGAAGTTAGAGTACCTGACCATGTGTATCAAGGAGAGCATGCGAGACAATCCGCCGGTGCCGATCATCCAGAGGGAATTCACCAGCGATTTCACAATAGACGGCAAAACGTTTCCAGGCACGATTTACGCATTTTTGACATTAATATTAAAAATATGCTTTCCTGTGGTTGCAGCATACCTTGTATGCACCCGGTAGGGTGGCATATAGCAGTTGAACTGTCCGTCAGTCCGTCTGTCTGTCTGTCAGTCAGTCTGTCCGTCCGAAAACTGTAACATTGGCCATAACTTTTGCAATATTGAAGATAGCAACTTGATATTTGGCATGCATGTGTATCTCATGGAGCTGCACATTTTGAGAGGCTAAAGGTCAAGGTCATCCTTCAATGTCAAAGGTCAAATAAATGGGGGGTACATAGTGTTTCACAAACACATCTTGTTCTAATATAATGTTAATTAATGGTTTGCAGCAATACCAGTGGAATCTCATAAGTTTTTGAAGGAAGATGTCATAAAGAATAATAGTTCTTAGTTGGCCATTTGTAGGCCATAAAAAATTCTACCATTCTCAAAGGCAATATAAAATAGTTTGAATTTCATGAAGATTCCAAATATTATATATATTTTAATATATTATTCACTAGTTTGTGTTTTAAGGTTAATTTTTTAAATATTGTGTCAGACAAATACCACTATAATTTATCGACGCACGAACATATTGCACAGTTTTATGGCATATATCTGCTATTATTTATTTTAAGCTATTTCATTTTAAGCTATCACCGACAGTATTAATTTATTTCAACCACTTCGTGTTTAAAGCAATGATTTTCGTGTCTGATTTATAATATTCGCATAGTTTTGCGCCCGTTAAAAAAATAAATAAAAATAAACGGAAATAATTGTAGGAACACCCGTGACAGTCGGACGGGAGGTTTGGTGGTCTACAGGAGAACGATGTCCGCTAAATACAATAAACAGTTTAAATCGGTTTATCATGAAACTTGGTTATTATGTTTATGGGTGTAATATGTCCGCCATGTTCGATTCCAAGCCATATGGCACGAGCGCTTTTGAATCATCGTCCTTGAATAAAAGGAAAAATAGCCAAATTCACTCTGAACAAAACCTCTGCTCAATTACTAGAATTTGGTTTGAGATTTTATGCTGAAATTGTGTTTTTAAGTAACTTAGCTACACACCTAACTTGAGATTGCACATAATTAAAGTATTTTAATTAGATTAGATTGATATTTTACACGTTGAAGACTTTGGTTTTTGGCACTGCCATGTTTATTGTACCGTGTTTTCCTGTCTTATCCTTTTGCATAAAAAAATGAATAAATCGTTCGATGATAAATTTTACTAAAATTTTTAACGGTCATATTGTGTGACAATCTGACACCATGGTGTAAAGATTATCTAAGAAACATGCTCGGAAGACTTCATAACAATATCAATAACATCTCGATCATAACTAACCTTATTTTACAGCCGGAACGACCGTTTCCCTCCAGTTATTCGGCCTCCATCATAACAATATCAATAACATCTCGATCATAACTAACCTTATTTTACAGCCGGAACGACCGTTACCCTCCAGTTATTCGGCCTCCATCATAACAATATCAATAACATCTCGATCATAACTAACCTTATTTTACAGCCGGAACGACCGTTACCCTCCAGTTATTCGGCCTCCATCATAACAATATCAATAACATCTCGATCATAACTAACCTAATTTTACAGCCGGAACGACCGTTACCCTCCAGTTATTCGGCCTCCATCATAACAATATCAAACATCTCGATCATAACTAACCTTATTTTACAGCCGGAACGACCGTTACCCTCCAGTTATTCGGCCTCCATCATAACAAACACGTCTGGCAGGATCCAATGGAGTTCAAACCGGAGAGGTTTTCTAAGGAGAACATTGACAAGATAGACAGCTTCCAGTTCGTGCCGTTCTCGGCGGGGCCAAGGCTAGTATACTTAGTGTTATATAGAACCAAATCATAGTAGTGTTTGCATTATAGACCAAAATCATAGTAGTGTTTGCATTATAGACCAAAATCATAGTGGCGTTTGCATCATAGACCAAAGTCATAGTAGTGTTTGTGCACAAATAATTTAAAGAGGAAACGAATTGCAAATTATCTGACATAGCTGATATACTTTGTTTATGGATAATTAACCTATTTTTTATATAAATTATTTGATTTTCGGTGTCTTGTTATGTTGGCCTTTCAGAAAAAACTTAATTGTTACCATCGTCCTCGATTTGGAAACACGTGAAGTATTAGCAAATAAATTTTCGGAAACTTTTTTTAAATTAAATATAATAATTCCAAATATATCATGTTTATGTTTTTCACAGGAATTGCATAGGACAAAACTTTGCGATGAACGAAGAGAAAGTGGTATTAGCAAAACTTTTGAGAAGGTAAGTACGTCTATGTCTTTACTGAATTCACAACGCACGTAATGATATTTGTTATATAACTTATTATCGCTTTTACTTACATTTATTATAAATATGGAAATACTTTTTGTTTAATTATACTGAAAACGTAAAATTATGGAAACACGTAGCACAGTTTCGCCAACGGTCTTTATGGGGAATAAAACGTGTGTAAATATGTATGGCTATTTCAGATTTAGATTCGAACTCGATCCAAGCAACGTCGTAAAAAGAAAATTTGGCGCTGTAATGAGAAGCGAATATGGGATATACGTGTATGCACATAGGCGATGAACTGTATGGAATATACGTGTATGCACATAGGCGATGAACTGTATGGAATATACCTATGTGTGTTTGAGTCAATAAGTAAAACTTTAAAGATTTTCTAGTATATACGCCTGCATTGGACACAATAAAAGACTTATTTTTACACTATAATTGTTCACAATATTATAAATAGACGACTCTTTTAAAAACTCATTGAATGCTTTATGTACGTACTTTAATTGACTCGATTGCTTTACGTTGAATCAGTTTATGTCAAGTACATGATTTCCCCCGTAGAGTAGTTGACATTCTAAATGAAAAAGTGCAATAATGTTTTAGTAAAACACTGTGATAATAGGGGTCCACATATCAGACAATACGATAAATGTTAACAAGCTCATGCTCGTATTTTAACGTTATATTACTCAAAGGCCTTTGCTTGTTTGGGCCTCTATTTCATGGCAATGTCGATAGCATCGAAAACCAAGTGCTTATGGACACCTCCAGTCTGTCTCCTGTCTAGAACCAGTGCATGGTTTGTTTCTGCCCGTAATGATGGAGGGTCGAACTCAGAATCTCGAGGTCACACCCGCACACCATGTCTACTGCGACCTACAGTTGAAGCTGTATCATTTTTGTATGACTAGCCTCAATAGAAATGTTTGGACAGACAAGCCAACGAGGGTAAAACTTTACTCTTCTTATATTGGGGCGTACAAAGCTAACACATAACCTCTTCATCTATAATATAATGTTATTAATTAGTTGAATTCATATTGGCTTTGTTATTGAGCTGAAGACAGCCGTATGAATGATTTATTAATCAACTATATAATATTACTCAGCAAGAAACGCTTGAATTGCAACATTTCATCGACCAAAAGACACATCATGTCCTCACCGTCCATTGTGCTGCTTAAATTATTAAAGTCTTTACGATTTTTCGCTGTTTCGATAAATTATCATAAGTGTTTACAATTTTTGCTGTTTTGTGTCGTCTGCTAAAGCCGGAAATGATATTCAGCATATAATAATTGGTAACTGTGAAAATTGCTGTAGCCAATAAAGGTATGAAACATCTAATTGTTGTCGCGAGCCTTTCGGTAAACTGTAATATTAAATTTTTAACGATTTAAACTTTTGCACCAAAACTAAGCATACAACTTCAAAATCGCGTCCAATATTGTCGAAATTTTATATCCTCATATAAGGCCGAGTTTTTCCTGGTTTCGGATTGGCTGAATCTCGTATTTGCCGACCTTTTCCCGTATTGGCCGTGTTTTTTCCATATTGGCCGCCTTTTTCTCGTATAAGGCGAGTTTCGAGCTTTATTGGCGAGGCTCAACTTGTATGGGGCGAATAAATTGAACACATTCTCGTCTAATATTTTAATTTATAATAGTATATACAATTGCTACCTATATTTTTTATCATATTACTGTTTGTTAGGTTACATTTCTGTTAGCGAACAAGCAGGTTTTCGCATGCTTACGTGAAAGTCCGACCTTTAAAGCATTCAATCAAGTGCTTCAAGCAATCTCATAGGTCGAAAGTCTTGACGAGCAAGTGATGTTTCGGAGATGAGCTAGTGATGCCAAGCGCTTGTGCTCGTACAATTATATCTGTTACGTCACAAAACATGCTTTTATCAACATGGTTACTTCAAACACATGTGATGTTACTGACGTTCTAAAAGTGAAATAATGTTGACTGGCATAGGTTAAAATGATCTTATTTAATTTGCTTTGTACGGTTATTATTGAAAATATGTTATTGAATTTGTATATGCATATTTATTATATAATATAATTTGTAAACTGTCCGATGTATTTGTTTTAAGAATAAGTTAATGCTTTAGCTCCTTCATATTTGAACATACGCCTTTTTAGTGCGAGTAAAACGTTAAGTCGTAACTTCAGCTCCAAGTCTGACGGCCCCCGTGCATGTCTGACAATCAGTCCTGTCTTAAACCTCATAAATGACATGGTTTCTTGGCATGACCGACATAACGCAGATCCTGAGGAGACAGGGCAGTATACCTGGTCGATCCTACTACCGGTTACTTTCCAACATTCCGCAGGCATAACAATGTTTTGTACCACAACATACTGATTGGCTGTTTTTCTTGTTTCGATAGTTGCAAAAAACATCAACAAATAAGATGATGAAACAAGTGTCGTTAGCTAGAATTCATCATCATATCTTGTGTATCAATAGATTCAGTGTCTGTTGTATGCATATGTTTGTTAAGTTTTGAATCAGTTTCAATCAGCCTCGCTGTATAAACAGTATCATCAAAATAAACTGAAATCAGAAATATAACGTCACTTATTGATAAGAATTACCATGTCGCGTCTCATACGATTTCAGAGATACTACTTGCATTGAGTAATTGTGTGTATAAGATTCAGGAAATCGCCCAATACGAGAGCATTTCTTGAAATATCATTTAACATTGTAGGAAAACCAGTACCCTTTGTATACATATAAATTATGGACAATAACAAGTTGTTCTTTAGTTCTCAAACAATGCTCGAAATAGTTCATGTTAATCACATCAGCCTCGTTCTGGGTAATTTGGGCTCAGTGCATGTGTGTGAAATATAATTCCAGATTAGCCTGTGCAATCCGCACACACTTATCATTGACTACACATTCTGCTTGTAGGCAATTTTGCGTTTGTTGTAAGTCATTTCTAAACGAAAATCCTGTTAACGCGATAAGTGTTGTCCCTGATTAGCCTGTGCATACAACACAGGCTAATCTAGATCACACTTTACGCACATGCATTCAGCCGCATTTTCCCAGAGAGGCTCATATCATGGCGTATGGGTGCGTTCTGTTCATCTACAGTGCTTGGTATAACATGCACCCTATGCCTTCACATCTTAGTTATCTTGAGAACAAGAATTTGAATCCCACAATGCAAAACTGATGACACAAAAGGATGCAATGTGACATCATTGTCATAAATCGTGCAATGTTAAAATAACGTAAAAAATGTTAACCACCATGAGACGACATGTTGCATATGACGCCAGTCATCCTACTACAAAGATAAATGACGCTCAGAGGTAAAAGTTCATTTCAAAATTGGTAATAAAACAGATTGTCCGGACTGTAATTTGACACAGAAGAAATGCATGGAGCTGGTATCATTTGGTTTTCAACAGTATGTCAGTCCTATCATGTTGTCATTTAATCTACATGTCCGCACACTTCCTGCGTTAGCTGGTGTGCTACTACATATTTATGCATATAGTGGACAAATGCAAACTTAAAAGAGAGGTAGATGGGACAGGCCGAACAAATAATTGCATGACAAGTCACCACACAAATTTTCTGCGTGGCAGTCCAGCATTCTATGAACTAATCTGTTTGGCTGTGTCATTTTTAGTGCAAATTTTTATAAATGAAAATAATTTTTTTAACATCAGTATAGACGAGACTCAAAAAGACTAGCACTCGATGTTTAACTTGCGGTTAAGTCGGTAACATGTTGGTAACTTGTCTTTATAAAGTACAAGTACCATAATTAAAGCCAACTTTAAACAGTGCAATATTATACAAATGCCCACATACATGGCAGACCTCCGTCAAATACATACATACTTCACACACGCTATACTCTACAATACATGTAGAAGAACTTAATGGATTGTACCAAATGCTGAAGTCCCATGCCAACTTTTGGCTAACACTACCATCAACTTGTATTTGGGCAGGTATTCTGTCAAATGTGTTTATATTTGGAAATTAATGGTGCGTTGTTAATGGAATATTAAAAAAATACATTCATAAGCTTTTACTAAATGCAAATACACAAACAATAACACAAAACATTCTTTTTACATTTATTTGTTGTGTATGAAGAATAAAAGTTTGATTTTAATGGACCACAAGACAAAAGCAATATGATGTCAATTTCATAATCTAAAGTTATCTTTTACACAAAAACATCAATGTTCTAAACTAGCATTAATCCATTTATGCCTGGTGGACTCACCCATCCTTCTAAATTGGATTAATTCATTTACAAAATTAGGGATGTCTAGTATATTTATTTCTATATTAAGAATATTTCTTACAGAAATTCCTTTAAGCAAACAGCGCAGACCCAGATGAGACACCGCATCATGCGGCGTCTCATCTGGGTCTACGCTGTTTGCCATGGCCTTTTTTCTAGGCGCTAGGCATAAATGGGTTAAACACACAGCAACCACTGATACTGATATAATCTATGGACCGTTCTTACAGCACAAAGCACCACTCATTTAACATAGGCCTGGTCAATGAATCAGCAAAGCCAGAAAAATAACTTCCGGTATTGCTAAAATACATCTGCAATTTTCACATTTGCGGTGCTGTCATAATAAAATTCATTATTTAAAAGCAATATCAGGCCAATGTGCTAAGCAGCATTTCAGCATGTTCAGATTGTTTCACATGATAGCGCATTGAAAATGAACATTTTTCTTTTCCTAATCACAAAACGTCACATTTTGTAACAAAAAAAATATCATGAAAACTTAGTAACAAATTAAATATGTTATGTATTTTTATTTATCAAAATACTACTATTGAATAAAACAAAGCTGCTTCATACTTTGGAATACATATTTTTGTATTGCCTAAACCGCCAAGCTGGTGTGAGCTTGTGTTAAGAACCTGGTGATCTAACTCACATGTTTCTATTCCAGTTATATAATCACCAGCACTGGACGATGTATTACATTCTGTTGCAATGTTCTGTACATGTGTATACGTGAGACAGGCTGTTACGAAGTTTTCTCATCAGTTTTTGGAGCATCCTTACTTTCCTCAAAAGAACTTTCAGTCTTTGCAGATTCAGATCCTAGAAAAGAGGCACAAAATACTGCAATGTTACTTTTCATATTAATAGGTGGCATGATCAACAGGTGTATATTTCAAACAAGTGGAAAAGGAAATGTCAATTTTCACAACATTACAAGAATTTCAATTTCAAAATATTTATTTTTATATTTTCTCTATTTCAACATGACAGCACATATGATTAATAATACTGTAAATTATATTCTACATAATATGGAACACCTAAAGGATTATAAATATTTATTTAAAGACTGCAAATCCATTTATATTTGTTGAAAGAAAACTTCTTTTTTATTCATTTTGCTACACTTTTCTGCAATTAATGCTTGGTGTCAGTACACAAGATGAACACAAATTATTGTCAGAATAAACAGACAAATAAATGGGTCTAACCCAAAGGTGAAGTTGAAGTAACCAAGCGTTAAGTCAAACTATTTGTATTCAATAAGCAAATTACCAAACTAATGACCAGGGCAAATAAGAGAAGGTGCAAATATAAAATGCACATCAGTGCATTTTTTTATGATTAGGGGAATGGGTCCAGGTCCCTTTGGATTGGGAAAAATCGCAGCATTTTAACTAAAATTGGGAAATTTGTGTTATTGTTTTGCTAACAAATGCTTCAAAATTGAGAATAAAAGCACTTTCAATATAGTATTTACCAAAGTTCATCTTACAAGAGCTGGATGGGAACTAAAGGTTGACATGTAAAGGAAAAAAACACTTTCAATTGGGAATGTTAAGGTCCCTTTTTGGAAAAATATATACTTTTGGCCATTGGGAATGGGGCTGAATACGGGCCCCTGCATTTGAACCAAAAACAACACTGAACATATACATGTAATATGAAGTACAAATAACGTTATTAGCCCATGCACAAGCGTTCAAGTGTAGAGTTACCTTTCTTCTCATCTTCAGAGTTGCCAGACTTGTCTTTGTCCTCTCTGCAAACATACCAGAGAAATGGATAACAAGTGGGCAAACCAGAGTCAACATAGCTGCAACACAGGGCTTATGCGAAAATGGGTCTTATTTCATTCGTCAAATTAGCACATTGCTACAAAATTCAAAATGTGCAGCTTCATGAGAACGTCACTTTGAAATTATAATTTATTTTGTTTGACCTTACACCTTGAAAGATGACCTTGACCTTGAACTCCCATCACTCAAAATGTGCAGCTTCATGAGATACACATGCATGCCAAATATCAAGTTTCTATCTTCAATAATGCAAAAGTTATGGCAAACGTTAAAGTTTTTTTCCGGACAGACGGACAGACATAAACACATACTGACGGACAGTTCAACTGCTATATGCCGCCCTACCGGGGGCATAAAAATTGTATTTGGCTACAACTTGTTCTTCATAAAACCCGCAAAAACCAGCAGAAGTGAGTTGGATTTTTATGTGCTACGCTAAATTTGGCTCAAGACAATTTTAAGCCCGGTGGAGCCCAGCTGAACAAAGCTTGTACAAATAACATGACTGGTACAAATGAGTCTGCAATTGCTCTTGAATATGACTGGTAAATATAACAAGCTTTCCACTTATGTGATTGACAATTATAAACCAAAATACATTTTAGGCTGCAATACATTTCACAAGTTTTAGAAATTGGAAGTCTGTGGGTCAAAACTGCAATGGGTGAAACAAGAGATATTACAAAACTGACTTGAGCAATCATGTTTTCAATAGACTGATGCTACTGCCAACTGCAAAAGTTCACTTACCCTGATTCCTTTGACTCCTTAGCATTGTCATTACTGTCTCCCTCCTTCTTTACTTCCTTCTTCTCTCCTTCTTTCCCTTCCCCTGCAGACACAGACGCATCAGTCACAACATACAGTACAATGCAAGTTGAAGAACACATCAGTCACAACATACAGTACAATGCAAGTTGAAGAACGCATCAGTCACAACATACCATACAATGCAAGTTGAAGAACGCATCAGTCACAACATACAGTACAATGCAAGTTGAACAACTATTTGGGGTCTGAGTTTACTACAGTGTTGATTGATTTATAAGACAATCCTTTGAAAAACCTGCATAGGCTTATATTTTAATTTAATAAGAAATATGAATTATTAAATACGCTTAAATACAAAACATTAATACATTGTAGATACAGTATTATTACTAATTCAGAGGACATATCCCATGTTAGTGTAATTCCCCTGTTGAAAATATACACAAAATTATCCCCCTCCTCCCAAAAAAGGCTGCATGTGTTCATTTAAGACGCAAACTGAGCCCAGAGCAGAGCATGGAAGATCATCTATACAGAAGCAATCATTTCCATGGTTTCACACCATTGCACTGGGGTATTTGACAATGACTTAAATACCGAGTATTGGGAACACAAACAATACCTTTTGCCTGCTCTGCTTTTCGCTCCTCATCAGTTTTGGGTCGTTTGGGTTTAGGTTTGTGTGACATCCGGTCCCGTCTACCGCCCGACTCGTTTGGTCCTGACATTTCATCCTCAGAGTCCGAGAACTCCTCATCACAGTGTATCCTCTTGTCACTGGCGCGGACTGAAAACAAGAAGACCATCAGGAGGTATAACCAGCTTGAGCGGTAAGGTGTTTGATAACCTTATTGATTAACTAGAAATCATTGATTAGATCATATGAAGCATGGTGAAAGAAATGAAGATGAAACCAAGATAAGTACAGACTACTGACTCTTAAGCAGCAATGAACAAATGAAATTTACAAATACCCCAAATACCAACAATAGCAAAAGTAAGTCGTGTTCTGAGAAAACTGGGCATTATGCATGTGCGTAAAGTATTGACAAAGATTATCCTGTGCAATCCGCACAGGCTAATCAGGGACGACACTTTTCGCTTTTATGACATTTTTCATTTAAATGAGGTCTATTCTTAGGCCAAAAAAAAAGAAGGTCCATTTGGGGTCTCCTTGAAAAAAAAACAGGGTCGGTAGGTAGAGCTTTTTTTTTTGTTTTTTTTGTCTTTCGGGTACTACAATGGAAGACTACTAAAGCTTATTATAACATGCTTTGTTTGCTTGATATTACATCTTATATGAACGAAAATGCCCGAAAAATTTTTTTTTCCGACCCCAATACAAAGTTGAGGGTCTGCGCCATTTCGGGAGACACGGTCGGGAGACCCGAAACAAACCTTTTTTTGGACCTAGCAAAAATCCAATTTAGGCGTAAAGTGTTGTCCCTGATTAGCCTAAGCCGACTGCACGCACAGGCTAATCAGGGACAACACTTTACGCACATGCATTATGCCCAGTTTTTTCATAACGCGACTCAAGTCTGAGCCCCAGTCTGGGAACACTGGGCTAATTACATATGCATAAAATGTCATCCAAGATTAGACTGTGCAGTCTGCGCAGGCTTATCATGAGCCAAACATTCTGCCAGAAAAGGATTCTCATTTAGAAGAGACTTGCTAAAAACCCAACATTCCATAATGGCGGAAATTGTCGTCCCAGATTTGTCTCTTTGGACTCATTATTCACTACAATTCCCATTAATTCCCATTCCAACTCAACTCACTGGAGACTCTACTGTCTGGATTATCCTTGTCCTCGTTATCACTCTCATCATTCAGGGCATCCTCTGGGATGGCTGCAGAGATAAATTCCAACATTATATGTCTGCATCATGCGAAAATGGGTCTTATGCCAAATGCAGCCAGCATAGCTCCAGATATATTGCACAATCACGCTGTCTGGTCTGGAGCTGCCCTGTCTGCTGATGAGACCATGATCAAACCTTTTGGACTTTATATCTCTTAACTAGACTATGCAAATATGCAGGCTAATTTGTAGCTACGCTGGGTACATTTTGCATACAGGTAATATATTTACTAAAAAATGTCTAAAAAGTCAGGTAAGGAAGGTTATAATTTATGTGTGTTTTTTATACTCACATATAAGTGAAATCAATCTTGAATGTGAATCTTGATGTGGTTTCATCAATTATTGTCCATTTAATAGCCAAAAGTTATGAAGTTGTGACTTTTAATGTTTCAAAGAACTCCACTGATTTCTCAGGGTATTGTCAAAATAATTGTGAATATAATTACTTTACAAGGTAATAAAGTTTTGGAAAACATTTGACTTAGTTTGTACTCTACTGAAACATTATCTAGCCAAACACTGTGAGCAAGTAGCAAAAAGTGCTTATTAAAAACAAAGCTCATTGTTGGTAACAATAATGACAACTGACAACCAATGACTATACCTGCCCACCATAAGTACTTATACCAATAACAAATCAGACTTCACCTATCCAAACTATCTACCTTGCATCTGTACTCCAGGGGCGTGGGGTAGCATACGGAGATTCTCAAATAGACGGGTCCTGTAACAGGCACAACAATACATCACACTACTGAGCTGTATGATAACACAACCTGTACCTAAGATATTGACTGATAGATGCTGATATTTAGCTAGACAAAGAACAAAATTATTGTTGTTAAAATACATCATAATTGGCAGATGATATATATATTTTTGTTGCATTTTTTGGTTTATCACACTTTTTTCAGTTGGTCTAACTTCCTTGTGGTTTAAATTCAAAAGCCCTCATGAAATACTTGAATTCCTTGTTATCTTGTTGAAACTCACCCGACCTATTTCAGTAATATGTAACCCACTTAAAGCATGTATGACATACATGAAGGTCATGTGACTCAATTGAGTCTCACATGACCTACTCAAACCCCCCATGACCTACTTGATTTTCTCCAGGTACTCTGTGGTGTTCTGGTTGGCCATGTTGGAGGGGCTGATATTCAGTTTGAAGTCGGGTCCATAGTACTCAAAGTAGTCGTTGTACGGCAACTCTGAAATATACCATCAACATTAACACATTGCTGGCTTTTACTAGAAACAAATAGAGGATATTTGTTAATGTCAGTGAAAGATCGCTGTTTATTTCACAAGTGATCATAGAAAATATATTTTCGCCACGAGTGAAAATATTATTTTTCTATGATCACGAGTGAAATAACAAACGATCTTACACTGACATGAACACATTTTCTGTTTATTTTATGCCCCTTTTTCAATAAAATAATTAACAGCTGTTTCCCTTTCACTGAAAAGTTATCATTTCTCCCGTGGCATGCCTCAATACATTTCAAAACACAAAATGACGTCATTAGTGTGACTCTTTTACTATGTAAATCAACGGTAAACAAGCATAAAATAAAGAGAAAATTTGTTGGATTCGGTGGGATGTTGATTTTAATTCACTCATGATCATAGAAAATATACATAAAATTGTTTATGATAATCTAAAAATAGAAAAAGGAGTTCCGAAAATTTGTTATTTTCATCACTGAAAATAACAATTTGTTTATTTTCACTCCTGTTATTTTACTGCAGAAATGACATATTTTATCATTAGGTATAAAAGAAAGCATATTATTATTAATAGTGAAGATCAATGTTGATCACATTCTAATATATTATTTGTATTTTGTCATATTATTATATTATATGAATAGGGCATTACATAGATCTAAACAACCTATATAATTTAACAAGATGCTTCTGTCTTCTTTCTGACAGTCAAGACATTCATAGGAATATATTAATTTCCTCCTACCATTGGCCACCTCTACACCAAGAGCTATGGAGGTCTCATTGGTCCAGCAACGCGCCACGTTCCTGATGGTGTAGCCGCCACCCCCTAGGATCATCAGAGGCAGATTCCACTTCTTCATGAACTCAACAGCCTTCCCGTGACCTGAAGACGAGAACCAGCCACATACATGGTAATTTAAAATACCAAGCAATGCCAGCCTGGTCAGAACCAGCCACATACATGGTAATAGGAAATACCAAGCAATGACACAGTCTGGTCAGAACCAGCCACATACATGGTAATAGGAAATACCAAGCAATGCCACAGTCTGGTCAGAACCAGCCACATACATGGTAATAGGAAATACCAAGCAATGCCACAGTCTGGTCAGAACCAGCCACATACATGGTAATAGGAAATACCAAGCAATGCCACAGTCTGGTCAGAACCAGCCACATACATGGTAATAGGAAATACCAAGCAATGCCACAGTCTGGTCAGAACCAGCCACATACATGGTAATAGGAAATACCAAGCAATGCCACAGTCTGGTCAGAACCAGCCACATACATGGTAATAGGAAATACCAAGCAATGCAATAGTTTGGTCAGAACCAGCCACACATGTTGTAAGATGAAACAGCCAGCAATACCAGTCTGTTCAAATAAAATATAGTAGCCTTGGTCAGGGAAAATCCATTTAGATTTTCTTGCTAAATGACGACATAAATTTTCAATTTCAAAATAAGTCTCTGCTGACCATATATGATCCTTGAAACATTGAAACTTTGATTTCAATTAGATTTTTTAAATTTTAATTACAATTAAATATTCAGACAAGGTAAATCTTAAGAATGGCTCGAGCCATTTAGCACTCGGCTTGATTGCCGCCTTATTCTTTTGGACAAAAATCTCCATGAGAAAATATCACTTGCTAACAATGTCATGTAATGAGGAAAGATCTGAAGAAAAGGCTGAATGACATGAAGAAGTAGATTTCTACTTATCCTCATTTGATTACACAGTCTTATCTAAAGATCATTCCACCCAGCCGCTCAAACATCTAAGTTGTCAAGCAACCTTGGCACTCAAATGGAGGAATACTTCAAAAAGACAGCAAGATAACACAACTGAGCTTAGTAAGAGTGGTGTGTAACCTTTGAGTGTGAGGTTGAAGCAGCCAAGCCTGTCCCCAGACAGAGAGTCCGCCCCACACTGTAGCACTATCACACTGGGCTGGTACATCTCCATCACCTTGTTGATCACCTGTAACATAGACATCAATGTGAGGTACAAGTTTTATGGAGATATGAAGATTGATATAACAGATTGCCTTCTAAAGATTTCAAAACGTTTTACAATAAACATATAAGTAAAACTATCTCAACTAGACTGTCATATTTTTGAATGGACAAAAACTGTCTTCTAGTTTGATTAACAAATGTTGTAGGTTCATCAGATAATAAAAACAGGCCCTGTGGTTGCATAATGGAATTAAAATGCAGAAATTATTTTACCCCCCCCCCAAAAAAAAAAACCTATTCATATAAGACATATGTGCAGTTTTGTTTCTGATGACCAATGACTACAGCATTTCTGCACATACAGGATATGTGTCCATCAATTGTAGATGAAAATAAAGCAATTGTTGTCCAGTATTTAAAGCTATTAGGTACAAAGAAAAGAATCACACTTAATTAAATAACACATACCGGTTTGAAGATAGTCTCATAAGCGTCGTCATCAATGCCATCTCGTAGGGGGAAGTTAACTGCATAGTACTTTCCCTTGCCAGCTCCAATGTCCTAAGTAGGAGAATATCAGGCATTAACAGTAAACAGAAAGTTTTATCACCATTTTTAGGATATTACCCATACTCGTGACATTGGGAATTACACTTCAATTTAATGTAAATTGGAAACAATAATTTTGTTCAGTTAAGAACTTCTGATCAATTATAAATAAAACTTATACAGATTTATTAAATGGATATAATAACTTCAAAACTATTTATTTCTACACTTAAACAGCTGTATTTCCAAACATGTGAAAATCAAACAATTCATTAGAAAAATTGGGACTGAGATTAGGAAAAAAAATAAAGAAGACAATAAATATTTAGGTAATTAGTAATACTAACTCTGAGATCGCCAGTTCCTGGGAAGTACTCTCCATACTTATGGAATGACACGGTCATCACTCGGTCAGTCGTGTAGAACGCCTCCTCAACACCGTCGCCATGGTGAATGTCGATATCAATGTACAACACACGCTGGTGGTATCTACAACATGTTTGGATAGAGTAATGCATGGACTGACACATTTTCACATTCAAGGCAAACAACTTAATATTAGCCATGTTATTGGAAAAGTGGGCTTAATGCATATGCCTAAAGTATCATCCCAGATTAGCCTATGCAGTCTGCACAAATTAATCAGGGATCATTTTGCCCTACACTGCTTTTTGTATAGGAAAAGAACATTTCTTTAAAAGCGGAATGTTTCTTCCCTGATTAGCAAGTGCAAATTGCCCTGTTTCTTCCCTGATTAGCAAGTGCAAATTGCCCTGTTTCTTCCCTGATTAGCAAGTGCAAATTGCCCTGTTTCTTCCCTGATTAGCAAGTGCAAATTGCCCTGTTTCTTCCCTGATTAGCAAGTGCAAATTGCCCTGTTTCTTCCCTGATTAGCAAGTGCAAATTGCCCTATTTCTTCCCTGATTAGCAAGTGCAAATTGCCCAGGCTTATCTGGGATGGCACTTTAAGCACAAGCATTATGCCCTATTTTGCCAGAGGGCAGCTTATATGGGTCCATATTAGCAATTGCACAATCACAATATGACTACAATAAAAATGGATTTAGACACGATTTTTCTCAGATTACTGCATATTTTATCCATATTTCTTATTTCCTTAATACAATTATAACATACCTGACTTTAAATCATTTGCTACAGCAATATTATAATTAAGTAACATTTTTTGGGTCTTTTATGAATTTAAAGAATTGGTTAATGAAGCTGTTTCAGTTATAAACCAAATTGAAACTTTAGCTGCATCAGCAAGACAGAATCCTTATATCCGTTATTAACCCTTTCAGTGCGGGAACCGTGGCGTCTCACTAGGATCCAAACTGTTTGCTATTCTGATAATATTCTTTGAAAAAAAAATCGAAGAAAATGCTAATTTTAGAAATTAAGCAGACAACATTTTAGCAGACGACAAATTTCCCAGCATGCAAAGGGTTAATGGCAATAAAATCAATATCCCATCTATGTGTAGAACCAAACTTGTGTCAGCAGAAAATAAACAGGAACAGCAGATTGTACCAATCAGATGTTTTCGTGCACTGTAACATTTATAGACAATAGACATATAAGATTATTTTTTTTAAAGGTGGCAATTAAATTTTCAAATTGTTCAATGTAATTGTTTTTGCTGCTTAATTACCAGGAACAGAAGTACTGAAACTAGCTGTGTGTGTGTGATGCAATATTTAAAGAAACATTTTTAACTAGCCTGTTAATAGGCCCTTGTTATTAAAACTAAAGACAGTTTAAACAAAATGGTTTTGAAAACAAAATATTTTCTCTTACTTGAGCAGTTCTAGGATGGCGAGGGAGATGTCGTTGACGTAGCAGAACCCCGAGGCCTCTGACTTCTTGGCATGATGAAGACCGCCCGCCCAGTTCACAGCAATGTCTGCAGCCTGCTTGTTCAACTTCACTGCTCCAGCTGTGCAGTACAAACATATGAACATGTGCAGTACAAACATATGAACATGTGCAGTACAAACATATGAACATGTGCAGTACAAACATATGAACATGTGCAGTACAAACATAGGAACATGTGCAGTACAAACATATGAACATGTGCAGTACAAACATAGGAACATGTGCAGTACAAACATATGAACATGTGCAGTACAAACATATGAACATGTGCAGTACAAACATAGGAACATGTGCAGTACAAACATAGGAACATGTGCAGTACAAACATAGAAACATGTGCAGTACAAACATAGAAACATGTGCAGTACAAACATATGAACATGTGCAGTACAAACATAGGAACATGTGCAGTACAAACATAGGAACATGTGCAGTACAAACATAGGAACATGTGCAGTACAAACATAGGAACATGTGCAGTACAAACATAGAAACATGTGCAGTACAAACATATGAACATGTGCAGTACAAACATAGGAACATGTGCAGTACAAACATATGAACATGTGCAGTACAAACATATGAACATGTGCAGTACAAACATAGGAACATGTGCAGTACAAACATATGAACATGTGCAGTACAAACATAGGAACATGTGCAGTACAAACATAGAAACATGTGCAGTACAAACATATGAACATGTGCAGTACAAACATAGGAACATGTGCAGTACAAACATAGAAACATGTGCAGTACAAACATATGAACATGTGCAGTACAAACATAGGAACATGTGCAGTACAAACATATGAACATGTGCAGTACAAACATATGAACATGTGCAGTACAAACATAGGAACATGTGCAGTACAAACATATGAACATGTGCAGTACAAACATAGGAACATGTGCAGTACAAACATAGAAACATGTGCAGTACAAACATATGAACATGTGCAGTACAAACATAGGAACATGTGCAGTACAAACATATGAACATGTGCAGTACAAACATATGAACATGTGCAGTACAAACATATGAACATGTGCAGTACAAACATAGGAACATGTGCAGTACAAACATAGGAACATGTGCAGTACAAACATAGGAACATGTGCAGTACAAACATAGGAACATGTGCAGTACAAACATAGGAACATGTGCAGTACAAACATAGGAACATGTGCAATATGAGCCATTGGGTACAAATAAACACATTTGGCTCAAAAAATTACCATTTTGCAACAACTTTTCAGAGCTCCAGATAAGGTTTTGTGAAATTCTTAAATTACTACCAGATTTTCAAAAAGAATTCTTAACTCTGAAATTTTATTCTTTACGTTACTACTAAGTTTTGGAAAACAATTCTTATTTTTTCTGAATGACCTAAAAATAAATAATAATGATTATTTTCATGCAAAAAAAATCAAAATAAACATACTAGCAACTTTATTTATACGAGTTCAACAGTGTCTTTTCAGTATTATACAATTTTATTTTTCCAATACCTTCATATGCCCAAACTGTGTTTAGATTGCATGCCTTAGATGAATTTTTACATATTTCACATTTAAAACGGGTCTCCCCTTCAATCTTTTCAACGATTAGCCACGGGACTTGTCCCTTCCACTCGTTCAATGTTTTCTTGTGTGTTTAAGTTTGGACCCGTCGTGTCGCGTTTTTGTTTAGCTTTTCCGACTGTGTCGGCAACTGAACATACATACAACATCGTATAAGATATTTTCTATAATGTCTTTCTAAACATTTAACTTCGGCTCACTTTGCGTACAATATGTTAAAAGCGTGTTTTGGACGCTTTGCAGTTTTTTAGGACGCTTTCTGGGCGCCGCCATTGTTTTTTGACAGATAGACTGTATACGCCGCTTTTATTGGAAAAAATGCGCTTTGTTAAACAAACCCGATAACCATTCTATATAAGCACCGCAAAGATCTTTAATACGCGAAAAGAACTCAATAAAAATCGATACGAACCGATGTAAAAATAATATTCGTAACTTGATTTTGTAATTCTTAATGGTACGACAGGATTTTAAAATAAATACGTAACGGACTTGAAAATAATTCGTAATTACGAAAATACGACCCTTATCTGGAGCTCTGACTTTTTGTTGTACAAAACCCCATAAAACAGTTAAAATGTGAAGAATTTATGTGTTCTGCGGTGAATTTGGCTAATGAAAATTTTGTGCCAGCAAGAGCCCTGTACAAATGAAAATGTGCAGCACAAACATATGAACATGTGCAATACAAAAAGATAAACATGATCTCAACAAACATATGAACATGACTTAAGCAGTACAAACATACATGTATGAACATGATCTGTACATACATATGTGTCTTGTTCTGAGAAATCTGGGCTTAATTCATGTGCGTAAAGTGTCGTCCCAGATTAGCCTGTGCCGTCCGCACAGGCTAATCAGGGACGACACTTTCCGCTTTAATGGTATTTTTAGTTTCAAGGAAGTCCCTCCTTACCCAAAATCCAAGTTTAGGCGGAAAGTGTCGTCCCTGATTAGCCTGTGCGGACTGCACAGGCTAATCTGGGACGACACTTTACGCACATGAATTAAGCCCAGTTTTCTCAGAACAAGACACATATAATAAACCTCCCATATTCCCAGCTCAAGGCTCATTTAAGAACTGAATAATCAAACTCTATTACAAATAGTTGTATTATATTTGCCTGCAAATTGAAGCCATGAAAGTATCATGTAATAGTTTTATTGATTGCTATATATCAATACTGATTAGAGCAGATAGTTAAAGAAACCCCGTACGTACCTACAGATCCCCCAGTGGACAGCTGACAGAACTCATACATGCCATCAAACACTGGACAGTCCTCACCCACATTGACTGCAAACAAACAAACATACTTATGATATAGAGAGGATATACGGGCCTTGCTCTGTGAAAAGGGGGTTTTACCCTTTCAGTGCGGGAACCGAATTTTGAAGGCCTTTGCAAACAGTTTGGATCCAGATAAGACACCACAAAACGTGGCGTCTCATCAGGATCCAAAACTGTTTGCTATTCTGATAGTATTCTTTGAAAAAAATCGAAGAAAATGCTAATTTTAGAAATTTAGCAGACAACATTTTAGCAGACGACAAATTTCCCAGCATGCAAATGCATTAAGCCCTGTATTCGCAGAGCAAGGCTCACATGATTTTCGCTATACATTACTAAATGTAAGGTACGTTCACAATGACAACAGTATTAATACTGATGACAGTTCTAGCATAATACGAAATACTGAAAATGACCCTTAAATTAATTATAGAATCAAAGAATTACATCTCTGCATCTGTTTGTTGTAGTCAGACATGTTGTCAGGCCGGATGCTGCGAAGGAACTTGATGTAGTCATCACTGTGGAACTTGGTCATCTCATCCTGAGTGGCCTTGTGGGGACGCTGTAAAACAAGGGGAATTACTGTAAAATCATGTTTATTCAGCAGAATGAAATTTATTTTCCTTTTGCTTAAAGAGTTTTATGTAAATAGGGTATAAGGGGGAATACACAGTGATCATGATAATTTTTTAATGCAGTAAGTTTTATATTCCAAAATATTTTGCACAAATAGTTTTCACTTCCAGATTATAGCTTCAATTTGTATACTTATATTAACATAAAAAGTAATACATATATTTTTTCTCAAAATTGTATTATATAATATTTGAAGTAATTTAAATATAAACATTTCAAGTGTTTTCAATTTGGAAATCATCCTTAAGTCAATTTAACAAAATATTTAAGAAGAAAATACATTTGGCAATGGTCTATTTTAACTATTTACTTTCCTTTTATTTAAAATCATATTCTTTAACAGGGACAAATATGCTAATTGAATGTTTAAAACATTCTTTGCTCTACCTGTTTTGATTCCTTTTTAACTTAAGCCAATTTATTACAACAGGAAATTAACACTTTACAGTTCCCTGTCTATATGAAAATATGTTTTGGTGCCTTGGTATGTTAGGGATGTAAACACAAGGAAAATAATGTTCTTGACTACTGACAACATTTAAAAACAACACATTTAGATACAGATTATCCAGAAAGTACCAATCATACATTGTTCATAGCCACCAATGTTTTTTTTCAAAGAGACATTCGTCTTAAATTGATTTCAGACAGACAATACATACAAAAAAAAAAACCTTCATGTACTAATTCTACATTTTTGGCGCTTCCACAAGATATACATTAAAAATTTAAGGCCAAATTGTAACAAAATGGCAATTTTCAAAAACTTTATATCGCTTAAAGTAAAAAAAAATCTTTTTTTAGAAAATCAATATGAAATATAACTTCAAAATCTTCAGTATAAATTTTCTGTAAAACAACTGTTCAGATACCGAATTTGAACTATACAACTCACATATATCTCCATTTTCCTGTAGAGCCCATAGTTGAGGATGAGGTTGTGAGTCATCCTGATACGGTGAGGCTTCATCGGGTGACCCTGGCCATAGTAGTAGTTGCCTATGTCACCTGAAGGCATGAACACAATTGGTAAGTGAGAATTATTTGAGCCTCACTCCGTAAAGGGGTAAAGGGTTGTGCACTTTCTGCTTTTATTGCATTTTTCAATTTAGGGAAGACTGTACATCACAACTGTACATCACAAAAAATCCATTTTACGCGGAAAGTACATCCCTGATTAGTCTGTGTGGACTGCAAAGTCAACTGCTTATATTCATAAAACCATTGATTGGATGAAAGGCAAGATTTATACCAGCAGCGCTTCCGTTAGTGGACGTCTGGCGTAAATTACGCCAAAAACGTACGTCCATTATACAAATGTGGAAGTCCCTTGGACGTCCTATAATCCGCACGTACGCTATTCTCTAATACACAAACACTTACACATGTCAACAGTAAATCGGGTTATTCAGACTGAGAGCTACTGTTATCAATGATTCTCAGCAAGTGGCCAATATTGATTTTTTCCAGCTGTCAATCAAATTCTTCTTGGTAGGGTATCAGCCAATCAGCGCTCAGGCAGCCAAATACACGCCGACCCCACGTGAAGCTTGTATACAATAATATTAGCAACCTCTGCACTACGAAGTTGTTATTCAGCATCAAATATTCAAGTCCACGCTTTCCCTGAGAAGAATGACGTGATGTAGTACATGAAGTCTAATTTTTTGCATGATTTTCATCTGTAACACGCAATACAAGAGCAATATTTATTTGTTTGGTAGAGATTTCCTTAACTGTTCCGCAGTAAACTCTGTTTCGTTCCCACAGCGTAGTTCAAATACTCAGGTTACCTATTACTTCCATCATGAAGTGGATTCAGAACCACCACAACCAACAGAAACCCATTCTAGATTGTAAACAGTAACCATTAAAGTCTTCTCATCTAACTTGTATAATTGGTACCAGAGTGTCTTGAGAAGACCAGGTTAAATGCATGTGTGTAATTATTGTCACAGATTAGCCGAGCGGTCAATGTCCTTGCATAAAAGAACCATCAAGGTAAGTGGATATGCTGTTTGTGTCGCTTCACAAGCTTGCCCACAAGCAACTTTCAACACAAACACCATGAACTGGTTCAAACCCGAAAGGGCTGGAAGGACTCTCAGTAATCCTTGGGTCTTGTAAGCATGAAGATAATTTAG